>NC_050443.1:56156856-56484356 GCF_903995425.1 Onychomys torridus | reverse complement strand
CACCAAAAATTAAAACTGCCACAGCCAATGACTTTCTTTAGATGTGCATATTTGCTTTGGGGAAGGACAGCCGGGTGCACTTGGAAGGCTTTTTAGCGCTGAAATGGCCCTGGTCCAGTGATCAATACTCACACAGAAGTGTCCTTAAATAGGAAATAGAATTTTAATGGGAATCTCTACAGAGCTCCAGGCAAGAGTTTGCATAATACAACCTCCTGCCAGCAGAACAGTGGTTTGGGAAGAGGGAGGGGGCCCTGTCGTCTTTTCGAAAGTGGAAGAATTGTATATGCACTTTAAACCTACTTCTGGGGTTCACTCACACCTGCCCACTGGACTTACTGTGCCAAAACCTGGCTGGGTGTGGCCCATCAGCCAGGCTCTGTAAAATCTTGTAACAGGATTTTACATGAGGACCAAAAGCCACACCACATATCTCTCTCTTGGCCCTGGAAAATGATGGGGAGGGGGGAGCAGGTTTTATGAGCTGCACTGACATACTGTGTCTCAGTGTGATTAATCCATCTCAGGGAAAGTGACTTGAAGAGCCAATTAAAGGCAGCTTAGAGGAGCCACTTTGCATTGTCTCTTTATTCTATCCCAGGCGACAATTGTACCTGTCAGGCAAGCTGTGAAAAACTATCAATTTCGGCAGCCTGAATTTTCACAGGAAAACAAGAATCATTGCCCTGGGAGAGAGCAACTGTCCTCAGAGTGCAAATCCCCATGCCCAAATGAGGCCCTTGCAGCCAGTGACTTCCATGACAAAATGGGGGGTGGAGGGGGGGTGTTGGCTGCTGGTTGGGGGGTTTCCTGCTCCGGGGCATTGTCTGCTGGGCTGGGCCTCTTCTTTGCCTCCCTGTCCCCCTCTGCTCTGCAATACAAGAAGATAAGCACCTTCACATCCAAACTCAAGCAAAGTACATGCACGCCATCCTAGAGGATCATAAGGAAGAAGAAAAGAGAGAAGAGATGAGAAAAGAAAAGAAAAGGAAGGTCAGAAAGAGAGGGGAAAAAAAGGACGCTCCTGAATCAGGCATCTTCTGTGACCAGGCAAGGTCTCAAGCGGAAGTTTTGGAACACCAGCCCAGCCACAAAACCTTCAACCTACAGTTTGTCCTGCCTGCAGAGTATTCTGAGACCAGAGCCTAGCAGAATCCTCATCAAAGAGATCAAAGAGACTTCATCCAACAACTGATAGGAGCAGATGCAGAGTCCCACAGCCTAACATTAGGCAGAGCTCCAGAAGTCCTGCAGAGCAGGAGGAGAAAGGATTGGAGGAACCAGAGGGGTCAGGGACACCAATAGAGCATGGCCCATGGAATCAATTGACTGGGACTCTTAGGAACTCACTGAGATCAGGGAGCCTGTAGGGGTCTGACCTGGGTCCCCTGCATATATGTGATGGCTGAGTAGCTTGGTGTTCTTGTGGATTCCTAACAGTGGGAAGAGAAGTGTTGCTAACACTTTTGCCTACTTATGAGACCCTTTCTCTCCTACTAGGTTGCCTCGTCCAGCTTTGATATGATGGTATGTGCCTGGTCTTATTGTAGTATATTATGCTGTGTTTGGTGACTGTCCCTGGAAGGCTTCCTTTCTTATGAGATGAGATGGAAGAGTCATGGATCTGGGGGAAAGGAGAGATGGGAGGGAGAAACTGGAGAGAGGGGAGGGAGGGGAAACTGTGGTCAGACTGTAATATATGAGACTGTAGTAGTAGTAGTACTAGTAGTAGTAGTATGAGAAGATAGTACTAGTAGTACTAGTAGTAGTAAAAGAAAGCTCTTATATCCTAGATAAAGTCATTTTCCAGTTTAAGACAACAAACAGAACTAAAGAGATGGCTCCATCAGTAAAGTGCTCACATGAAAGCTTGAGGAGCCATGTTTGATTCCCAGCACCCACATAAAAGCCAGGCCCAGTGGCATGCACCCTTAATCCTGGAGCTGGGGAGGAAGAGACAGGGAGATGCCTAGAACTTGATGATCTGTCAGTTTAGCAAAAACCAGTGCACTCCAGTTTCATCAAGAGATCCTGTCTCAAAATATAAGTTGGAAAGCAATAAAGACAGACACTTGACATAGACCTCTGGCCTCAACAAACATGCATCTGGGGGCGCATACTTGCAGGCACACATGTGCATGCAATAAAGGAATAAATAAATGAAGACAGATCTGTGGTTTCATTCAGCATGGCTGTGATTGCTTGACCTCCTCATTCAACTCCTTTGTATCAAAGAAGGGAGCAGTGTATTTTTTTTTTTAGTAGAAACAACAACAAAAAAAAAAACCAAACTTGTAACCCTTACCCTTAATGCTCCTCTCTGAAAACAAGACCTGCCTGCCTCAGCATAAAAGAACAGTTCCCAGCACTCAACTGTGGAAGGGCAGATGGTCCAGGCTTCCTCCAAGGGAAAACAAAACACTCCCAGGCTTGGTCCAGGTGGCTCCATAGGTCACTGCTCTTCAGTGGCTCAGATGTCATAGCCAAGTGAAATGGCTGGCTCAGCCCATGGCTCGGGTTCTGTGGCCCAGCTTGGGTAGGGTTACAAGTTTCTTGTGATCCCTGTCAACTTCTGGTAGGGACAAACATCCACTAGTTTGCCTTTCCAAGAGTTCAAGGCTATACCTGGTAGGCAGGGTCAGACAGAGACAGAGCTGTGAAGCCAAGAAGGGAATTCTGTGAACCCCTGAATTACCCTTCTGAGAACAATGGGGTATTTTTCAAATAAAATAGAAGTTCCATGGATGCCACTGTCTACTTTAGGGAACTAAAGGTCTGTAGGTCCCAGATACACCAGGCTGAGATAGTCCTGATACTGTAGCCTCAAAGTCTTTGGGGGAAACACATACATTAGGCATATTTAAGATCATTATATCTTGGAACTAAGGGGATGAGTTTGCAGCTAAACCGCTTGCTGTGCAAGTACAAGGACCTAGGTTTGATCCCTAGCATCCATGTGCAAAAGTTATATCTTAGCACTGAGGAAGCAGAGGCAGAGGCAAGGACATCCCTGGGACCTGTGGGCCTGTCACCCAAGCCTAATTGGTGAGCTCTAGGCTAGTGAGAAACCTTGTCTCAAAAGAAGTGAACAGTGTTTCTAAGGATGACACACAAGACTGCCCTATCCATCCATCCATCCATCCATCCATCCATCCATCCATCCATCTATCCATCCATCCAACAGAGAGAGAGAGAGAGAGAGAGAGAGAGACGGTAGTACCTTGGCCAAAATGATAAATCATTCACAAAGCAGCCTTGAGGCTTCTGGAACCGAGCAACCTAATAAACCATGTTCACCCAAGCAACCCCAGAGCCTAACTCTGGACCTGGATTTCCAGAGATGCTCAGGAAATAGCATTCGATAGAAAAGGTAGGAAGGAGAAAGACTTACTTTGTATGGTTAGTTGGTTTTCTTGGTTGCTAGAGATAAGGAGATTAGTAAAGCAACCAGTGTAGAGCAAAACAAGTGTATTATATCTGGCGTGTTTCCAATGACTTTATTTCATTGTAAGTACTTTTATTTCCCTCCTTATAATATATATATATAAAACTGAGGCTTGGAGCCATGGAATAACTTTCCCAGAGCTCCACAACTATTAAGGCTCAGAACTGGAAATTCTAACCTCTGGCCCATCTATAATGTTTTCGTACAAGTTGTCTTCTTGGGCTCATAAAATATTTGGATCAAAATGGGCCTTGGCTGTTTGAAGCCCAAAGAGGTTAAGTTTTTTGCTTCGGGTCACCTAGTTGGTGTATGGTAGAGCCAGGAACTCATTTCCTCCAACTTCTGACATTATCCTCAGCCTCTCCAAAGAGCTGTAGCCAAGTGTGACATTATCCTATCAAATAAGCTCATGAAGAAACATGCAAGTGTTTTGGAAGAACGGTACCACTGTCTGTCTTCCAGAGCAGCTGCTAGTTCATACATGGGACCGGGAAATAAAGAGGCCATCAGGCTTCTCACATTCCTGGAAAGAAGTCCACACCTGGGGGCAGCAGGAGCTCTCTAGAAAGTTTTGTTGAGCCACCAAAAGCCACCCAGACACAAGGAGTCAGTGAGGCCAGTAATAGGACTTTGTATTGCTTTCCCAGAAAAATGATTCATCCGATGGCGCTGATGTACTGAGGATTTCACACCTCAGTAACTGTCGTGCCTGTGGGCATCTGGCCATCATCATCTTCTGAGAACTGCTCTCTGTCAGCATATTTGGGGTGGCTAAGTGGACACTCCGAGAGGACCAGGTACTCACTTAGCTAACAACAGTAGCTGAATGGCAAGCAGAATTTAATTCACTTGCAGCCCCCGAGCTTGATGCAGAATAGGTTGTTTGTCTCATGTCCTTCCCCTGGGTGGAGGCTGCTTCTGTTTTCTCTTTGTCTTGGTCGATGTTACTCCATGCCTCTTGATGTCTTTTCTCCTGTAACTTCCCATTGTCCATCCTCTATCCTTATCCCCAGAGTGGCTTCTGTTCTCTACGCTGAGGGGGACAGTTGTATCCCCACACTGTGACATTTTGTCATTTTCTTCAGGACACTCTAATTTGTACAATTTCTGGCCTCCCCTGCTTCACGACATGGCTGTGTGATTTGGTCATTCATTACACATGGTCATTTTTTTTCCGGGAACTGCTTCCCAGAGGCAGTCTCAGTTCTCCAGTGGATATGCAACTGCTGAAAGGCAGGGAGCAAGGGTAATGCTGCTTGTTTCTTCTCTGTGGAGGTTCAGAGAAGCACGATGAGACAGAGGGCATGTGGAAGATACCTGCAAATGAATGTGCTGCTGGGTTCCAGGCAGGACCCACCTTGATCATAATGTGATCATGCCTTGGAAGGATATCAGAGTAAGGCTTCTGGAAGAAGAGTCGAGTTAGCCATTCCAGAATCTGACCATGGGAGATGCCAGACAGGGCCCCACAAGGACCACGCATACCCTAATACCACACTGCTCAGGCCACACTTAGGGCGTGGAAACAGAGTTAAGAGGGATTAAGTCAGCGCCATCTGGAACTGAGGCATGGAGGGTGATGGAGTAACAGACTAGGCCCAGACCCAGTGGCAAAAAAGTGACTCTGAGCCGGGCGGTGGTGGTGCACGCCTTTAATCCAAGCACTCAGGGAGGCAGAGCCAGGCGGATCTCTGTGAGTTCAAGGCCAGCCTGGGCTACCAAGTGAGTTCCAGGAAAGGCACAAAGCTACACAGGGAAACCCTGTCAGAAAGAAAGAAAGAAAGGAAGAAAGGAAGGAAGGAAGGAAGGAAGGAAGGAAGGAAGGAAGGAAGGAAGGAAGGGAAAGAGAGAGAGAGAGAGAGAAAGGAAGGAAGGAAGGAAGGAAGGAAGAAAGAAAGAAAGAAAGAAAGAAAGAAAGAAAGAAAGAAAGAAAGAGACTCTGAAGTATCTGCTGAAAACTCATTCTAGGATTAGCTTTGAAGCATAACCCCACCTGCCTGTCGATCCTCCACTTCCTGTGACAAGCTATGCTTAGAAAAACACGATTATTTGTGAAGGTAGCTTTATGTGAAGGGAAACAATGCAAAGGGTGGAGGGTGTCCCCATCCTTCCTCCTGGCTCATCTTGCCATTTGCACTGATTCCTCAGAAGGCTGTTTAACAATATGCTACCTCCACTCTGTTTAACTAGAAGGTTTGTGTCATGGAGCCAGGCTGCCTGAGCTCTATCCTGGCTTTGTCTCTATATAGGATTATAAGGTTTATAATCTTAACTAAATTACTTCATGTTCCTTAATTTCCTTCATGGCATTTGCTTTCCTTGTATGCAGAATGGATATGATAATGTCCCCACCCAAAGGTTGGTATGAAAATTCAGCAAGTTCATATTCTTAAAGTCTTTTGAATGGTTCCTAACATGTACATGCAAATGCTTTTTTCCCTTTTTTGGCCCAGTTTTAGTTAAATACACCACACATAGCTAAACACTCATCCTTTGAGTACAAATCCTTTAAGAGTAAATTAGCTTTCCCGTCTGCAAAGCAAAGCTTTCCTAAGACGCTAGTGATTTTTGCTCATACGGTTTGTCTCACCTTTATAATGAGAGAGAAATTAATTTAGCTTAAAATCATTTCATTCTGCAAATGACTGCTGTTCATGTTAATGACTTAGGCACTGTGGTAGGCATGTAAATAAATTCTACTCCTCAGCCCTGGTGAGTTTCCAGTCTTGTCGGGAAGCAGGCAGGGAACAACATAAGCACCCTTGTGAAGTATGCCAGGAGCCTTAGTAGATACAAAGTATCATGGGTACCAAAAAGAAAAAGGACGTCTGGAACACCAACCTCACCCTATTAAGCCATGGAAACCTTCTCCTTCCAACTCCAGTTAAAGGGATTTGCCATGAAAACACTGGAGTATCTCACAAACTACAAGAAAGAGTTCCGAGTACTTCTTTGCTCAACACACATTTATTGTGGGGTTCATAGATGTCCAGCACTGGGGATGGAGCCATGAGCCATGTGGACAAAACTCTCTGCCTACTTAGAGTTGCTATTGTGCCAAAAGAAGCAGAGAGAAAAACAACATGAGTCAGAGATACATTTAGTAAGAAGAGAATGAGACCAAAAGGAAGAGAAGGGACTGGAAGGATGAGTAAGAATTAGCAGAATGATGACTTTGAACACCACTACGATTTTTAAAAGCCCAGAATGTAATGCTGCAATAGTCCCGAAGGAGGAAGTCTTCAGGCTTAGGGCACTGGTTCTCAACCTGTGGGTCATAACCCCCTTGCAGGTCGAAAGACCCTTTCACAGGAGTTGCATATCATATATCCTGCATATCAGATATTTACTAATGATTCATGACAGTGGTGAAATTACAGTCACGGAGTAGTAATGAAGTTAATGTTACGGTTGGGGGTCACCACACGAGGAACTGTATTAAGGTTGGCAACATTAGGAAGGTTGAGAGCCACTGCCTTAGAGAAAAGTGTGCAGGGAGAGGGAACCTGGCCCTGCAAAGAAATGGACCAGGTTAGCTTTGAGAACAGCCAGGCCCAGGGTGACCCCGAGCAGAGAGCGTGGAGAGACCACTGGTAACAAGGCCAGAGGCAAAGGGAGACCAGCTCACACTGGGTCTTCAAGGTCAGGGGAAAGATTCTGACCTGCTGTGTGAGAGATGTCACCACTGGGTTTTAGGCAGGCTTTCTGTGTCACATGTGGGGTCTGAGAAGTGAACAGAACTAAGGATGCTCTGGTGTCATTAATCCCACGTATCCAACTGCCTTCTCGTCATTCCACTGAGATGTCAGGTTGGCAGCTCCAACCTGCCATGGACAAACTAAGACTTTGAATTTTCAACCTGAAACTGGATCTCCCCAAAGTCGTCACCATCTCAGGAAATGCCACTCATCCAGTGGCTCAGATAGACTCATCATTCTCTCACACCCACAAGTAGTTCAAATCCACCAACTAATCATTTTCCTCCATCAAAAAGACACAGAGCCCAGTTGTTTCCTGCCCCTCCACTGCCGCCACCTTCGTTCAGACTGCGCTGACTCCTATCTGGAGAACCGGAAAGAGCCTCACAACCTGCTGCTGCTCCATGTCCCTTTCCCTCCGCAGAATAACTTGTGTCCCTGTTAAGCTCAAACCAAACCCTGTCTATTGAATGGCTCCCTGTGACAGAATAAAAACCAAGGCCCTTAGGTAGTTTTCTCTATGATCTAACTCCAGTGCTTACAACTGGACCAGACCCCCAAAGTCTCCACTTGGCACATGGAAACAGATGGACAGACAGACAGATGAATGAATGGAACTGGGACCTTGAGAATGACTGGAATCAAAATCCACTCTCACTCTCTTCCCCTCTCCCCACCCCCCAGACTACCTCCCTCAGCGACCCAAATTTGTTTCTCTCAAAAGAATAAAGTTATCAATCTCATGCGCCAGTTATTTGTGTCTGGGTAGAAGGAAATAATTGTACAGAGTTTCTGAGTAGAGTAGGGCAAGGAAGGGGTGGGAGGGATTCCTGATGTGCAAGCAATACCTGGAAAGATCTGGGCGCACAACTCAACAGGAGGCAGGGGAGATGTCTCAACAGCCACCGTGTTTGCTGCACAAGCATGAGCACCCGAGTTCAGAACTCCCCAAACCCACAGAAAGGCCAGGCAGTAAGGCACATGCCTGTAATCCCAGCCATAGGGAGGCAGAGCCAGGCGGAGCTCTGTGAGTTCGCGGCCAGCCTGGTCTACAGAGCGAGTTTCAGGACAGGCACCAAAACTACACAGAGAAACCCTGTCTCAAAAAACAAAAACAAACAACAAACAACAACAACAACAACAAAAAAAAACCACCACATAAATGCAGGGTAGCCACCTGCCTGTATTTCAGCCTAGGAAAATGCAGCCCAAGAGCAAACTGGCTTAAAAGGCTAGCCAGATGAACTAGATCTGGGTTTGATTAAGAGACTCTGCCTCTTTGAAGGAGAGTAATAGAAGATAATTCTTGACATCAACCTTGGGCCTCCAAAGGCACTCACATACACCTGCACCTACACCAACACTGGTGGACCCCACACATGCAAATATGCACACATGTAAATATGCATACCACACACATGCAAATAAAGATAGGAAAAATAAATAAGCAAATAAAATTCAATAAGACAGATTACCAGAGAATCCTGTAGTAAAAGAGCCTTCTTTAAAAATTCACAGGAAGGGATTTAGAGAAGGGGCAAGCACTGTGGAACTGAATAATAACCTAGGGTGAACAAACCAAGCTGGTAAAAACCCAGGAGTGGACAGATAAAAGACTTGTGGCAATCTTCCTGCCTCTGCCTCCCACAATGCACCCCCATGCCCAGCTTGGCCAAGTGGACCAGCACTTAATGAGGCTGAAGAAATGATTGTCGTATGATAAGCACAAGCCTGTCTTATACACTCAATCCTGCCAAAAGGCAGAACCATGTTAAGGATGAGTCTTAATTAGACACCTGGGGAGTCAGCTGCTGCTTGCCTAGCAAAGGTTTCAGCCCCACTTCTCCCAGTTGGCAGCTCAGAAGTTTGGGGAGTCTCTCAATTTGTTTCTGTCTTGACACCGTATTTAAATTTTACCTGTAAGAGGGGTTGTGCCGCTACTTGAGAATGTCCATCTATTACACTAGGCTCTGCGCAGGACTTTTGACGTAGCGACACTATGAGGGTTGGGATCATGTTCAGGACCCATCCATCAGTGATAAGATATACCAGAGTAAAGCACTGCCCAGGGAAAGGGGTCTTCCAGGCTAGCTGCCAAGGAGTCTCCAACAGTTAGTCTCTATGTACGATATCAGCACCAAGAGGATGCCACTGAACAGGACATGTCTACACTTCTCCTTTCATCTAATATGAGCTTCATTTGTTCACAAATCTGGGTTGCCAATTATTGCAACTGTGTAATCATATTAAGTAATATCTGAACTAATGAAATATGAATGCAAAAAAGATTTCACACCTGTGGAATCTTAAGTTAAATATCTAGGAAAGTTGCCACAGAGACAATAAAGATTGCTTTTGCTTTCCAAATTCCAATGGTAAAAGACCATAAATGAGGGCTGGCAAGATGGCTCAGCAGGTAAAGGAGCTTGCAGCCAAGACTGACAACCTGATTCTATCCCAAGGACCCACATGGTATAAGGAAAGAACCAGCTCTGCATGCATTCGCGCGCACTCACACACACACACACACACACACACACACACACACACACACACACACACACACACTAAATTAAAAGTTGAAAATAATTGAAGAAAAATAAACCACCTATACAGAGTCTGAACTCCAAATGTTTCACTTAAACTCTGATTTCACTTCAAAGAAACTAAGCCTAGAAGTCATAGGTGATTCATGATGATGAGGTTGATGACAGGGAAAAAATGGAGTGGGTTAGTAAAGTGCTAACCACATAGACACGAAGACTTGAATTTGGATTCCCAGCACTTATGTAAAAAAATAAAATAAAATCTGGGTTTGGTGGCATATGGTTATAATGCCAGCTCTGAGGAGGCAGAGACAGGAGGATTCCCAGAGCTTATGTCCAGCCAGTCTAGCCAAATTGGTGAGTTCCAACTTCAGGGGGAAATCCTATCTCAAAATATATAATGAATAATTATGATGATGATGATTGATGATAATGTAGAGAACAATTAAAGAAGACACCGGATGTCAACCTCTGTCCCCTATATATATGTACACACACGGGCATACAAGTATGGACCCATCACATTTCAGGCACATACATATGAATATATCACACACACACATGCCCACATACAAATAGAAACAAAGTATAACTCTGGCCAGAGAGGCCACACTCACATAAAAAGCTATATAAAAATCTGGTACAAGCACATATATTTAAGTCAAATTTTAGAAGTCCTGTCATATGTCATTTTGCTACAACTCTTTAAATGACTCCCAGTTGCTCCATCTTTAAACATGGGTCTCCCTGACTTCAGTTCAAGGTCGGATGAGAATACTAAGTAAGGAACTGTTTTCAAACAACAGAAGGAAGCTCACAGCCTTGGAAAGGGTTGTCTGCTACCTCATTTTGTGTCTGGTTTTTGGTATCTAATGCAATCTTGTGAGCATTGTAAGAGATTCATAAGTTGTCCTAAGTGTATTTTATCACCACCAACTCCACCCTCCTGGGTGTCAATTTCTCCAGTCCTCTGCTGGAGGAATTAATTAAGAGATTTCTGACAGCTGCTGTCAGTAAGAGAGCCCCACAGAGCAGAAGTCCATTTCTCACTGTGTTGGGTCATAACCTAACACAACACTGTCCTTCATGTGATGATTTTGAAGTCTAAGTTGTTCCAGCTTCCAAGGCATTGGTTTCTTCCTCAGATGAGAAAAGAGAAAGCAGATGCCAAAATGAAGGCAGGCACACATCACTCACCATTGGTTCTGATGTGGTTATACCTGGGTGCAAGGGGCTCTGGGAAGTGTAGTACAGGCATCTCAGAGAGCTGCTTTCAAGGATAGCTAATCACTGGGGTTGCAGGGAGTTGGGAGGGGGGTCTTCCTCAGTGTTATCCAAAGGGAAGGGACTTGGCAAGGTTTCTAGACACAGACTAATATCTGAATGGATAACCCTCAAGCATCAGGTTGGTGTATATCAATAGAACAAAAACTCACACCATATTATACAGTGGTGCAGAAAGCTGAACTGGCCCTTCAACCAAGGCAAGAAACATTGTCTAGTTCAATGGTGGACATTCTGATACATTGACTCTGCTTTGTTACTCTTTATTGCTGAGGGGGAGCGCCAGGAATTAAACCAAGGCCTTTGGTGCACACTAACCAAGTGTTCTGCCACTAGCTATACCCCCAGTCTTTGAATCTTTTCTTACCTGTTGGCTTATTATGCACAAAACACAGATAGGTAAAGGAAATGTGGTTCACTTCATCATCTAATTTTCTTCTCAGTCTTCACAAACTTGCTAACAAGTTTTGAGCAAAAACTAAATTCTGGCAGTGCCCTCCATACTTGCCCAAATCCCCTGTGTCTTTTTCACATTCTGCACATGTTCCTGGCCTCAGCATTTCTCTCAGGCAGCTTTGTTGGACCTTTGCCTTAATGGGATCCAAAGAGGTACAATAGGTACCACCAACGCAACTGTTTTCTGAAACCACCACTCCTCAAGGTATGTATGGCAATTACCAGGATCCACCTGTAGCACATGACCAATCTAGAGCAGTTTAAGAAATTCAAACTATACTGGACTGGAAAGCTTGTTTTACAGGGTCAAGCAGGAGAAGAAGAGGAATTATTGGTGAAATTATTAAGGCCACTCCACGTAGTTAAAAGGGAGGATTATTTTGTGGGGTAATTTACAAATGAAGGGATAGGTAGGTTGTAGGGTCTGGGAAAGGTGTGGCGCAGTCCAGTGGTGTTCTCTGGAGAACTCTGCTTGGTCTACCTCCAGCGCCCAGGGTCCCTGAACAAAAGAGATCCCTCACATCTCGATCCTGTGTCTTCAGCGTCCTCCCTCAGCCCCACCTTGTAGGTGTGACCATTACCAAAGCCTCAATGGGGGTTGGAACTTCCAGGCCAAGGTTGGAATGGCTACCCACTACAAGAAATGTCCTGTCTGGCCAGACACCCAGTCCATACAGCAAATGCCCTATTCCTAAGAATAATCCTATAGAAATACATCTCCCACTGGGGTCACACACACACACACACACACACACACACACACACACACACACACACACACCACCGTGGCTTCAAAGCCTGGTGTTTCTACTATTCCTTTCTTTCCCCAATTCCATTCACTGGAAGATTCATTGACCACCTTTCCACAGCTGGCTAGGACCTTGCTTAGGTTTTACTGCTACAGCCATGGCTGGCCCTGGTTTGTTAACACTGCCAGGAAAGCATTTTCCTCTGTTCCTAATAGAACAGGATCCAATGTGATAATGAAAGCTGAACAAGTTCTTCATTGTTCTAGGGGTTACCCGCTCCCCCTTGGAGGCACTAAAACTCATTGCTTTCAAGTTTGAAAATCCTCACACAGCAAGGTTTGCAGGTCATGGACATCCATACAAAATGACTTCAAATAATTCAGTCCTATAACAAAGGCAAAGGGAAGGGAAGGGAAGAGAGCTGTTGGTTTGTTGGAGAGACTGGTACAGGAAAGGGTCTAAAATGAGAAATGCACTAAGGACAGGTCCCGGTCCCACTGCCTGGGTGCCTCCCAAACAGTTCAAGCTATTCGATTGTATCACTTATCCAGAGGGCCTGATCCAGCTGGGGGCTCCACAGCCCCTGGCTCATAATTCATGTGCTTCCATTCATTTGGCTATTTGTCCCTGTGCTCTTCCAATCTTGGTCTCAACAATTCACACTCCTATTGTCCCTCCTCTTTCTCGACAGTTGGACACCTGGAGCTCCACCTGGGGCCGGACTGAGGATCTCTGCATCCACTTCCATCAGTTATTGGATGAGAGTTCCAGCATGACCGCTAGGGTGTTTGGCCATCTGATCACCAGACTAGGTCAGAGAAATGACGGGTTCTGACAAAGCTAAAAGCCAAACAAGGACATTGGACTTGACTATATAGATAACAGAAGACTGGAGTTTGTGATATAGCTAATCTTCCTTGCCAACCAGATGGGTTTAGAGTCATCTAGAAGACATACCCCTGGTATGTCTGTTACCACATTTCCAAAAAGGTTTATCAGAGGAAGAAAGACCCACACTGAGCATGGGCAGTGCTGTTTTGTGAGCTGCAGACCTGCACTGAGCAAAAAAGAAACTGAGCTGAGCAAGAGCACTTCTTCTCTGCATACTGACTATAGACACAATGTGATCAACTGCCCCACTCTCCTGTCGCCATGCCTTCTCTGCTGTGATGGACTGTACACTCAAACCGTGGGCCAAAATAAATTCTCCTTTCCTGGGGTTGAGTTTGTCAACATTTTGTCACATCTACAAGACCAGCAGTTGATACAAAGTTGAACAGACCTGTGACAGATCATTTCTTCTGCTTAATAGGAAGGAAAAAATCATTTCCTCCTGTGAGTCGTTCAGCTTTAGTTGAGGGGGGGAATTATGATTACTTTCCTTACAGAGTTGATGTGAGAATCAAATTCACATGCCGGAATTCTTCATAGCTCCAAAAAATGTAGGGACGGACTTCATGAACTTTGGAATCGTCTTCAAAACACATTGCTTAAAATGGAAAAAGTGAAAGAGGACTCACTATGTGTGTTAGCTTCCTGTTCTAGTGTAAGTACGTGCCATGAGAGTTGATAGCTTCACCCACAGACATTCATTTCTGTGTTTATAGAGGCTAAAAGTCCAAGAGCAAGGTGTCAGCAGATTAAGTCTTTCCACTGCCTCTCTCCTTGACTCCAAAATGGCCAGCTTCTCCAGGTAGCCCCCCACTCACCCAGCTGCTCAGACCATCTACACTGTACTCTTTTCTTAAAAGGATACCAGTGATATCACATAAGACCCATCATATTATGTTATGAAAATTATATCTTGAAAGGTCCTATCTCCACATACAGTTAATCCTGAGGTCCGAGAATGCTAGAATCAGTCTCCTCCCCCACAAAAATTCACAGATTGAAATTCTCACCTCCAAGTCAATAGTATCAGATGGTAGAGTCTTTGAGAGTGATTAGATCACACGTGTAGACTCTTCATAATTGAGTTAGTGCCCATGTGTATATGTTTGTATGTACGTAAGTACACGAGTGTGTAGGAGGGAATGTCCACAGGACTTCAAACTACGCTGACATTCCTTGGGAACATTGTCCACCTTGCCTATTTGACAGAAGTTCTCTCTCTGACCCAGACTTCACCAAGTAGGCTAGAACTAGCTAGCCAGGAAGCACCAAGAACCTCCCTATGTTTACCTTTCCAGCAATTGGAATAATGAGCAAATACCATCATGCCTGGCTTTTCAATAAGGATTGAACTCAGGTCTCTGCATTCCAAGACAAGCACTTTACCAAATAAGTACCCTCCCCAGCTCATATCATTTCTAAAAGTAGCCGCAGAGCTTCTCTCCCCTCTTGTCACATGACAACACAGGAAGAGGGTAGAGAACTGGAAGTGACCTCAACCAACCATCAGATCTGCCAAGGCCTCAAACTTGGGCTCTCCAGGCCCTAGAATTTTGAGAAATAAATTTCTGTCATCTATAGGATACACCATTCATGAGATTTTGCCACCACAGAAGCTTTGAGGCAGAAGGCTGCTTTTCGTGTTGGGATATCTTAAGGAATGCTATAAATAAACCTAATCAGAGCCTTCCCTCTCCTAGCTTGAAAGCCCTACTCCCCCACCTTACTTAAGCCAGAGCTAAGCCTTCCATGCGTCCATTGAAAGAGCCTTTTCTTACGGTGTTCTCTCTTGCTGCACAGTAAATCTTTTCTGCCATTAACCTGTTATCAATTCATGCACATATCCTTGACCACATCAACGGAAGTAGGTAGAAGAAAAGGCTGTTTCTCCCAACAAGCAAAATACAAAGCAAGGAAAATAAATGAACTTCTTACGCATACATTCTAAAAGCATTATGACAAGTCAAAGAAGCAAGGCTGAAGAGACAACTCATTACGTGTTCTGTATGTGTGAGACAGTACAGAAGAGGCAGAACTGGGGACATAAACCAGCGGTTGCCAGGTGCTGAGAGTGGGGAGAGAGGTTTGTCTGTCTACCCAGTGTGAGCGAAGAACTGCTCAGGGGGTGTGGCCATGATGTCCTGTTGAACCTCAGAGCTGCATTACCATATACAGGGTGTGTTTTGTGTAAATTATACTTCAATCATTAAAAAATACTGCAAGATATTTATTTTCTGTTAAAAGAAATTGGAGGTTAAGATGATACATTGAATGTCTGGCAAATATGTAAATAAGGTTTCTTTGGAAACTAAGTGGTATAATAGCAGCTGCAGGGGGAATCTGAAGAAAATGGGATCAAAGCACATGCAGGACAAAGAGGAGATGAGAAAAACATTTTACTCAGTACCTACATATTCTTTTTTTTTTTCCTTTAAGTATGTATGTTCACATGTGTCTGGTGTGTGTGGGGTGTGTGTGGGGTGTGTGTGTGTGTGTGTGTGTGTGTGTGTGTGTGTGTGTGTTGGTATATGTGGCAGAGATCAACTTCAGGTATCATTCCCAGGCTCTGTACAGATTGTTTTCTGAGACACTGTGTCTCATTCTTACCTGGAACTTGCTGATTATTAGGCAGGCTGGCCAGCAATCCCAAGGGTTGCCCTGTCTCTGCCTCCCGGTGCTGGAGTTATAAACTTGTGTCAACACACTTAGATTTTTTTTTTTCAACGTGAGTTCTGGGGATCAAACTCAGGCCCTCATGCTTGCAAGGTAAGCATTTTACCAACCAAGCTATCTGCCCAACCCCTTTTTATTTTCAACCAGGAAATGTAGTACCAGTTCACAAACAAAATTTAACACGAACTGATTGTCTAACATGCTAACATGAATGTGGAAAAGCTTGTTATAAACTGCTATACAAAGGCTGTCTATTACTTTTAGGATAGTGTAATCTGAATGTGAACAGTCATCAGAGGTTTAGATGCTTGAATACTTGGCTCCCAGCCAGAAGTGCTCATTTGGGAAGTTGTGAAACCTTTCAGAGGTAAGCTTTGCTACAGGAAGTGGCTCACTATGGGCAGGCCTTGAAATTTTCCAAGCTGGTTTCACTTCCCTTCTGTTTCTTGCTTCCTGACTGGATGCAATATGACCACATGTTCTCTGCCATGATGGCTGAAATGGGCTGAATTTCTTCAAATTACAAACCAAATATACCCTTTGTCCTTAACTTGCATCTGGTTGGGTATTTGAACACAACAGCAAGAGAAGTAATCAAGAGAAGAGAGAAAACCTTTTTCTAAAACTTGTTAAAATAGAATTGGGTAATTTTTAAACAATTATTTTGTTGCTGCTTAATATTTACCAATTCAGCATTTTCCAAAGTGAGAACCATTCTCCTAGACACTACAATAAAAATGCCATAAGCTATCAGGCAAATGTTGAAAACAGTTGTGTGTGTGTGTGTGTGTGTGTGTGAGAGAGAGAGAGAGAGAGAGACAGAGAGAGAGAGACAGAGAGAGAGAGACAGACAGACAGACAGAGAGAGAGAGACAGAGAGAGAGAGACAGAGAGAGAGAGACAGAGAGAGAGACAGAGAGACAGAGAGACAGAGAGAGAGACAGAGAGAGAGATTAATTGATTAATTCCAGGGCCTCACACACACTAAGCAAACTGGGTCTCATTCCCAGTAGTGGTGAACATTGTTTTCCACATGAACCCTTGGCATTTCTCCACTGTTACCTATTACAGGGGTGATACAGAAAGATCATTCAGTTTCAACTTAACCCAAACTTCTCTTGATGAACCTAACAATGCCATGCTCCCCCTTCCTCCACACATCCGTGGCACATTTCTCTAGGCTCCTTTTCTACTGTGGCAGCCTCTTGAGAAGGTGGTGATAGCCTCTGAGGGTGATCTTTGGGGAAGCAAGCCAAGACCTGCATTGACAGTCTAGTTGAGAGCTGGCAGAATTCTGAATTGGAGACAGGTTGTAGACCAGTAAATGTGATAGTGAGTCACCCTAGGCCTTGAAATGCCATGGATACCACCACCTCAGGTAAACTACTATCCATAAGGCATTTTGCATCCCTCTCCTCCACTTGCCTGGCTTCCTCTACCTTTTACTGAGGAGTAAGTCATAAAGGAGATCATTAGCTGGCCTGGGAAATCCTGCAATGAACAAGAGACTCTCTCAAACAAGGCAGAAGGGAAAACTAGCAACTATTTCCTGACCTCCACACATGTGGCATACATACATGTGAACACACACGTATACACAGAACACACGCAGACACACAAAGATTTGTCTTTAAAAAAAAAAAAATCAAAGTTATCAGACCACCTAAGGCAGTGGTTCTCAAACTGTGGGTCACAACCCCTTTGGGCACCAAAAGAACCTTTCACAGGGGTCACCTACGAACACTGGAAAACATAAATATTTATATTATAATTCATAGCAATAGTAAAATTACAGTTATTAAGTAGCAACAAAAATAATTTTATGATTGGAGGTAAGAACAACACAAGGAACTATACTAAAGAGTCGCAGCATTGGGGAGGTTGAGAACCACTGATCAAAGGACTGGACAGAGTGGGAGCATATGAAGGCTGAGATTGTGTCCCATGCAGTGGTAGTCAGGGAATGGACTGGGATTGGGGGGGAGGTGGGCTTTCAAAAGCTCAAACAAAGTGAATAGAAAAGTGGATGGAGAGTTCTTCGGTATAAGCAGTGGGTGCCTCCTGGGACTTCTAGCATCTCCCAGAAGAGGAAGAGTGGGGACTCTGCCCCAGGAATTACTGTAGACCATGTGCTTGGCTGTCCTTCAGTGCTTCTGAGGTGCACAGGGGAGATGAGAATGAGTCTTTGGGCTCTGTCTTTCTGTGTGAATTTGCTCAGCAGATTCCCGCCCTGAGAGCTTTATCACTGGAACAAGTCTATTGTAAACTTGCCTAGTAAGGACAGACATGGCAACTGACTGGGAAAGACTGTTGGAGGTTTACCAGTGGGATCTGGAACTAAAGGATTCTATTACACTGCACAGGACCCACATGAACTTGGGGTCTCAGGGAAATACCCAAAGTCTTTGTTTTATGTTAGATCCTGTCAAGGATTCATAACATTCCCTACTTCTTAGCCTTCCTCCATACTTGGGCTTGTTCAGCCTAGTCACCATAGCAACATAACCTGGCAGGAGGAAGTCAAAGGCAAAACTCACTAATAAGTCCACATGTCTCTTCCTCGCCACACAGTCCTTAGACTCTTCTAGTCATTGCTATGAGGTAAGGCAGCAGGGCTAATTGTGACCAAGACAAGGTGACAGATGACACATGATCCTCTGGATTTCGGCAGGAAAAGACATCTCTGTAATCCCCACCTTTCTTCCTCCCCCCATGGGGAACATGGAGGCTTCCCACTATGAAGAGTTACTCACTGAGAATGGTCCAAAGTTCAGAAACATCAACTGAATAGTTGGCCCAGCTCTAGATTCCAGCCACAATGAGCGTGTCCAGGCCACCTACACACTTCTGCTTAGGGGTCTCTCCTCAGGTTTGATAATTCATTTACGAAAGTGATTTCCAGAACTCAGGGAAAGTCTTTATCTGCCATCCTCATTTTATTTCAAAGTGTACATATAAAGAACAGCATGAGAGCAGGAGAGTTGACTGCCCCACTTTGCCGTCTGCCATGTGGTGGCATGTGTGAGGGAAGTATGCCCTGCAGCCCATACTCCTTGCCTACTGCAGCAGGCAGGAGAGCCGGCCTTGGAAGCATGAGAATTGAGGAGCTGGCCCTGTCCCTTACCAGTCGGGAGAGTGAGCTATACACCTTTGCCTGGGCAAAACAGTAGAGCTGTCCCTGGTGGTGTGAGTGCAGGCAAGCATGACACACCAACACCTCTTCCCCCATCCTCACCCCCAACCCCCCCCCCACCCCCACCCTGGAGAGCAGGAGAGCAGGGGAACTGGCCCTGCCCCTTGCTGCCTGTGGCATTGGGTGAGCTAGCTGCAGCAGTGCTAGAGAGCTCTCCTTGGTGGTGAAGATGAAGGTTAGCTAGGAGACTGACCAACCCAGGTACCACCCAGGCCCAGAACTAGGGCTCTGACTTACCCCACTCAATATCCATCTCATCTGCTAGAATATGTGAAGGCATCAGATCTGCAGATTCAAAGGTACAGGATCTCCATGATACAGGACAACAACAGGATATCCAAGAGGAGTCCCAGTGAGGGCCCAGTAACCGATGGGGATAGCAGAAGCCAAAGACCTTGAGCCAGACCAATAAGCCATTGCAATGAACACTTACAAGTAAAGATGTATGGACTAAAGGGTACACTGTGTGACTCACCAGGCCACACTACAGCTTCCACGAGATTTTTTTGTTTGTTGGTTTGGTTTGGTTTGGTTTTTGCCTAAACTTTAAATTTTTATTTTGTTCTGGGGGCAAGGGGAGGTCACAAGGGCATGGGGATGGGTAGATGAGTGAGATCAGGATACATGATGTGAAATCCACAAAGAATCAATAAAAAATTAAAAAAGAAGGAGGATAAGCAGAAAAGATACCTGGTTTTGCTTTACCACTGACCAAAGTCCAAATACCAAAGTAAGTGATGCCTTCACTTTCCTATGCCCACCCTCCCAACCTTTCTTCTCTTGAGACACCACTGCATCCAGTTCTGTCCCTTGCTTCCATTTCTTTTACCCCTAAAAAGCTAAATCTGGAAACCCCAAGCTATGATCTATGGTTGAAATCTGATCCATAATCTGTGTTTGTAAATAAGGTTTTATTGGAACACAGTCAGGCTTATTCATGTACATATAGCCTATGGTTGTTTCACATTACAATCATATGTTGAGTCAATAGTTTGCAGCAGAAACCAACAGGCATTCAAAGCCTGTTTTAGTTAGGGTTTCTATTACTGTAATGAAACACCATGACCAAAAGGCAATTTGGACAGGAAAGGGTTTATTGAGCTTACATATTCACATTGTAGTGCATCATTGAAAGAAGCCAGGACAGGAACTCAAATGGGGCAGGAACCTGGAGGCGGGAGCTGATACAGAGGCCATGGAAGGGTGCTGCCCACTGGCTTGCTTGTCATGACTTGCTCACCCTGCTTTCTTATAGATCCTCGGACCATCAGCCCAGGGATGGGACCACAATGGCTGGACTTTCCCCTATCAATCACTAATTAAGAAAATGCCATACAGGCTGTCCCATGGCCTGATCTTAAGGAGGCATTTTCTCAGTCAAGGTTCCCTCCTCTCAGATGACTACAGTTTGTGTCAAGATGACATGAAACTAGCCAGCACACAGCCTAAAAAATTTATTTTCCAATCACTCACAGAAAAAGTTTCACCGGGCGGTGGTGGTGCATGCCTTTAATCCCAGTACTCAGGAGGCAGAGGTAGGCAGATCTTTGTGAGTTCCAGGCCAGCATGGTCTATAGAGTGAGATCCAGGAAAGGCACAAAGCTACACAGAGAAATCCTATCTCAGAAAAAAAGAAAGAAAGAAAGAAAGAAAGAAAGAAAGAAAAGAAAGAAAGAAAGAAAGAAAGAAAGAAAGAGGGAGGGAGGGAGGGAGGGAGGGGGAGGGAGGGAGGGAGGAAGGAAGGAAGGAAGAAAGAAAGAAAGAAAGAAAGAAAGAAAGAAAGAAAGAAAGAAAGAAAGAAAGAGAAAGAGAGAAAGAAAAAGAAAAAGTTTGCTTATCCCTGCTCTGCATATGGAAACTCCTTCCCCACTAGGGCATTACTTTATGAAGCTGACCCCTGTTTCCGAGGATGACAGAATGCTTCTGGCTGTTCAGAGTGCATTCTTGTGTGTTCCTTCTCTCCTCCCCCTCCCTCTCACACACATGCATACAGAGCATTCTGTAAAGAGGGAGAATCAGAATGATTTGCCTGAGCACCCACTTAGCATCAAGGGAAGTGTCTAAGCTGCAGGAAAGCCCTCACCAGTGGTCATAGTTTGAAAACACAGTAATGAAACAAGCTTTTAAGCATCCTTTGCAGAGAGTCCGCCTCGTCTCAGGGGCGCTGGCCTGGTCCTGTCAGGTGCATCTTGCCTTTGACACGGGTGCCTATTTCATTTTTTTCCTACACAGTACGCCTCCACAAAGGCTGCCTTTTTCTACTTCTCAGAGCTGTTTCCATGTAAAAGACAGCTCTGCCAGTCTCAGTTTGAACAAAGGCACAATCATTCCACACCAAAAGCTCATTATGGAAGGGTGGGGCTTGTCCCTCGAGTCTCTTGAATTCATGCTATAATCACATGAGTAAATAGAGCCGATGGTCAGCAAGGGTTGTTTGTTGGATTGGGTTTGATTTCCATAAATGACTGAATTATATCTCATGCCTAATGCAGCCCTCTTGACCCCTTTCAGCCTCTAGGACAGATCTGGCTGTTTATACTCTCCTAAGGAATGCTTTCATCTTTAACTCCAGTCTTCCTAGCTCTGAAGGCTGGTACAAAACTTTACAATTGCAATGAACTTGGACTAGCTAATTAACGTTCAATAGACTTACTTTCTAAGCAGTTAAATGGGAACAATAAGAATTATGGCTTAAAAAATACAGTGAGATTTTATAGAGAGCATCTTAAATATGGAGACACTAGACTGGGACTAAGGTACTCTTCACTGGGATTGGTCATTTTTGAGCATATCAGGGCCAAATCCATGAGATGTACACAGGCTCTATATATGTTCCCTCTGCCCAACAGAAAGGTGACAAAAGTTATTTGTCCAGTGAAGGGATTGGTCATGTGTGCTACATGATTGACTCATGATTCACCTTAGACCTCAATCTCGATTCCTGTCTCAACAGGAAGTAGGACTGGTTTACTCAAAGGCTGTCTCCTGGGGAAATGAGGGAGAGCTACTGTTCCCCTCCACAAATAGCTTTGAAAATAAAACCCTTAGGAGACTCTGATTCAGATTCACAAAAGGCTTTTGCAGAGAAAGAAAGGTACAGAAGACTATGGCCATGAGGACCACATGCTGGCTGGGATGTTCCACCTAATCAATGCAATTAGCTTTGACCTCCTGGGACTGCTACCAATGATGCTTTAAACTCGTGGTTCTCAAATTTCCTGATGCTGTGACCCTTTAATAAAGTTCCTCATGTTGTAGTGACCCTCAACCATAAAATTATTTCATTACTACTTCATAGCTGTAATTTTGCTACTGTTATGAGTCATAATGTAAGTATCTGTATTTTCCAGTGGTCTTAGGCAACCCCTGTGAAAGAGTTGCTTGACCCCAAGTGAGTTGTGACTCACAGGCTGAGAACTGCTGCTTTAAACAAACATATGATGTTTCCACAAGCTAAGCCTCTCATAACTATTTATACACTTTATGTTAGTCTATGCACAGAACTAAAGAATAAAGAGAAACCTTATACATTCTGAGGCAATTGAAGTCACCAGATGTTCTATAGTCTAAAAAAAAAAAAATTGAGCCCATAACATCTTAGTCATTTAGGTGTGTTTTTCTTTATGATTTGGGGCTTCTGACAAGGTCAGGGGAAGTAACTTTGCAATGGACATCTCCCAAAGAAACAGCCGCTATTACAGTCAGTCACCACTGCGCTATGTATGTGTTCAGGTGGTGATTTTTTTTCTTTATGGCGTCTGGTGAGTTCCACATGGAAAACGGTTCTTTAGTAGCCATTGTCATAGTAATACTAAGGTTAGTTTGACTCATTCAAGAGATTCTAGGGCTCAAGAGATGGCTTAGAGTGGCTTAGAGTACTTGCTGTACAATCCTGAGGAACAGAGTTCAGATGCTAGCACCCTGAGTCCAGCACATACCCGTAACTCCAGCTCCAGAGACTGGAAGATCACTGGGGCTTGCTGGCTTTCACCCTAGTTAAGAAAATATGAGTCTCAAGTTCAAGGAGAGACCCTGGCTCAAAGGGACAGAGCACTAGAAGAGGACACTGCCCCCTTCCGGCCTCAGCATACACACACGGGTATGTGAACCTTTATATAAACATGTTCTTATACACACACAAATGAATATCATTTTTAACAGGAGAACAGAAATTCTGTAGTAGTCCCAGACTTTTCAGTCTATGATTACAGATTTTCAGATTTTTTTTGAAGTATATGCTCACCCATTAGACTCAAAACAACATCACCTATCAGGGTGGCAAAGTCCAAAAGAGTTAAGTCTCAATAACACATCTTCTGGTGATCACAGATTACCTACCAAGAGACTTACTCATGATAAGAAATTGCACTATGAGCTCCCTGGTGTCTCATTTACCCAATAATTCTTGTAGGTACTTGCAGAACAGTAGGAATGTTCTAGCTTTTAAAGTTTGAGAGAGAAGAGTCATCTCTTCCTCTTTCCCTGTTATTCTTACAGAACCTGAGATTCTATTCACATTTGGTCCTCCCCATCCAGGACTAGCTGCTTATTGAAAAGTATTAGTAGAAGGAACCTTTATCAGGCCATGAGTTTATCACATGTGCCAGTCTTGCAAGGCTACTTAAGAATTCAGATTGAAAGCCAAAGAGAGACACCAAATTAGAGAAGTGGTTTAAATTGTTCTTGAGAGCATATCTGCTTCATCGGTTTAAATTATTTTTAATTCTGCCTCATTGGCCATTAATTACTTTTATTTCTCTTCTGAAAAGTAATGCATTTTTATGGGACTAGGATATTTCTTCCAACCAAAAAAAAAAAAAAAGTACAAAACATGTATGTGGCTAGAAAGATGATTCAGTGGGTAATAAGCCAAATATGAATGTCCATGCCCTGGGAACACAGATTCAAATTACCACAAATGATATGTTTCATCATGAAAAGGTTATATGGAATCTACAGTCACAGGGGGAAAATAGTCATGAATAAATGTGCTTCTAAAATACACATTAGGGTCATCTGACCAGAGGCTGGAGCAGTATGGGAAAATCTATAGAATTTAGGTATTGCCTTTATCAAAACCTTAGCTTTAGCACTTGTCATAACTAGATATGTCAAGGTCAGAAAGACATTCCAAAAGTTAAAAGACGTCAAGACAGATACAGAGGTAGATTGTAAGTAGTTATTGGAAGGGGGCTAAAGTAATTTTAGCCCAAAATAGTTTTGTCTTTTGACTACCAATATTTCATCACTCCACAATCACAAACCATAAGATTATGATTAAAACCCCTAAGAAACTCACTGGTTGTACTAGTTACTTTTCTACTGAGGTAACAAAGCACCATGACCAGAGAACTTTACAAGGAAGTATTTAATTGGGCTTATGGTTTCAGGGTAGAGTATGTTATGGAAGAGTAAAAGCATGTAAAAAGGAGAGCTGAGAGCTCACATCTGAAAGCACAAAGTGTTTTGAAACCTCAAAGCCTGAACCCCAGAGACATACCTCCTCCAACAAGGCTCCACCTCCTCAGGACCAAGTATTCAGACATAGAAGCCTATGGGGCTATTGTCATTCCGGCCACCGCACACTGGTCCATTCTCTGCTTCTTGGGCAAGCTTCATTTGTTCACTTAACACTGTTGAGTACCAAAAGGAAATCGTACAAATGTAGAACCTGTCATTCAGGACCTCACAGTTCTAGTAGGGAAAGACAACCCAATAAACAGTGATGAACTGGAAGAGCCACACACAGAGGACAAAACCCCAGTAGTGTGGTGTGAAAACTCACCTGGCCAGTGATGGGAAGGACTGAGGGTAGGCGCATTAATTCAGAGAGGGTGGTTTGTGTACTACATGATAAGGGAGTTAGCCCAAGAGAAGACATAGAACCAAACGCAGTGAGTACACCTCCTGGTGAGTACAAAGGCAGAGATAAGAGTGAAGGAAAGGTTGTTACTTGCATTTAAGGAAGGAGAGTACTATTCTAAGCTGGCGACAAAGGGAGCAAGCTCTGCTTGTGATGTACATTTCAAAGAATCAGGAGCCCTCAGCGTGCTAGAGATTCTTTTCAACCAGCAGCCACAGGGAAAACTATCATCCAGACTTGAGAAGATCCTTCCAATATTCCAGTGGCCACTGAATCAGCCTAGAGATTTTCCTACTTCAAAAAGGCTGACTTGTAGCACTGGCGGGTATGAATTCAGTTGCCATAAACTCTCCCTACAGGAAAACTTCCAGCCAAGAAGGAAACAGACTAGCTTCAAAAAGCCCAAAAGGATTGCCCTAAATTAAAAGGCTTCTGCAAGAAACCATCAACTGAGTGAAGACACAGCCCACAGACTGGAGGAGGACTCGGTGGGTGGGGGGGGGGGGGAGGATTAGGATGCCAACTATCAATCCAACATTAATTTCTAGACTATATGAAAAACTCAAAAACTGATACAATAAAAAAGTAAATAATCCAATCAATAAATGGGCAATTGAGCTGAACACACTGTTCTCAGAGAAGTACAATTGGCCTATAAATAAATGAAGAAAATGCTCAATGTCTTTGCAAATCAAAACTGCATTGAGATTCCACATACCCCAGGCAGAACGGTAATCATAAAAAAAAAAAAATTAAAAAAATGGAGAGGATATGGGAGAAAACAAACAAACCCTTACACATTTCTGGTGAGAATGCAAATTAGTCTAGCTACTGTTGAAAACAGTGTGGATATTCCGCAAAGAAGTTAAGAGAAATCTACCATATAGCCAGCATCGGGATGTACTCTCCCAAGATTCAATATCAGCTTACCATGGAGATAAATAACCTGCACACCAATGTTTACTGCTGTCTACCATGCTTTGGATAACTAACATATGAAGATATAGAGCCCACTAGACTCCCCCACTCACATTACACCATAAACCACCTCCTTTGCATTAAATTGTATATTCCAGCTTCCACATGGGACTCTTCCTCAAGGTGTTCCATGATTGAGCCCCCATGTGCCCCTGTGAAATTCAACTGTATCTTTGTTCCTGGCAGTTTTATCTTGGTAAATTCATCACATTTCATTCCCAAATATGAAGAGGAGAAACTCTTTCCTTTTCACACAATATTTGCAACAGAGGGAAATAGTACACACCAATGCTGTTGGCACTTTGCTGACCAGAGCACGCCATGTGTGGCCATGCCAGCAGGCTGGGTAACACAAACCCCCCACCACATGAGGCCCAGTAAGAAGAAAGAGTAAATATTTGAAACAAATTACTTCATCTACGAAGTATTCAATGTTTTACAACCCAATACTTGTAGAAAGCAAGGATCTCTGAGTTTTCTTGGAAAAGAAAAGAAAATACATGTTGGCCCCATGGTGTTCTGTTTCTGTATGACAACAGTCAGTGGCCTTTTAGATAGATGAAAGTATGTTCTTTCTAGTCTGCCCCTGGCCCCACCCTGCCTGTCCACTCTACTATGCTTTGAAGATTCCTGAGCCTGTGCTCCTGAGGCAATGGGCAGTCACTGAGGAGATAAAGGAGGGAGGCAGCTGGATCAGCTCCACTTTACAGTTTTGCTGCCAGTGGCAAAGTCTGAGGAAGTCTCAAAAACAGAGAGACCAAATTGAGACATCTGTCCAGTGTTTCCAGGATCTTGTTACCATCAAAGGAAAAAGAAATGAGAGAAGGCAAAAGAGAAAATCGGGAGGATGGTTATTACAAAGCAAAGGCATTCAGGGAGCAGAGCCCCTGAAGAGAGAGACAAATTCCCCTGGGATCTGGATGCTGCTGTTAGATTGTGATTGTGGTCTTGGTTTTGTTCTGTTTGGGACATGTTGTTATTTGGTTTGATTTGGGAGGTTTTTTTGGGTTGGTTTGTTTGTTGTTTGTTTTGACTTGGCAGGGTCTTCTTAGACATTTCTGGTAGGTCTGTTAATCACTGTGTGTCTCAGGGTAGATGCAAATTCATAGCAATCCCCTGTTTTGATGTGCAGAGAGATCCCCACACCTGCCTGGACAGCAATTCCTCCAGGAAAATCCTACCTGTAGGGAAGCATTGCCCATGAAGAAAAGGAGCAGGTCTGGATGTCCCCCACAGTGGGCTTTACTCAGCCTCCGTCCCCTTGGCTGTCTTTCTGTGGTTTTACAGGTATGACATGGCATCTGAGGCATGACGGAAGCCCACCAGTTTGCAAGACCAATCATATGCACATGGAGTTAGAATAAAACCAAGGGCATTTAGCAATCATTCAGATCAGCCATGTTGGTCCCAGCTTGTTTGGAGTGGTCTCCTGCTTGAGCATTCCTACGAAGCCCTACCAGGAAACAACTGTGTGGTCAGTCGCATGAGCCATCATTCAGCTTGTCTCTTTTGGGTTTTTTTTTCCCCCTATGCCTGTCTATCCTGCCTCAATCCGGAAGTTTGAAGCTGAACAGGAGCACAGAATGGAGCCATGACACCAGTGGAAGGTCACTGCCATGATCTCTAACCCAGCACAAGCATGTAGTTCACAAGACCAGAGAGGACAGGCTCTGTCTGCTAATCTTTATCCAGGGAACAGCTGATATACCAGACAGAGGCAGCCAGCAAGAGCCAATGTATGGACATGTCTGACAGTGGCCTTGAGGTAAAAAGACACAATGGTACGGGGCCAGGGGAAGAAAATCACCACTGTAAAGGCCAGGTTTGAACAGTATCTCCCCACCACATCTCAAAAGCCAAACCTTCTGTGCTTTCCAGGAAATTGACACCAGATTCCAAATGCAGCCTCATGCTGCAGAGATGAAGCCGCGGGCATAAGAACCGGTGTTATTAAATAGCCACATCACTCTGATTTTCCTCCCCATCTCCCACTGGGTTTCCCTCCCCCCAACCCACCCACCGATGGCCTAAATTAAGTTTTCCAAAGGCTCTGTGCTGATTTTTTTTTTTGGCTGAAGAGCATTCAATTCAATAAAACATAATTATTGATTTAATTAAAATAGCTGCTATGTGAGAAGCGGAGCTTTTTTGATAGCTAGTACAGAGGGGAGAGCCCTCATTCATTTCCACCACAGCTCCTGAAACAAATCGGGCTGCTGTTTTTAATAGGCTAATTCTAAGTGCGGCTTTGAAATGGATCCTCTAGCCATTCACAAGCAGTAATTCACCCAGTGAAGAAGCGGCCTTTCTCATTGGCTGTCTTTTGGGGATGGGAAGGGGGAGGCACTGTGAGCCTGGCGCCCAGAGTAGGAAATGAATAATTCATGGCCCTTCTTCTAAGTTTTCATGTGTTCCCTTCTGCTATCTGTGCTTACACTTGAAAGGAAATGTAGGCTGGGGACTGTCATGCTGTGAGCACCACATCCTCTCTTGATCTCTAAGGAGAGGAGCTAATCTGGCTGGGGGAGGGGGGGACTAGAGGCCTTGGGAGGCACCCACACCCTTGGGTGCTTGCTCTCCCGCAGAACACGTACCTTCCTGCCCGAGTGCTGAACAAGGCAGACACAGGAACTGGAAGGCGATGCTCCCCGGTGACTTGAAGGGCTCCTTTTGCCTGCACCACCCTCCTTCTGTACCACCCTCCTTCTGCACCTGCCTCTGCAGGCCAGCTTGCCCTCACTGGCATATCACTTCTATGCCAGAGAGTGATGATGCATCCTCTGAGGAGACATTAATGAGGTGATGACACAGTTTTTATTGAATGCCTTATGTAGATTATCAACCTATTCCTTCTGGAAAGATAGACAATGACATATTATAAACATGAGATAAGCCAGTGTATCCAAATGTGTGAGCATACACACACACACACACACACACACACACACACACCCCTAAAAAAGGCATCTTTGTATCAACTACTGCCTGAGAGGGAACCGCATCTGTGTTGACTCTGGGCCTCCTTAAAGCAAAAATTCCTTAGTTACACTTGATTTGTTTAAAAATCACAGTTCTAGAACACGGGTCCTACACATGCTAAGTAAGTGCTCTACCACTGAACTAAACTCCTCCTCTTCAATGACACCTGCTAAAACCCGGTAAGGAAGATTTTACTCCGGTCCACCATGATAGGTGTAGGTAGATACTGCTACAATTGGAATTTTACTATCAGGAGAGAGGTCTGGCTTAGCACAACGAAGTAGGAATGTATATATAAACAAGGTGAGGCCAATGAAGGGAAAATTACTTCGTGGGAATAGCCAGAAAGGTTTTCACTAACCAGAGAGCATTCTTGCCCAAGACAGACCTTCAACATCACCTGGGGGAAGGGAAAGAGATCAAGGAACCAAATCAGACACAGAGTAGGTCTTCTTGCTAACTTAGTAGGGATTTTTGTTAAAACTGGATTTCTCAAGAAGCTCACAGACAGGCTTGGAAAAGGTTCAGAAGCTTGACTCTAGCTTATCAGCCTCAAGTTTGTACCTGGAGACAGTGGTTAAAGAAAGGTGCCTCGTGCTGCTTGTTAAGGATGGTGCTACCAGAGTTGTGTCAGAGCCTCAACCCTGACAGCACTAGCAAGCTAGCTTGGTCAATAGGCTAATTAGAGACAGGCCAGAGTGAAAAGTGGAGAAAGGAGATGTGTGCAGTATGGCCACACTGGACAGACAAATAAACAAGGAGACCCAGTGAACTTCAAGTCTATCTTAGGGGGTCCTGACATGGTGTGCGAGTTAAATAGAAGATAACTAAGTGGTCCTGATCAAGATGTGGTCCTGCCCATCACTAACCCATCATTGTCTGGGCTTCAGTCTCTCATGCAGGGTGATATGACAAGTTGTCAGAACCATGTGAAATTTCTTCCCGGGAGACTAGTTCTTCCTTTGGCTGATGCTAGGCTTCAGCCTCTTCCTTCTTTCATCATGAGGTTCCTGGGGAAATCTCACTTTCTTGGGGACCACTGTTTCAATAGTCCGATAGCTAAAAGGGAGGGTGTAAGTATCTCTCCTCAGAATATCTTCACTCCTGCCAGGACAGTACAATAGGGAGATTAAACGTACTTAAGCAGAACCACTCTTTGTGGTGGTTTGCGTAAGAATGGCCCCCAGGTGTGCGTATGTTTGTGTGCTTAGTTCCCAGGTGGTGAACTGCTTGGAAGGATTAGGAGGTGTGGCCTCGTTGGAGGAAGTGCATCACTGGGGGTGAGCTTTTAAGTTTCAAGAGCTCAAGCCAGGCCCAGTGTCTCTCTGCTTGCTGCCTGTGAATCAGCATGTAGCTCTGAGCTCCTGCTCCAGCACCATGCCTGCCTGCCTGCCTGTCACAGTGTTCCCTACCATGATGATCACAAACGAAGCAGCCTCTGAAGTTGTAAGCAGGCCCCCAGTTAAAAGCTTGCCTTCCCAAGAGCTGCTTTTGTCGTGGTATCTCTTCACAGCAACAGAACACTAAGACTCCATAATTAGAGCTTGGCAGTAGGGAACACAGGTTGGGCTCATCCCTAAAGCCAGGACATGTGGGCAGTGTGTTCCAATAAGCAAAGTGGAGGCCAGTGGGTGAGAAACTACTAAGAAGAAACATCAAGGCTCATAGGAGTCTTGGTGGTCCAAATGAACAGCATTTCAGGTAAGGATGATGAGTTATGGAGGCAAGGGTGAAGAACTGAATCTGGTTCTCTAGGCATCCAGGATGGTCTATCTCCACTACACTGACTAAACAAGATTCTTTCTAAAACTGGATTAAGTGCACGAAAGATGGGCTAGTCAGAAAGAGGACTCAGGAGCCTCACTCAACTTTGACCAAAAACAGTTTTGTCACTGTCCTAATTAGGGTGTCTATTACTGGGATGAATACCATGACCAAAGCAGCTTGGGGAGAAAAGTGTTTCTTTCAGCTTACAAGTCCAGGTAACAGTCCATTACTGAGGGCAATCAGGGCAGGGACTCAGACAGAGCGGGAACCTGGAGACAGAAGCTGATGCAGAGGCCATGGAGGAGTGCTGCTTACTGGCTTACTTCTCATGGCTTGCTCAGTCTGCTTTCTTATAGAATCCAGGACCATCAGTCCAGAGATGGCACCACCCACCATGGACTGGGCCCTCCCACCCATCAATCACTAATTAAGAAAATACCTTGCAGCTGGGTCTTATAGGGTCATTTTCTCAATTGAGGTTCCTCCTTTCAGATGACTCTAGCTTGTGTCAAGCCGACATAAAACTAGCCAGCACAGTCATCCCGTGGGACTTAATGGGCATTTCCTGATCATCAACACACCTACTTTCCAACATAAAGCCTGCCGGTGGAAGCCATAAGAAGCCACTGGTATCCTGTGGCTCTCGTGGCAACTCATTTTCAATCAGCCAGGGGGCAACATCTGCCAGAGATGGCTGATCTCCATAGCAAATGCCCTTCCTCTTCCTCTTCTTGAAATTGTCCCGGTTCTCCCTCCTAGCTCTTCAGTTTGACTGGAGCTAAAGATAGTCTCCTCTTACTAGGTTCTTCCAGGGTGTTGTAGTTACCTTTTGGTATCAATGTTGGATGCCACTAACATGCTTTTAGAATTTAAAGAAACAAACTAAAAACTACAATAGTATTAATGGTCAGTATTGATATGCCAGGTCCCTGATCATACCACCCTGAATGTATCCAGTCTTGTCTGATATATCAGACATTATTCCAAGAACAGTCCCGAATTATCTTTGTCAGGCCCTGTGAACTAGGCAGTAGTAGTAGTATATTACAGAGAAAATAATGTTTAAGAATAGAAAGCTAGTAACTGGCAAGGACAGACTCTAAATTCTGTGTTTCTGAGGAGTTTATCTTTTTTGTTTGTTTGTAGTTTTGTTTGGGTTGGTTTTGTTTGGTTTGGTGACAAGGTCTCAATATGTAGCTCAGGCTAGCCTGTTACTTGATATAAAGCTCAAATAGCTCTCAAATTCTCAAACCTTCTGCCAGTGGAGTTACAGTTGTGTACCTGGCACACACATCCTATTGAGTACTTTCTAGAATTCATACCAATATTATTAATAATTCTCACATTGCAATCAGGGAATCACAGCATAGACAGGTCACCTTTCCCACAATGCCTAAGAAGAAAGTAGAATTAAAATCCAAACCACCAAGATCCAGAATCCAAGTACGTGCTCTCTGCACCAATTTGAGGATAGGCAATCAAGCGCTTCTCTCATATCCACACGGCTGGAGGGGGATCCATAGGCTATTTGTTCTCAATTATTTCCACTCTAGAAATCAGCAGCGGATGTCAAGGGAGAAATCAGCATCTTGGGAGAGAAACAGGATGTCATGCTTTTCCTGCAGAGTCATAATGAGATCCAATCAGTATTTTGGGAACACGCTTCCATTTCTCTCTATCACCTCACATTCCAAATCTCCTTGGGAAAGGACATATTCTGCTTTCCTGCAAGAGACACCAATTCCCAGGAGGAACAAGTTTACATTCTAGTTAAAGCTCAATATTGCTCTGGTCTATGCATGACGGTCATCCCTTCCCTACCTATACTTTACAAAGGAGTAACCAATCAGATAAGATGCCTCTATAACCACTCTGAGAAGTAACTGGATCCAAAAGAAGTGCTCCAGAGACAGAGAGAATTCTGTGGAGACTTTGAACCTAACATCACTGTGGAACAGACACCCTCAAAATCATTCTGCATTAGGATGACAATGCAGAGAATAGGCACGGCTCATGAGCACGGCACTGGAAGGATCCACAGTTGACAAGCCCCCTTGAAGCCACAGGAGGGAGTTTATTTTTTAAAATGCCCGGAGTACACTTCACAAAGAATCACACTGTGCTTAACGAAATATGCCACGCCATCTAAGGCAGCTTTGAAAATCACTCATTAGCTTCTTTAGGTAATACATTCAGGATACTAAAAAACCAATAATAGAGACAATCATTTATGAAAGATGGAGACATTGCTTGGGTTGGCTGAATTTTTTAGTGAAATAACAAAATAATCCTTGTAACGTAGGATGCGCATATTTCCCTCAATTTGCATCCTTCTTCCTCTTCTTTTCCTCTTTTTTTACATATCTAATCATGAAAAACCTGAGCGATTTAAGCGCAGGGGGGGTGTAATTATTTGGGACTCTTGACATACCTTAGATGGATAGCACAAAGGTGCAGTACAGGTGACAGGATTATATCTCTGAGGCAGCTCTCTCCTCAAGGCTCTTACAATGAGAGAGTAAGTTTGCAGCATCCTAAAACATCTCTTCATGTCCTTTGCTTGAGTTAGAACAGTTGAGTGAGGGCATCAGCCAATAGGCAGGGGAAAACCAAACTTTCATGAATTATTTAGTGTAACTTCCAAGGCTCCTATCCTCAGACCCTCTTAAAGGCTGGGGGAGGGGTGCTGAGAAGATGGCTCAATGGATTGGTTACATGCCTCACAAGTGTGAAGACTTAAATTTGGATCTCTGGACCCACAAAAATTTTAAAAGGGCATAGCAGCATACAGCTATCTGAGAACTTTGAGAACGGAGGCAGAGATGAGGGACCTCTGGAAAGCTCACGAGCCTTCTAGCCCAGCATATGGCATAAAGTTCCAGGCCAATGAAGGACCTTATTTCCAGATTTTAAAAAAGTGGAAGATATTCTGATTGTGGATACTGGAGACTGCCCTCTGATCTCCACACGTACATTGTACACATGCACACCTGCAACCACACGTGTACCTGCAGGCATAAACACATGCACACCACATACAAAGCTGTGTGACCCTGTATAAACTCAATAACCATGTGTTTTGTGGAAATTTCCATCAGATTGAAATATTCCCTACAGGAAGAAGGGGTAAAGCTCACTGGTTTTGAAAAATAAACAATTCACAAGTCTCAGGAAATTTCTGAAACTAACAGACTTGTCAAGTTCCCACAGCAAGGTTACAAAAGCAGTAAATAGCTGCAGGGAGAGGAGACTCTCCAACTCCACAAGTTACCTGGAAAGGACTCTCTGGACTGTTGTGATGTCTGCAAGTTATGACTGAACCTTTCATGAGTCATCCTAGGGTAGAATTTTCAGTATGCAGCTGTCTTTGAGAACTTCATGTTATTGTAAGTAACACCTCCCCTGTACTTTTAAATAAGTACTTTAAAATGAAATTGTTTGGCCACATTAAAATTGTTTCTTTGGTCTGTTGTCAGTGCCCTCTCTGGGGTAAATAGACATTTATTTGCTCATGACTCCCCAGAAAAATTCGCCCAACACTCTGCCTTCTTCCCCAAGGTTATGAGGAAAAAATAAAGTATCTGTGGCATGCTTTGCACGGTTGCTAACACTCTGTACTTCTTAGCTCCTGGTATTATCTTCTTGCAAATGGAGTCAACTGAAACAGTCCTTCTGGGCTCCAAAAGAACAGTATTCTGCATATATATCTCTAAAAAGTCACATGGATTTTAGCATTCAAATTCTAATTTAGGAACACAGAGGTAACCAATCTCTTGCAAAGCATCCCCCACCCCCAAAAAAGGAAGAGAAAAATTGAAATCTATAATTGTTTTATGATACCCATTTCACTTTTATAGACATGTTGTGAGTTCTGCCTTTCAGAAGCTGGGTATTGATTGTTCTTGTGTTGTTAACTCATAACCAAACCATATTTGAACACATAAACTTCAAGGGAGATAATAAAAAGAGGCGCATCCTCACATAAGCCTCATTTCTCCTAGTCGAGTGGAATACTTAAACACTGAAGAAATCTGTGAAGTTATGTGACTTGAAAGAAAGCCTGTATTGTGGTGATTTAGGGGTCACTGGGCTCCAGCTGAACTTGAATTGTCTCAGACTCCAGCCCAAGTTCTAGGGCTGCTATTAAGAATGTCATCACCAGTCTTTAGTGGTGCTCACCTTTAATAACAGCTCTTAGAGGCAGAAGCAGGCCACTGTCTGTAAGTTTGAGGCCAGCCTAGTATATATAACAAGTTCTATGCTAACCAGTGGACAGGAAAAAGAGTGTCATCACTAGAGTCCATCAGAGTAAGTGGAATCAGTGTATATGCAGACATGTCACTCTAACCCATGATAGATAGGGAGGCTGAGGACTTGACATAAAAAAGATGGATCCAGAGATAGGATTGGGAGGTGGAGAGATGATGGCTCAGTAGTTAGGAGCACTGATTGCTCTTCCAGAGGACAACTGTTCAGGTTCTTAGCACCCACATGGTGGCTAACAACCATCTGTAACTCTAGTTCCAGAGGACACAAACACTCCCTTCTGGCCTCTGAAGGCACTATTCACACATGGTGCTCAGATATACATGCAACCAAAATGCCCATATACATACAATTATTTTAAAGTCTTAAATTAAAAATAAAATACTTAACAAGGGATATTAAAAGATTTTCAGGGCTGGAGAGATGGCACAGCAGGTAAAACACTTGTTCCTCCTACAGAGGACCTGTATTCAATCCCAGTGCCTGTGTTCAGTGGCTCACAACAGCATCTAACTCCAGACAGAGAATATCTGACACTTTTTTCTGGCCTCCTCTGTTGCTCCACTCAGACTTGTCTTAGTTACCTTTCTATTGCTGTGGAGAGATACCATGACTAAGTCAACTTATAAAAGAAAGAATTTACTGGGACTTATGGTTCCAGGGTGTTAGAGTCTGTGATTACCGTGGTAGGGAGTATGGCAGCAGGCAAGCAGGCATGGTGCCGGAGCAGAGAGCTTATATCCTGATCACAGACATGAAACAGAGAGAGCTAACTGGTAAAGGCAAGGGGTTTGAAATCTCAAATCCAACCCACAGTGACATGCCTCTTCCAACAAGACCACACCTCTAATCCTTCCCAAACAGTTCCACCAACTGATGACTAAGTATATGAGACTATGGAGGCCATTCTCAATCAAGTCACCACAAACATATACACATATTTAAAAATAAAAATTTTAATTAAATTTTTTTAAATATATTTTTAAAGGTTGTCATGCAAAGATTTATTTTTGTACTTTCCTAAGGTGACTGAGAAACTGGACATATATAGGAAGGGAGACCTAGATGGGATGGTGTGCTAAAGTATGCATAAGCTCCAAAGTGAGGATACATGAGGTATAATAAGGTTGCATTTTGTTTCATTGTCTATAGGTACAAGAATCTGGATTCAGTTTGAATCCCAAAACCAGGTAGGAGTCACAAATGTTTAAAATTACCTATTAAAATTATAAGGATGGTCCGAGGAGATGGCTCCACAGAGAAGATGACTTGCTGACCAAGCATGAAGACTTGAGTTGGAATATCAGCACCCTTGTAATAACTAGATCTGGTTGGCTTGTCTATAACCATAGCACCCATGTAATAACTGGATCTGGTTAGCTTGCCTATAACCCCAGCACCCACATAATAATTAATTCTGGTTAGCTTGCCTATAACACTAGCACCCACACAATAACTGTATCTGGTTATCTTGCCTATAACCCCAGCACCCATGTAATAACTAGAGCTGGTTAGCTTGTCTATAACCCCAGCACCCACATAATAACTAGATCTGGTTAGATTGCCTATAACCCTAGCACCCATGTAATAACTAGATCTGGTTAGATTGCCTATAAACCCAGAATTGGGAGACAGAGACAGGTGGATCCTGAGATTTCGCTTGGCCACTCAGCCAAGCCTGACCAGTATGCATCAGGTTCAGTGAAAGACCCTATCTCAAGAGAATGTGGTAGAGAGTAACAAAGACACCAGGTATCCTTCTCTAGCCTCCAAATGCATACACATGGGTTTATATACCCTCACAATACATATCCATATCACACACATACACACACACACACACACACACACACACACACACACACTGAAAACAAGAAATGGGGGATAACTAGCACTGATATGATGAGAAGACTGAAGTTATCTGCTGTGGTTTGAATGTCTATTCCCTCCCAAACTCATCTGGAAATTTAATTGTATTTACATGGTAACAGTGTTAAGAGGCAAGGCCTAATGAGAGGCGCTTAGGTCCTGAGTGCAGGGCCCTCATAAATGGATTGATGTCCTTGTTGAAACGACTTCTTGGGATGTATTCATCTCTTCTGCCCTATGAAGACAGAACAGGAAGGGTTCACAGGTGGGGTCACCTTGACCTTTGATTTTGCAGCCTCCAGAACTGTGAAAATCAAAATTCTGTTCTTCCTAAAGTATCGTGTTATAGCAATACATGAAGTATCAAGTATCATATTACAGCAATGCAAACATATTAAGTTACTATTTCAATTCAATTTTTTGTTTGTTTGTTTTCCCAAGACAGGATTTCTCTGTGGAATAGCCCTGGCTGTTCTGGGACTAGCTTTGTAGACCAAGCTGGCCTCAAACTCACAAAGACCCACCTGCCTCTGCCTGCTGAATGCTGGGATTAAAGGTATATAGTGCCATGCCTGGCTTCAATTCAATTTTAAAAACACATATTAGCAAAAAAGAAAAAAAAAGAAAGAAAGAAAAAAGAAAAAAAAATCAGCTTTTGGCCAGTTTGGCTCATGAGCCTCTAATGGCAATCCCTTAAAATAATCTCAATCAAGTTACTTAATTCCTTTCTTTTCCTGAAGTTGTTCTGTGACACGGGGATAACGATATGGTTTGCTTTAGCAAGTGTCTGCAGGGCTCAGTCAGTAAGGCAAGAGATATGGAAAAACTGTATAACAAATAAAGAGTTCATCAGTTCTGGGTACCATTTTTAAACAACTTTGCAACTGATAAAACAGCTTTTAAAAGTGTTGAAGTATTATACAGGAGAAAGGTACCTGTCTAATTGGGAAGAAGGGTTGGTTTCTCTCTTGTGATGAATGCTAAAATATGGAGTGAGATAAGCGTTGGGTTTCCTGACTTAAGGAGACTGAGGTCCTAAGATGTGGTCAAGATCCTTAGAGAGACCCCTGAAGAACAGCATCTGGAAGTGATGAGAGCGCCAGATGGACACAGTAAAGGGCTGAGCTGTAACAACTGCCAAGTTGCTATAGTTATAAGAGAAGCCTCAGCATGTGCATAGGAAGTCTGGAGCTAAGAAAACCTAATACCTGGAAAATTGTCCCAACTAAGTCAGGGAAGCTAGACTCTTGTGTGTTCACAGGGGCAAGTCACTGTATTCAGATGCCTATGAGAAGAGTATAACCTTGGGCATCTGAGCCACAGGACTCAGCTATGGGCCGTGGTAGCTGATATTCCTGGCAGCTGGGGTCTGAGCTCATCCTTTCTGAATAGAAGGAGTCTGGGCAGGGCAACACCACATCCTTATTGGAGGTTACATGACCTCACCAATACTTATAATAGAAACAATGACAGTGATTGATAATACAGTGAATCAGCATTTCCTGGCTGCCTCCGATGGAACAAGTGTTCTGCTAACCCCTCATTCATGATTCCATTTCATCTTCACGCTGGCCTTCTCTAAATTATAAGTGGGGAATTTTAAGGCATGGCTAAAACATTGTTCTACCTTTATTTCTTCTCAAAAACAGATTTAAAATTTTAAGAAAGTGTGTTAGACCCCCAACCCTTGAGAAAATAGCCTTTCAAAAATGCTCATGTTTGCCCAGAACCTACCATGTCATGACAGGCTCTACACAGACGATTCCTAAGAAACATCTTTTGCTGCATGGGATTTCGTGCTCCTGTTTCCCAGGTAAGGAACCCAGGTTCACAAATTCCAGGTCATTGTAAAGCATGGTCTACACTGCACTCAGACTCAGGACCATGTGATGCCAAAGTCCTTGCACTTCTCTCAGAGCCACACTGCCTCATCAGGTGACTGAATTCCAAATCTAAAGGCTGAGACTGTGGATCACACAGCTACTGGAGGGCTCCAAGAGGATTGTGGGGCTGTGAAAATTGATCACAGCTGGTGCTTCTCATGCGCAGTCCCAGCACCAGTGAAGTGGAGGCACCCTGGACTACATAAAGAAGCTCTAACAGGGAAGGAAAGAAGGACAAGAAGGAAGGAAGGACAGAGATGGAAGAGAGGAAAGTCGCTGTAGGTTCCATGATCTCCTGCAGTCCAAACTGTCAGAACCATTGGCCTAGAGGTTGAAGGAACCCAAAAGGACAAAAGAGCACCCTCAAACCACCCAAGCAGAGCATCAAAAGGAAGGCTGCAAGCTGTAGGTGTAACTGTCTTGTTAAATAAGAAACACAGAGCCAATTGCAGAGTTAAAAGCCAAGAGGTCAGAGCAATAGCTGAGAGCTGAAAATCTTACCCTTCACTGCTGCTGCTGTCTTTCCTCTCCTACTTCCTGTGTCCTGTCTTTTATATAGACTTTCTGGTCTGCCTTCTCATTGGTTGTAAACCCAACCACATGTCCTGCTCATCACTGCCTGTCTGTACAGACCTCCAGGTCTTCTATGGTTGGTATTGAGATTAAAGGCATGTGTCGCCATGCTGGCTGTATCCTTGAACACACAGAGATCCGCCTGGCTCTGCCTCCCAAGTGCTGGGATTAAAGGCATGCACCACCACCGCCCAACTTCTGCTATGGCTTGCTCTGACCCCAAGGCAACTTTATTAATATACAAATAAAATCACATTTCAGTACAATAAAATATCACTATAGCAAGCAAGTAGGGTTTGTCCTTCATCTTCATCACCACCCTTGAACAACCATCTCAGAAGAGAGGGATTGGAATCTCTCGCCCCACTTATCAAAGTCACATTCGTCTCCATCTGAAAAGGGCATTGGAGCCCTAAGACCTGGGTTTCTACTAGCAGCAGATCCCAGACCTAACATCACCTCAGGGGCTCTTTGGAAAGAAAGTCCACCCAGCTGTCTCCAAGATAACTTAAATATGAGTCACCCTCTGACAAGAGGTGGTAGAGAGTGAAAAGATAACTGTTCATTTTAAGACAGTCCCTAAGGGGTTTCCAAAGCTCTTCAGGCCAGCTGACATGCATGATCTGTGTGGAAGGTACCCACTTACCTCTCATCGCTTGATCTCTCATTTCCTGCCATCCCCACCTTGACCTATTCTATATCCGGGCTTCTATTTTTAAAGCTTTAAAAAAAAAAAAACATAGTTTCAGTGCTGACTCATGACTGCATGATCTCAGAACTGTGTCTTAATTGCTTCATTATTTTTATCCGTAAATGAAAAATCATAAAAGCAGTATTATAGGGGAAATGCCTATAGAAGACACAAGAGTCCTCTCACCATTTCCCTTCCAACCTCTTCGTTTCTCTCAGACAAACAAATCTAAACATAATGAGCACGAGATGAAGGAGAGATGGGAACATAAACCACACTGAAGCGCAGAGAAATCGTATCACCCAAGCCATGCCCACGTCAATAAGCCCTGGAAAATTTTAAACTCTATTTCAACAAATATCAATCAAGAACCTAGTAGATAATGATCCATGGGATGTAAAGATTGAAAAGTGGTACCAGCCAGGCTCCCAAGGTGCTCAGGCAAGAGCTGATGCTTAATGCTTAGGTCCTTTTTACTCATCCAATGGAACTTTGTATCAGATCTTTCTTGTATGCATCACCCCCCAGAGAGCTGTATACTACCGTATTATTATTATTATTCATAAAAACCAAGTGAAATAGATTTTTTTAATTTTTTGATCTTGCAGTCAATGCAGTATTGAAAAAGCCATTTGTGACAGGAGATATAAGTGTGGATAATAGGAGCCGGTTAAATACAATGCAAGTACCTCCTGTAGGCACAAAACAATCTTAATTAAACCCACTGTATTATACAATTAATGTATACAATTAATGTATAACTATTAGAGTGTTCCAGGAAGTCTAACCAATATAGAAAATTTGGTTAGCTAATCAGATGAAAGACTCCTGGGATTAGATTCAACGCATAGTAGACCTGTAGAAAGCACCTCACCCCACCTCTACCCACAAGATCAGGTCTCATGTAGCCCAGGCTAGCCTTGAACTCACTACATAGCCACAGAGTACTTTGAGCTTCTGATTCATCTTTCTTCACCTCCCAAGTGCTGGGATTAAATCCCATTTTATGTAGTACTGAGGGTGAACCCAGGGCTTCTTGCATATTTGCCAAGCACTCTACTAACTCAACCATGCTCTCAACCTCATCTCACCTTCATTTGTGAGGGAAAAAGAAAACAATCATTTGCTTTATCCTAGAAAGGCCTTCTGTGTTTGGTCCAGAGCAAACTTTCGCTGAAGCAAAAGTCAATGATTACTCCAACCCTAGGCCCCACTGAGAACTGGAGGAAATTACGTTCTCATGGCTCTCAAATGACAGAAAACCAATTAAAGCACAATTCATTATTGCATTCAAAATATGGGCCAAGTTGGGTCCCCTGAAGCCTAGTAACCTATTAACAACATACACAAGAAGTCTGCTATCACATAGTCTCCAGGTAACTAAGTCTATAGTGGAAGTCAGGAGGTGCAATAGCACGGCTGTGGTCCTATTGTGAGTCCTGGAAGCAGGAGTCTGATATGCTGAGAGATGAGAGGCAAAGCAAATAAACACAGTTTCTCATAGATCTATGCAAAAGCCTGGATATGCGAAAAGGAGGAGGAGGGAATGAATGGAAAAAAGAAAACTGGGGTAACGTGGGAGAAAACAGGAGGAGGAAAAGAGAAGGGGAGGAAGGACACATACTGAGTATCTGCTGTATGTCTTGGTGCTCTAGATACTTGATACCATCTATAGTAGGGCTTTTCTACTGATGCGATAAGGTACCTTGACCAAAGCAACTTATAGAAGGAAGGGTTGCTTTGGGCCTGTAGTTGCAGTATTAAGGTCCAGAAGTAGAAGCCAGCAGACATGTCAGCTAAAGCAGAAGCAGGGGGCTCATCTTACATTATGAACAAACAGCAGAGAGAGGAGAGGAGAGAATGTCACATGGCTTTGAAACCTCAAACCCCATCCCCAATGGTATAGTCCCTCCAGGCAGGACACACCTCCTAAACCAACAACTGAGGACTGAAACAGCTGAGCCTGTGGGGTACACTGTCATCCAAACCACCGCACCCTCTCTGTTATTACAACTCTATTATAGTAGCCGATCCTGCTGAAGGAAAGTAATTCCCCATGTCATACACTAGGAAACAACTGAGCTCCATGGTCTCTTTAGTTCTCAACTTGGCCAGCCAGGGCCAAAGATGATTAAAGAAAGCTTTAGGGGGATGAGGATTTAGCTCAGTGATAGAGTGCTTGCGCCCTGGGTTTGATCCTCAGCTCAAAAAGAAAAGAAAGAAAGAAAGAAAGAAAGAAAGAAAGAAAGAAAGAAAGAAAGAAAGAAAGAAAGAAAGAAAGAAAGAAAGAAAGAAAGAAAAAGCTTTAGAGAACGTGAAGTACCATTCGTCTATACAGATGAGACTAATTCTCAGACATCTCAGCTGCCCTGCCCCACCCCACACTAATTGTTCTTTAAAATACATAATATGATAGAAGAATTCTCTCTGGGGTCTGCAGTGATTTGCATGTAAAATGCCTCTCACCCCCAATAGGCTCATATTTCTGAGTGCATGGTCCCCAGCTAACAGTCTTGAACTGAACGGTTATAGAACCTTTAGAAGATGGAGCCTCACGGAAGGAAGTGGCCCATGACCTAGTGGTGACCTTAACGTTTGATGAATTCAGCCCCACCACCTCTACTCTGCTTCCTGACTGCAGATGTTATGTGGCTAGCCCTTCAGTCTCTTATAGCTATGTGGTCCCTGTTATGGGAGGTTGTATCTCCTCAAACCATAAGCCAAAAGAAACCACCCCTCTGCTCAGTCACTTCATGTCAGCTGTCTGGCCACAGGAATGAGAAGGAGAACTAGTATAGGACTCACTGAGTCAAAGGAGAGTGGTATTCCAGGATGACTCATAGAACCTGAGCAGCATGGCTCCAGGAACTGAATCTCAGGATGCAAATTATCAGGGGTCCAAACTTTGACCTCCAACTTTGACTTATTCACTCAAGAAATATGTCTAAAACATTCTTTATTAGGTAAGTGCCCCACACTGAGGAAAAGGACAGAGCGTGGCCTGATAGAAGTTACCTCCTAGTATAGGTGCCAATATAACCACACTGAAGGTGAGTGTTACAAGAAAATAAACAAAAACAAAATAGTGGGCGGTAAGTAACTGGCTGGGTGAAGAGTGGTGTGCATCACTTAAGAGAGATCAAGGATACTTCTCTGAACAGAGCAAAACATTGTTTTCAATAAGAAAGCTGCTGTGTGTTGGCATCATGGTAAGAGAACGTATGGGCAAGAATTTGAGGTCCGGACAGCCTCTCTGAACTAGATATGTGAGTGCTAAACTTCTTCCCTCTGAGCACACAGCAGAGAAAACTTTGTTTCCCAGGCTCTCCTGCAGACAGGGAATGTCAGTGCAGGGTATGTGTCATGATCACTATAAATGGAGAAAGGAAAAATAGAAAAAGAATGGAAAAAAAAGAAAGAAAAGTGTGTTCACAGACTCTGCCTAACACTCACAGCGGCATTCCAAGAGGAGACAGAATCTGATTTGGACGCTGAGTGATGGATTAGGGGTTCTTGCCATGGCGAAGGACAGGAAGAGCAATTCAGATAAAGAAAAATAGCATATGCAGTGGACCAAAAATACATATCCTTTAAACATCAGGGGACCAATGAAGAGCTGTATCATATATACCACTGAGTTTTAATCTCCATAAAGATTCTGTAAGCACCCAGGAAGCCAGAGAGGCTGTCCATCTCCTATGCATCTTTATGTGCCCATAGTAAGAAGAAAGGAGGAAAAATGAGGAGCTGGAGGAAGAAAGAGGGGAGATGATATAGTACACAGGGCTGCAGGCAACCTACCCATCCTCAGTCACACGGGGATGGTCTCAGTGCTGAGAGAGAACACTCAGGGTTCATTTGCCTTTGATTTACCCCATGTCTATATTCACTTCACACCATCTGACAGCTGTTGGAGGCCATTTCACTCGCCATTGGAAGCATGATCGGGCCTGAAATGCAAGCTGTAAATAGTATACATTACATAATAAAGTTGGATTTAATGCAGAGTGTGTTTTATGAATGCTGCATCATTTATTGTGTATTTTAAGTTGTCGTTGATTTTTATTGAAGGGGGCACTTTTATTATAAGTATGCCAGAAAAGCCTCCCCCCTGAACCCCCAGAGCAAATTTGGGTTAGCTCACTATAAGGGATATAGAAAACCAAGCACGATTTGGCTGGCCTGGATGATGCTTCCCCAGTGGCATCCCTCACCCACACACCTCTAGCATGAACAATCAGAAGGGGAGACAGATCGGGTTCACCTGGAACACAGTGGATGCCAAGGAAATAAATAGAATTTGTGATACTTTATTTCAGTTTTGACCATAAAAACTAATGAATAAATGACTTCAGCTCCATGTCAGCTAATATGTCATGAGCATGAGAGGCAGTCTTTAGATTTAAATTCTGGAATTGTATTTCTACTCCACTTTTCATCTCTGTGAACAGCCCACACCTGGGAATCCCTTGCTCTTGCAGATGGTCTTCATAACCATTTGGCATGTCAGACAGTCTTTCTTCCAGTCTCCCGCGCCCCCCCCCCCAGCCTTTTCCTGGACACATGAAACCTTTCCCAAAAGGCCTAAACGCTGGTCTAGGTTCTTTAATGCATGCCTGTACTCAAGAAGCTGAAGCTGGAGGGTCTTGAATTTGAGGCTAGCCTGGGCTACATAAGGATATCCAGGTTTGTTGCTATGATTGTCGTTTTTACGAGAGAGAGATAAATGAATGTTTGGATTGTTTAATATGGTAGTCATAGACATATGTGACTAATTTTAATTTCAAAAATATTTAGTTATAAATCCAATTCCTCAGGTGAAATATCCAGGTTTCAAATGCTCAAGGGACAGACACATCTACAATCTACTACATCAAGAGACATATGTCTGCATGCAATCTCCTGTATCAGGAGACATCCATGCTTACAATCTACTATATTGGACAGTGAAAAATAGGCCATTTCCATTTTTGCACAAAATTATATTCAACTATATTCCTATAGACCACAGGCCCATTGAAGAACTTGGGAATAATCACACCTACTGCTTGTACTATAGCTCTTCCTCCTGGCCAAAGGTTTGAATTCCTTTGGCCTCTTTCCCTGACTCTAGCCCGTTCCCAGCTTCCAGTTTGCAAATCCCAACACCAATTCCATTCTTGCCTGTGCTGGGTGCTACCTTCCTTCACAATCACCCACCCACTCCCAGTGTCTTTCCTAGCAAGTAGGTGTGTGCCACTTGCTTCCTGGATGCCAGGGGTGCAAAGGTAAAGAAGACTCCCTTCCTCATCCTCAAGGGCATCCGAATCAATCAAGCAGTGAGCACTAATTACGATGCTTGCTTGTTAAACAAGAATTCACAAATCATTTTATTTCTTGCTAAAGGACCTTTAATGGGGCAATTTTTCCCAATGAAAATGTTCAAAAATATTTGCTGTAAATTATTCAGTATGCGTATATAGTTCCAAGCAATAATATTTCTATACTTCAAGAACTGAGAAATAATAAAGTATCTTTTAAAAACTTCCCTTTCCTGTAAGATTAATACCACTTACTTTAAACCTTTACAGTTAATGCTCTTGAGAAATACATTTATCTGCTTATAAACAATTTGTTGCCAAAGGGCATAATTTGGAATGAAGAGGTGTGAGCTTCTTCCTTTAAAGTCCTTAGGACATTAGGGCAAGCTAAAGTTTGTGCTACTTTGTGAAAGTATTTAGTGCCAGGTGAGCCTAGAGGACATTTGGGGATGTAAATCTCTGCTATTTGTTTACACCCTAGTGAGCTACCCTCACCCAATTGCCAAACCATATCTCAGTAGAGAAAAGGGTACAGAAAAAGGTAAGACCACTCAGGCCAACCAGTGAAAGTCAGCTACTACTGTTGTCAGAGCAAAGAACTTATTAATATCCCTATTAATATAATAATTACATTCATTAATTGTAATAAATTATATAATAAGTTTATAAATATATACATATATTTTTAATGCTGAAAAATTGAAGGTTTTAGAGTCAAGGGATAAATACATTTCATAGAGGTTGATGGACTCATGGTTCAAACCCAAGCTGTCTGGTTTTGGGGGCTGAGGTCTTAAGAGCTACAAGATTTGCTACTGCTATGGCCCATTGAAATAAATATATAATGAATTATATATAAATATATTATAACATACATTATATAAATAAATATATAATAAATTATAATACACATGTAAAATACATCATATATAATAAATTAGACTATAATACTACATGGTATAATAATAAGTATATTATATATTATAGAAAAAGATATGATATACTAAATTATAATCTTAGTATGTAATTGAAATAAATAATAAGTAATATATTAATAAAGTAGTAACATCTTTATTAATAAGTTCTTTGCTATGATGACAGTAGTGGCAGTTACTGTTGTATGTCTATGTGGGTACTGGATCTATCTGGCATTAAGAATGACAGTAGTGTAGCCTCCTTTCAGAGAACCATAACCTCAATAAAGCCATGCTTTGTGGGCTCTAGCCCTACTCTGCATCAATCTGTATCAATCTGCGCATTGCTCACCTCAGGAGCATCAAGCATTTCATATCTCTTCCAAGTCCATGAAATGTACGCCTCCAATGGATGCATCCCCCTAGGGAGCATTATCTAGAAAGAACTTGCTAGGAAGCCCTATGCTTCAAGACACTTGAACGAAAGATCATGAAATCCCATCTGGCTCCTGCCCAGATCATCCCACGTGGGTTATGGGACACTTCCAGCATCCTTTGCGTCAACTCAGACCTCTTAGGTACACCTATTCTGTATTTACTTGGATTTGGATGTCTTTTAACATCACCCTACCCAACACAAAAAAATCTGAAGAACCAAAGCCAGCTTACAATGGCCATGGCAGTAGCAAACCTTATAGTTGTTAAGAATGTCCCAACTCCAAAACCAAACAGCTTGGGTTTGAATCATGGGTCCATCAACCACTATGGAACATATTTATTCCCTAACTCTGAAATCTTCAATTTTCCTCACCAATAAATTATAGACAGTATAGCACCCAATCTGTAAGGCTATTGGGAGGATTAAATAAGAAAATTCAACTAATAATTCCAACATTTAACCAGCAATAATCCCAACCAGTGCCTGGCTCCTATTACATACTTATTTTATTGCTTCCTTTTTTTCCAGAATGGACTTCCTTTCTACTGGACTTGGCAACAGAAACCAGGGAAGCCAGGCTGTGGAAGGCAGGGACTTTCTGTGTCAATTTTTACCTTCATTGGGAGGACATAGTAGCCACTGGCTCACTTTCCAGAATGAACTGACATCTGCTAAGACTAAGGAAAGCTAAGACAGGACAGTGGGCTGGTAAAAAAGAGGCAGAGCTCCCTGCCTTATAGCAATTGTCACCTAAAATGGGGTTCTTATGCTATTACCCCAAGACCGAATCTTTGCAGTTTCTCCATGGGGATAACCTGAGACCTGTACTGAAGAAGCTGTCTCACCATTACCCCTTTATCATACAGAGCAGGAGAAGAGACATGGTTTCTCAGGATGCTAACAATGGACTCTCCTCTCCCAAACAAAGAACTTTTCTCTATCATTGGCAGTGTGGGTTCTGTGTGGGTTAGTTTTTGTTGTATTGACATGAACTGGAGTCACCTGAGAAGAGGGATGCCCTCCATCAGACTGCTCTGTGAGTACCTCTATGGGCCTCTTCTTGATTACTGATTGATGTAGAAGGGTCCAGTGACATCCCTGAGCAATAGCTGAGTAAAGCCAGGTGCCCCAAGCTAGTAACAGCTGCCCTCCGTGGTCTTGGCTCCAGTTGCTGCCCTTAGTTCCTGTCCCAGCTTCCCTTGAGGATAGACTGCAACCTGTAAGCCAAAAACCCTCCCCATCCCCAAGGTTTTTGTTGCTGTTGTTGGTGGTGGTGGTCATGGTGTTTATCACAGCAGCAGAAACCAAATAAAAACAGGTGTCTCTGAGGCACGATGAAATGCAATAAATAAATAATGTTGTGATAAGAGCATAATGAAATCTTTATACTACAACATTTCCCTGCACAGGACCTTTAAGACCTTAAAAGTTCCCATTTAACCACAGTTAAAACCCAAAAGTCTTCTCTGGAAAACAAATCACCCCAGTTACTGGTGAGAATAGAATGCCTGGCCCCAGAAACTCCGAATAACCAAACGTCTAGAGCAGTTCTGAGTATGTTGGGAAAAGCTATTAATGCTTTATGCTTGAGGCTGGGGTCCCCTCCTGATCACCTTCATTCTTCCTGGCTTTACTGACCATCAAGATGCTTTGCTACCATGACAACTATATTAAATCTATGCCCTACTGTCCTCCTCTGAACTGGTTGTGACCTTTCTCCAAACAGAACTTTGATGCAACAGACACAGGAGGGAGATAGTGTCTGAGGAGTGACCTGAGGCTAAAGCCCAAATTCCTTAGCTTCCATTCAAACATGCTTCCCAGTAGAAGGGCCCAACCTCCCCTCCCAGGATTATTCTGTTCTGTGGCCTCAGCTTCAGCCCCTCTCTCTGGTGGTTTGAAGAGACAGTGTGCTTTTCAGAACTCTGAATCTATGCAATGAGACTCTTCAGCTGAAATCTTCCTCCTCGTTCTCCTGAAGAGCTGCCTCCCTTCAAGTCCAAGTCCAAATGTCATTTTCTCCTCCTTTATCAATTAGATCTCTTACCACCCTCCTAATGGTTTTAATGCTCTTCAATTTTTTTTAAAGAATCACCATTGATTGTGAGTGAATCTCTTAAACTTTTATGAAGAAAGTAGATCCTTATCATAAAGATGCTTACTGCCACCCATGATTAGCAGCACAGAATTTCCTGAGATCATCTGAAGACTGATTATAAATTCTTGTTTATTCTTATATTCTTCTTATGTTACTTTCTCTATCACTTGTTATTACTAACTTTTATCTCAGGCAGAACATTCTGGATAATCAGATTTACTCCAAGGCAGCTATGAACAGCTGCCATACAAGAGGGGAAGGAGTGGTCGACTGACTAGGTCTAGCTGAGATACTGACTTTCTTCTAAGCTAAGGGGCTCTTGAATTGTCCATCCCTAGCACCAGAAGCACCTCTTGGGCCTTTGTCCCGCCTTTTCCCTTTTCCCATGGGACATTTCCCTGGCTTCATAGACTGATGGGAATACCCCTATCAAATGGGAGCCAAGCTCTCTATTGGGAACAGAAAGAGTGTTTAACTACTGCAAGGCCACTGACCATAGGTTTGGAAACTCTGGAGGGTTGTATACCAGTGCAATGACTGTTGATGGAGACTGAAACTGAACTTGATGTTGGCTTTGTGTTTTCATACCTGCAGAGCCCACCTATCTAATCCAGGCTACTAGATTAGCTTCCAGACTCACTGCATGTTCTGTCCACCTGTTCCTCTGACACTCCTATGCAGAAATATACCCTTCCCATTGGAATACACATCCTGCTTCCTTCTAGCTCCAAACCAATGAATCAAACTTATAATCCTTCACCTTTTAGGATGCCCAGATCAATGTGCTAGAAAGAGGGATGGAGTCACTGGAGGCTGAGAAACTCCCTCTCTATCCCATCTGGACCACCCTTCTACCAGGACTAGGCTCCCATCCACATATCCAGATGAGAGCCAGAACTCACACTCAGAGAGAAGACAGGATTTGCCATCCTCTTTCAACCGCCTTGCTGGCTGTGTTTATTGTCCCATTAATTATCTCTCTGCATCTTTTAACAGTATCAGTCCTGGAAGAAAGCTGCAGACAATGATTCCAATGTGACTTTCCAGGGTGATGGAAATTACAAAGATGTCCAGCCCTGAAGAGCATCAGGCAGTGTAACAAGGTTCTAATGGAAAGCACAGAGTAATTAACAGGGAGATTTACCTCCCTGTCTTAAAAGCATTTTTATTACTTAATCAATCACAAGCAATTTCTAAACAAGGCTGGGATTTTACGTGGAGCCATAAATCTCTTCTGTTTGCTTCTAGGGGCAAGAACAAGAAAGTAGACGTGACATTCCAGAAGGGACATTTTATCCTCCGTTAAGACAAAAATTGAACCCAGGTCACTTGGGAAACAAAAAGAAGGAACAGAAGATGGCCACAGGGTTGTAGAGGGCCCACAAAAAGGAGGAAATAGTAAGGTAAGGGGCTTGGCCATGGCAACGGACCCAAGTTCCGTCTCATTCCTCCCCACATGTGGAGAGGGAAGAAGACTGAGGAATACAGCGTGAAGATCTCCCAGAGGGAGCCAGCCAGGCTTTGGGGTTCTTTTTGCCTTCATTCCATGGCAGGGCTGTCTCCAGGCCTCAGTCTCCTTACCTGTAAACCGACAGAATCCATGCTAGACTGCAAACAATGATTCTGAGCTGCAAGAATGGATCAGAGCCACCGGGAGAGCATTTTAGAAAACACCATTGCCAAGTTCCTTCCCCAACCAATTAAATTATATTATCTAGGGCCCAGCTGAATGCTCTTTAATCTCATCTAATTCCAGCTTGAACAGTCAATGCAGGGGATCATTTTGAAAATGAAACGTCTGAAGTCCTTACAACTGTGAGGCCGTCAATTGATGATAGAGACATTCTGTCTGTGTCCACACCTTCTTTTCTTCCTTTGCGCAGTATGCTTTTTTCCCTAGCTCTTCTGAGGACCACATTCGAGGATGGGTCTGTGGGCATGTCTCATGGCTTTACCATGCTTCTAGAAAATATCCCCATTAACTTTTACTTATGCCACAAAAGTACTGCCTGGGGGCCTCAGATAGCAGGCGCTGGCGTAAGGAACTGCCGTCCTCAGATAAACCAGTGACACTTTCTGGCTCTGTGGGCTTATGATTTCTTGGCTCTTGGGGTCTCTTTAAAGACTGATATGGAATAATAGTTCTTTCCTTACATGAACTGTGCTGGCACATGCTGGGTAGAGAGATGTGACCATAATCTAGCCCTGGCCTCTAACTAGCTCCAACTTTGGCAAACACAGATGAGACCAGCTTCCTCTAGGAGCTAGGAAAAAAACCTATGTCAATGAGCTTTCTCTTCACTGTGATCAGATACTTTACAGAAACAAGGACGAAAATATTTGAGCCATGGCTTCTGAGGGTTTAGTTCATGATCACTTGGATTTAGGCACACAGACATATCATGGCAGCAGAAACTCATATCTGAGTTCCTCTGAAGCAGTGACCTGGAGCAAGCTCATGCTATACCTATCCCTTCTATGTTCCCACTGTTCTCTTATACAGACAATGCCATCTATAATTTAATTATAATTAAATCATACCCTCATAATTTACCTAATCATATTCTGGTTTATGTCATACATACACTGATGCACATGTGTGCATGCGCGCACGCGCACGCGCGCGCACACACACACACACACACACACACACACGCACGCACGCACGCACGCACGCACGCACATATCCGTGCACACACAAACCTATTCATAGAGGCACCCATAGTACCTGATACTTTAGTAGCTACTGCTCTTCTAGGCCCTTCTCCTTGACACAGAAGTAACCATTTTTCTTGCCTTCTTGATTCTTGGATCAAGAGTTGGGGAACTGAGACACATAGGATGAAGAGTATACTGTTCACCTAGAAATTCTGTCACCATAGTAGAGGATATTGGTAGAGCGTGAATTTTAGTTCCAACCTCTTCCCAAGCCAAAAAGATAAGCAAAGTTTCAAAAAGGGTCAGATAATAAAGGTTGTGAGCTTGGGGGATCTTTGGCTACTACCACAGTTGCAGTCCAGTAAAACCTTACCCTCAAAAGCATGCCCTAGGCCAAGTCTTTCTAAAGCTCTGGTGTGTAGTCTTGGCTCAGCCACTAGGCTGTGCTAGGTGGGCTTGCTTTTCTCAATTCAGCCATGGCCCTGCCACACATGGTGACACAGGCTTGTAATTCTAGATATTTGGTGTTAGTTGGGGCAGGGGGCCATAACCAGAGGATCAAAAGTTCAAGGCCTACCGAGACTACAGAATGAATTCAAAGTCACAAAAGGACTGAGAACATAGCTCAGAGATAAAGCACATAACGGCAGGCTCAAGACCTTAGGTACAAGCCCCAGCGTGGCAAAGTGGGGAAAACAGTCCCTTCAAATTATTAATACATGTAATACAAACATCCTAAATATCACTATAACCCTTGACCTAATCATTTCACTCCTAGGGATTTATCTTAATAACCAATGGTAATAAAGAATTTTATATTTTGTGTCTATTTTATGTTCACAGTAACTCCTGTGAGCCATATTTCTGCCTCTGTTTTGCACCTAAATAAACAGACAAACAAGGATGTTAAGTAACACCCTCCCTGCCCCATGACACAAAGCTAGAAAGTGACAAAGCAGTGACCTCTAGTTCTTATGTGAAATAAACAGTGAATGCACAGAAATCCCAGCCGTGCACCACCAAGTTTATAACATAGCCAAAGAAATCATCAAATATCAAAACTAGAGAACAGAAAAAGAATTGGCAGCACAGTAGCATACAAGACCACAGTCGGCCAGAATGTTGTTCTGCAACATAGCCCGCAGTAGCTCTCGTCTGCACACAACATCCCCTTGCAGTGTGCTATGGTGCTTCTCCCTTCAAAGAGGAAACTTCAACCGAGAAAATAACCCCAGGGCTGTAGAGAGGGCTCAGCCATGAATAGTTAGGCTCACAACCAAAAATACAGGAGAAAATATCTCTCTATCAGATTGACTGATAGACAAGCAGATGGGGTGTTTTCTTGATTGATTGATTGATGTAGGAGGGTCCAGCCTACTGTGGATGGTACAACCCCTGGGCAGGTGGTCCTGGATGGTATTAGAAAGCAGGCTAAGCAAGTCAGGGAAGCAAGCCAGTAAGCAGCCTTCCTCCATGGTCTCTGCTTTAGTCCCTGCTTCCAGGCTCCTGCCCTGAGTTCCTGCCTTGATTTCCCTCAATAACACACTCTGACCTATAAAATCTAATAATCCCTTTGCTCTCCAAGTTGCTTTTGGTCATGGTCTTTGTCACAGCAAAGGAAAATACATGATGACAGCATCTTATGAGGAGACTCTTCAAAGAGAACTCAGCAGGAAAAAAAATACAAAACAGTAAGCCCATATAATCTCTGTAGTCAATAAATTATTTTAATTTATTTATTGATTCTTTGGGAATTTCAGAACACATACCCCAATACCACTCATTTTCCAGTCCCTCGGCATCTGCCTTTTACCCTTGTAGTGTCCCCCTCCAAAGGAAAACTAAAAAAATAAATAAATAAATACAAATAAGATAAATATTAATAAATACAAATAAAAACATTAATTTTAATGGCATATTTTGCAGGTGTGTATTGATATAATAGAATGTTTGAGAATATATGTTAAATACCAAAAGAGGGTAATCAAAATTTTCTAATCTGGAGGTTGAGAACATGTCTTAGCAAATCCCTAACATCCAAGCTTGGGAAGTATGTGCCTGGTCAGGCAAAGGAAAAAGGGTTCCTGACAATTGCTGGCCAGCCAGTCTAGCTGATTCAGTGAGCTCCAGGTCCAGAGAGAGACCCTGTCCACAAAAATATGGTGTAGGGTGATTAAGGGACACCCAATATTAATCTCTTTCTTCCAGGTGCAGAAACATTCAATAAATTCCTTTCTCCTTCTCTCCCTGTCTCCCTCTTCCCTTCTGCCCCTTTTGCTCTGACAGGTTCCCATTATCTAACCTCTCCTAGCCTCAAGCTTACAATTCTCCTGCCCTAGGATTAATGCTATGGACCATCATGCCCAGTCTCTCTCTGAGTGTTTGTGCTTAGAAAACTCCAACACTGTATAGTGTGTGTGTGTGTGTGTGTGTGTGTGTGTGTGTGTGTGTGTGTGTGATTGTGGGGATGTACTATAGCCTTTCCCCAACATTGTACTGATCTTTAATTATCTACAGAATTCCTGAAATTCCTTTAGCACTATATAACTTTAAAGATTTGGCAAGATTTCAAACAGCAAATAACAGACAGAGCCTTGCCTTTGCCTGGGTAACAGTGAAATGACTATATATATATATACACATATATGATTAAATTATAATACAGTTCTTAAGGGTATAGGATAGAGAGAAGTGATTTCAGAAAAAAAATCTGATTGCACAGATACCCTTCTAACCTGTAAGTACTGGAGATTGTAGCTGTTCTTAAGACATTTTGGACAGTGCTATGCTTTGAACTGTTCATGTGCTACAAGTTTAATCCCCAAGTTTACACACTGATAATATTAGATGTGATTAGAATTAGATGAGAACCAAGGCGAGGCCCTCCTGATGGCCTTGGCAGCTTTATTGGGAGGAGAAGAGGAGCCTAAGCTAGCATGCTTGTATGGTTGGACCATGTAATGCCCTCTGGCCACCATGAAACAACAAGCATCCTCCCCAGAGGCTGAGCCCATAAAGACGACATGCTCTTGGGATTTGAAAACCAAGCCAAATCCATTTCTCTTCTTCATTCCCAGCCAGTGATAGTCAGAGCAACAGAAAACAGACAAATACAAGGGAGTGTATGAGTAATTTAGACAACTTTTAAAACATGCATATTCCTGGGCCCTACCTTTGAAGATTACAATTCCATAGAACAGGAAGGAGGCAAGGTTCCTGTACTTTAGAAAGCTTTACAGGTAAGAACCCCTGGTCCTATGTTTCTCCTGGCTGTTTCTCTTCCAGTGGTATTAAGAGTGACAAGGAAAATCAAAGCAAGTTTCCTGGGAGAAGTAGCTCATGCCTGGGACATGAGAGACGTGATATTAGAGAAGCCATCTCCACTATTTGAAGTAGATTGATATGTTCACTAATACATTTGCAGATGGCTCCCCACACCAAGCCTTCCTAGCCTGGGCACGCACTCTGACTCAGGCTAACCAGACCTCACCAGGACCTGGGTATAGCACCCAGAAGCTACACTTCTGCTCCTATTGTTGGGGCTTTGCTTAGCCCCTCCTCTGTCTGACTACATCAGGCTCCTTACAAGCTAGCCGATCCTCTCCATCCCTTTCTTCCAGACGGAACTCACAGAACACTGTCCTGAACTAGATCTGTTTGCAGCAACTTGTGATATATCAGATGTGGAAAGCTTGCACCCTACCAGCATCTACTCAAGATACGTGGCCAAACCATCAGAGACATTAACAACACAACACCCATGCTCCACAGTATTGCCTTTTTGATGGGGCCACGCTTGATGCCGGCTTTCAATAATCTACAAGTGGAGGGAAAGCCTTAGCAGGGCCAATGTGGAGAACAAATTCGAGGCCATAAATAAAAACCAGTCTTCAAATAATAGGCTAGGAGGATCACATGTATTTGGATAATTGAGCTATGACCATAGGCAAGTCATTTATTCCACAAACTCTGTGTGTGTGTAAACCAGGACTCCAATTTATTAATTTACAGCTAGAAATAAATGTACTGCCATGTGGCCCAGACATTCGTATCTGACTGATAGAACTCACATTTACTCCATCAGCAGCAGTTTCTGGGGAAGCCAGATTATCAAAAGGTTGCTTGGAGAGTGTGGCATCAGTACAAGAGGATGTTGCTTGGTAATTTAACTCCAGGGGGGCGGGGAATAAGCTTTATATGTCAGGCATCATGCAATGTGGAAACAAAGACATGATTCCCAACTTTGAAGAGCTTGCTTGCATCTAGAGGGATGTGGCTAGGTGGTAATTTGATGCGATCATCAATATAACAGAAATATTAGAGAGGGGGCTATGGCTATAGCTCAGTGGTATAGTACTGGTCTAGCATGTATAAGACCTTGGACTCCATATTCCATCCCCAGCACTTTAATAGGAGTTTGTTCAGTTGGGATGGAGAATATACTTGGTGTAGTGGATTTCACTCATTTGCAGAGCAGCAAGGGGTGAAGGTTCAATATGTCAGGACTAGGGGTATGACATAGGCAATGCCAGGTCATGATCACGCTACTGCTTAGATGCTAAGGGAGCTAGATGCTATTGAAAAGTGGTAGTGTTCAATTTTTATTACTTCACACTTACCAGGTGAATTTTAAAACACTGTTCTGAAGAACATGCTCGTTTTCTTTAAATATCATGAGTCTTCTCACCCAGGATCTTGCAGGGAGCCCAGGCACCAGTATTGCTCAATAATGACAGAACTGGTTCCATGTGCAGTCAGTGAAAAAAAATCTAACTCAGGAAATGATAGAAGCATAATGTCAAACTATTCTTTTGTTTTATTTATTTACTTATTTAATGTATATGAGTGCGTTGCCTGCGTGTCCATATGTGCACCATGTGATGTCTGATGCCTCCAGGAGTCAGAAGAGAGTATCAGATCCCCTGGAACTAGAGTTAGAGTTGGTTGTGAACCACCATGTGGAACTGAACCTGCATCATCCAAGAGCAGCAAATGCTCTTGTCCACTGAGACATCTCTCCAGCCCCCATATCATCAAGCTCCTGATGGATTTAATGAGGTGGTTATTCTATCCCCCACTTTACAGGCAGAAAAACTCATGACAATAAAATAGAGACAGGATAGGAGCTGAGAAAGCCTACTGGGGTTCTGCAGAGGAACAAAACCAAAAGAAGAAACAGATGTGGACACATAGAAAGAGAGAGACGAACAAGTGAAATAGAGAGGATAGAAAGAAATATTTGTTATGAAGAACTGGACTCACATGACTATGGGGCCAATGATCCAAATTCTACAGGGCTGCCTAGAAATGTGGGTAAGAGTTGACGTTTCAGTCTTGTGTCTGAAGTCCACCAAGCAGAGTCTCAAAACCCAGGCAGTTCTCCATGGTCCAGTCTAAGAATTCATTCCTACAGACACCTACTCAGTTTTAGCCTTTGGGCCTTCAACTAATTGAATGAGACCCATTCACATAGAGCAGAGTGCAGTCTGCTTTATTTGAAGTCTAGTCTTTGAAACATGACTTGACATTTCCTGAACCATCACTGCTAGAATCCCATCTCTAGCTCTCCTTTGTCATGGAGACTTACCAGAGGCACATTTGGAAGAAGCAACACTGTTCTGAAGGAATCAAAGCTCCTGGTTCTAGGGTCACCTCCCTCCCCAAAGCAACTGTGAAATCCACCACCTAGAAGACAGTGCCTTAACCCACAGAATAGAAACTAAATGGCAGCAAACTGGCTTGACATGTACATTCTACACTACCAAGCAGAGGTAGGTCTCCATAAAGGGAACTTAACTATATCTCTATCATATTGGGGCTTGGTCTCCAGGGCTGACACAATGACAGTCACCAGTTTCTGACATTTCAATGCTTAATAAGAACGAATGTGCTGAGGCACAGTTCACCGATTTAACGCTGAGGATTTTGATAAATGGCTCCTTTATATTTTCATTTGATAGATTTTTACATCAGACAATGAAAGTTAGGAATGTGCCGCTTCATGGTGCAAAGAGTGCCAGCCAAGGAGAAGTCTTGCAGGGGTGGGGGTGCTGCATAAACTCCCTGCTGCAACCCTGCTTGTTGCCAGGCTCACACCCTGAGCCTCATCCGGACCATGGAGGACAGCGGAAGGCTACTGACTCCAGTCTGGTGAAGCAAGAAGGAAGCCTGCTTTCTGGATTGTGGTGATGTACACCAGTGACTGTGAGTCCATCTAAATCTCATCCCTCTGTGCCACCTCATAAGAGGCCTTATCTTTAGTAGCAGGGAACAGGGGAAGGGGGAGGCTGGAGGGGCAGGAAAAGGGAGGAGGATGATCTTTGATTGGTATGTAAAATGAATAAAAAAAAAATTTTAATGAAAAAACATCTCATCCCTTTCTTCTGGTGGTAAAAATAACAACACTAGGAGGTCAATATGACGTAGATACTGAACTACCTCATTATTTCAAGAAAAATTGAAGCCACGCGGGACCTTAAAAAGCCCCTCATAATACTAAAAAATTCTCCAGGGGTCAGGGATGGGAACTCACTTGCCTTTCGAGGCACTTCTAAAACCACCTAGCTTTCAGATTCCAAATCACTATTCAGCACTCTCTCCCCAAGCCCCAACCTCTTCTCTCTCCCATATTTTTAGCCCAAAGCATTTTAATGCACTATGTGATTGTGGCTTTTACCTGAAAGCAGCAAAGTTTACTTGGTTGAGTTTACACAGGAACTAAAATTATTTCTAAGATGTCAGTTAGTTCTCAGGGAGATAAACAGTCTGGAAAGTGTGGCATGTTGTCTAAACAGCATATACAGCTACAGGTTGAATATTGTTACTTGAAATGCCTGGGGCCAGAAGTGCTTCTGGTTTCTTCATTTCTTAGGCTTGGATGTTGGCAGACACTTTATCAGCTGAGCATTCTTAATTGGAAAATCCCAAACTGAAAATTCTCTGAAATCATATTTGAGGTGTATTGATTCGAGACGCTAACTTATATTGAGTACCACCTCCCATAACACAGCGAGAACTTGACATTAGAGCTGCTGCACCTTGTGTCCTGAGAACGTAAGTCAGCCCTGCATCAGGAACTTGACATGGCTAGTCACTGCTGTAATATCTGGAGCCCAGATGCCTAACTTCCTCGGGAAGCTTACAACAGTCCTGAAAGGCCACTTGGCTGCACACTCACTTCAAGACGGGCTAGAAACATGAGGTCTGAACTCTACTCTCCAACAATGGCATCTTACAGGTCCAGTGATTGAGTCAGAAGCCAGGATCAGCTCCCAGTGAGATCATGCACTGAACCTCATGCACTGAACCTCAAGATCCCAGTCTCTGATGCAGTTCTTTGTCCTGGTTACGGGCTAATTATGACACATGAGATTTACAGAATTCTAGTCCTTAGAGAATTGAAACATGTGGAGTACCATTTTTGAATACTTTCCTCTTCTTCTTGGAAGTAACCCAGACTTTAAAAGACACACACAGTTGCTAGGACGCGAAACCTGTCTCCAAAAGTCCACCTTGCTAGCTTGTCTAACTAAAAGCCTTGGCTATGTTGTCCTGTTGTTAAATGTCTGCAATCACAGATCAGTTAGCAATACAGTAGAAGACAAAAACAACAGCATTCTCTAAATAGTCTACTTTGGGAAGTCAAAGAAACACCCACTTACTCCTTTTCTCAAGAACTCCTTTAGTTTATCACAGATAACGTCACAGCAGGTGCAAAGGCATAAACCTCCAGAGAAACAAGGAGCCATGGACCCACAGGAGAGGTTCGAATGGAGCTCAAAGCTAGTTGTGAAGTATCTTTTAAAATCCCCCTATGCTGTTGGTGGGAGTGCAAACTTGTACAGCCACTTTGGAAATCAGTAGGGTGACCTCTCAGAAAATTCGGAATCAATCTACCTCAGGACGCAGGGATGCTTCTCTTGGCCATGTACCCAAGGGATGCTCAATCATACCACAAGGACACTTGCTCAGCTATGTTCATAGCAGCATTATTTGTAATAGCCAGAACCTGGAAACAACCTAGATGCCCTTCTACTGAAGAATGGATAAAGAAAATGTGGTACATATATACAACAGAGTATTACTAAGCTATTAAAACAACAACAACAAAAAAAAAAACACAATGGCCTTATGAAATTTGCAGACAAATAGATGAAACTAGAAAATACCATCTTGAGTGAGGTAACCCAGACTCAGAAAAACAAACGTGGTATGTACTCACCCATAAGTGGATACTAGAGGTAAAGCAAAGAATAATCAGACTACAACCCACAGCTCCAGAGAAGCTAGGAAACAAGGATCCTAAGAGGGACACATGGATCACCTTGGGAAGGGGAAACAGATGAAATCTCCATGAGTAAACTGGAGACTAGGGGGTGCAGTGGAGGATGAGAACATGAGCGAATGGGATGGTCGAGCTGGGGGAGGGACAGAGTGGGAGAGCAATGAAAGAGATCCTTAGATAGAGGAAAACATTACAGGGTAAGGGAGAAACCTGGTGCTAGGGCAATTCCCAGGAATCCACAAGGATGAACCCAGCTTAGACTATGAGAAATAGTGGTGAGGGTGCCTGAACTGGCCTACTCTGGTAGTCAGATTGGTGACTACCCTAACAGGCATCATAGAGCCTTTATCCAGTAACTGATGGCAGCAGATGCAGAGATCCACAGTTAAGTACCAGTTTAAGAGAAGGAAGAGGAATTATATGACCAAGGGGGGGTGGGGAGAGTCAAGATCATGATGGGAAAATCTACAGAGACAACTGAACCAAGCTCAAAGGAACTCACAAACTTTAGACTGACAGCTGTGGAACCTGCGTGAGACTGGACTAGACCCTCTGCATATGGGAGACAGTTGTGTAGCTGGGTCTGTTTGAGGGGCCCCTGGCAGTGGGATCAGGATCTATCTGTGGTGCATGAGCTGGCTTTCTGAAGCCCATTACCTATGGTGAGAAGCCTGTTTCAGCCTTGATGCAGGGAGAGGGGGTTGGTCCTTCCTCAGCTGAATGTACCAGACTTTGCTGACTCCCCATGGGAGGCCTTACCCTTTTGGAGGAGGGGATAGGGAGGGTTTGGGGGAGGGGAGGCTGTGGGGAGCAGGAGGAGGGATGAGAGGGGAATCTGTGGTTGGTATGTAAAATGAATAAAAAAATTAAATAAAAAAATTCTGGAGGGGGGGAAGTTGGGAAATAGTGGAGGGAGGGAAGAGAGAGATCTATGAGTGGTATGTAAAGTGAATAAAAAATTCCCTAATAAAGAAAAAATTCCCCTCTGTGGCTAGATGATCACTTAAACACATTTACCATTGTCCTCCCCTCCTCCTTGTTCTCACCTCTCCTTCTCTAAGTTGAGAAGGTGTTGTGGGCTAAAAGATATCCCCCCAAACAATCAACTTAAATGAGGAAATGCATTCATTTGGGCTCACAGTTTCATAGATTTCAATTCGAGTCCCCTGGATCCATTGCTTTGTGCCTGAGGTGAGGCAAAGCAATATCGTGAAAGCAGGTGATGGAAGCTGCTCACATGGAGGCCGCCAGGGAAGCTTCCAGGGCATGCCCCCCATGGGCCCACTTCCCCAAGTAGACCCCACCTTCTAGTTCCCACCATCAGTGATACCACCAAATTATTGACCCATCCTTGGGTTAGTGAAGTAGAACATCCCCCCAAATCCATCAGCTGTCAACCAAGCCTTTAACACATGAGCCTTCAGGGGTCATTTCAGATTCAAAGCATAAAAACAAGTGCCTGAGAGGCCACTTAGAAGATGGTATGTGCTTGCCCCCTTGGTCTGCAGCAGAGAAAGAGAGGGCAGCTGCCTATACCTGCACTGCAATGAAGATGTCAGCAAGACACTCGGTCAAGACACCTTAGCTTGGCCTCCACAGTTCTCCCACCTCCTCCAGCAAACATCTCCTTTTAAATGTGTTTCTTTTATAAGACTTTAATATGATTATATAATTCCCCCCCTCTTCCCTTGCTTCCCTGCAAAACTTCCCATGTACTCTCCCCTTGCTTTCTTTGAAGTTTATGGCCTCTCTTTTCTTTGCTACACATACATATATGTATGTATACATATTTTTCTTTGTTTTAATATGTATATGTATGTGTATATATTACATATATACATATGTATTCCTAAATTCATAAATACAACCTGCTCAGTCTGTACAATATTGCTTGTATGTGTATTTTCAGGACTGACCATATGGTAGTGGATAAGCAATCAGTGTGCTCTTCCCTATTTCTCCCACTCTCAGAGAGAGAGTTGTCTCTTGTTCTTTGTCTAGGGTCAAGGCCTCAGGAGCTTTCCTCATCCAAGTTAGTATCTCTATTGAAATTGTTCTTATTATGTCCTGCTTAGGCAGCCATATTTGTGAGACTTCATGTGTGTAGCTTCTGACATTTCTAGGAGATACAATCTCACACCAAACTCCCTATTCCCCTGGCTCTTAGACTCTTTCTACCCCTCTGCCTCAATGCCCCCTGAACCTCAGCTGCAGTATTTGTATTGTCCATGTATCCAATGGTGCTGTGTTATACATCTATGCATTTTTATTGGTTGTAATTTTTAGTACTGTTTCCCATCTGCAGCAACTATCTCCTAAAATCTTCCCCAAGTCCCCATTACAGGACCAATGGAAATCCCTGCTATCGTGGTCTGCCCTTCCATGTGCTATTGTCTTACTTTGGAAGGCCCTTTCTTGTCAATAGACCTAAAAAGGATTTACCCATCCCTAAAAATATAGCTCAGAGGTCTTCTCTATATAAACACCCTATAATCCTCAATATATATATATATATAAATGTGTGTGTGTGTGTGTGTGTGTGTGTGTGTGTGTGTATCCCTCCAGCACTCTCTCGTGTCTGCTGATTTGATTTATGTCATCATTATCACACATCTTTTCCATCATATAATATAATTCACTAATCTGTTCTTGTGTCTCTTCTACTACAATAGGAATAGCTGGAGAACTGAAATCATCTCCAGCACAACATGCTACCTAGATAATGTGATGCAGAAATAAGTCCTGCTGTAAACTATTCTAAAAGATGTATTTTAATCTCACCACTGGAGTCCTCTAGATAATCACTACAACTCCTTCGTACTCTTTCCTCTGTATTCTCTGATACAATATTGCCTCCTGTTGTGATACAAAAAAGTTCATAGAGCAGGAGCTGGAGAGCTAGCTCAGCAGTAAGAAACCCAGGTTCCATTCCCAGCATTCACAACCACATATAACTCCAGCTCCAGGGGATCCAACACCTTCTTATGAACTCCATGAACACCAGGCACACATGATGAACATAGACACACAGGCAGGTAAAACAATCATAAACATAAAGTAAAATAAATATATTTTGTGGCCTCTTTCAAATTACCTTTACAAGGTTTTGCACTGAGTTCTCCTTCACCCCTACTGGGCATCTTTACACCTCATCTTTTCTATATGAGGGTCATGTCCACCTCTTTGTGGGTAGATGTCCAGGTAAATCTTAGAAGGGAAGTCTTAGATTTTTACTAAGGTGTAAACAGAAGCCTTGCCTTTTAGCACATCAAGTTGTTAGCTTGTAGGCACAACTCCCAGACTTTCTACAAAGGCTGTCTTATTTTCAAATTCTGAATCTCTGGTCTTTTCTCCTATCAGCAGTACATGGCAAATGTCTAGTGAGACACTGAAGGACAAATGGATGAACAAATGAACCAAAGCTAAAAACAGGAAATTATTTGGAAAGGGGAAATGTATATTTAATGTCCATCCTTCAAAGCTGCCATTTTTCCTGAAGTTTTCTCAATTCCTGTCCTTTGCTCTGCTCTACCCACTCATAAAGGAGAGTAAATGTTGTCACAGTCCTTGAGTTCGCCAGGTGAAAGGACTTGGTGATGCTGATAAAAAGACATGCAAATTCAACCCAAGGAGCCATCAAACTCAATGACATTTGGGGGAATCTGAATAAAGTCATTATTATAGGAAGGCAAATTTGCCCAGAGGAAGGAAAATAATGGAAGAGAGATGAATTACTATTTCTATGGAAAAGCCTGTTCACCCTGAGCTACTGTGGCAGGAAAGCCCTTGTGATTGACTAGCCAGCAGGCTCCAGGATTTCACCCCGAGGTAGAGCCAGATCCATCAGGCTTAATGTCTTCACTTTGATTTTCCACACACTTGAGAGAACCAAGGCCATAAGGAAGCCACCTGAGCCCCACTGGTGAATCTCTTTGCATCTCTCTCCTTCCATCCCTTTACTGATCTTCTGTGACTTCTTGTTCAAATAAAAGCTCTTTCTGTAGTCCTTCCTCCTGTATAACAGGCATTCTGCTAGGCACTGGGGATATCGAGATGAAATATGATCATCCCTCAGTATCTACAGCGTATTGTTCCTGGATCCCTGAAGATGCACAAGGACCTTACATAAAATGACTATGTGCCTACACCCTCCACACCTCCCTCTCATACATTTTCAAGTAATCTCTAGATTATTCATGATTCCTATTATATTATAAGTTCTATATAAACAGTTATTGTAGAATATCAGTCAGGAAATAAAGACAGAAAGAATTCTGCTAAAAAATACAGATATAGTACAATATAGATAGGGTTCCTCTTAAGATTTCAGTCTATAGTTCACTGAATCTGCAGATGCAGAATTCACAGCTATGGAGGGTCAAATATATCTACAGACACATAAACCTGTACACATGAACACACAAATACTTTCATATAAGCATGAACACAATCACAGGCACGTATACAAATTTTCAAATGTAGGCATGTGTTCACACACAGTCACACATATGCTCTTCTCCCTAGGAGTCTGCAGTCTATGAGTACTGCCAGAATTTCATGAGAATAATTGTTATCATGTAGCTGCACGCAAACTGAGTGAGAGCATGGTGGAGGGTTGGGGCTGATCCCCTAGGGAAAAATGAGGAGGGTTTTGCAGAGGGCTTGATGCTGAAATGTAATCTAAAGGGTGAAGAGGAGGGTAGACAAAGGGAAAGACTACACTTTGGTAGAGAGGCAGAGATATAGATAAGAGAGCCAATGAGACCAATAATTTAGAAATCAAGAGATTTGTGTGGCTCAGAGCTTGTAGAGAGTAAAGTCACATGGGTACTACCAGTGGGAACTATGGGAAACCCCAGGGACTTACCTGGGGTCATTGAGTCTAAAGAGAAAGGAAATACAGTATGGCTTCCCAAGCACTGGAGATCCAGAAGCCAAGGAGCTGAAGAGGAAATAAACCAAATGTATTTCTACAACAAGCCTCCTTGGTAAGGATGTAGCCTTCTCTCTATGCTTTAAACCATTCTCATAACAGTGATACGAATGAATAAACCAAGACCACCAGCAGATTGGTCCCTCAGAATAAATAAATAATGGGGTTGGGGCTGAGTTAATAGCTCAGTTTATAAAGTGTTTGCTTGACTTACAAGCATCAGGACCTGAGTGTGAGCTAGAACACATGTAGATAAAAACTTAAGTGTCTCTTTGTTCAACCTTGGTGCAGGGAGGAGGGGATTGGACCTGCCTCAACTAAATGTACCAGGCTGGGCTGAATCCTTGGAGGAGGTGGGAATGGAATGGAAGGCTGGAGGAGGGAGGAGGAAGGACAGGGGAATCAATGACTGATATGTAAAATGACTAGAAAATCTCTTATATAAAATTAAAAACAGACCATCCCACAGCATGTCTTCCTCAGTCTTTTGGCATGAAGAGAGTCTGGTATGTCCTAACAGGCTAACTGTTGTAAGAATCTGATTGTTATTAACTCATAATAATGTGCGTATCATTTAAGAAAGATTTGATGTTTATATCTATAAGCAGGACATCTACTGCAGTATGATTTTTTAAATTAGGAAAAGAGAAAATTGGAGATATACTGAGAATGCATACAATTTGTCCTCCAAACATAGTGTGTTTATGTGCCAATAGATTTGACTCTTCAACACTTAAAAAAAAAAAAAAAAAAAAAAAACTTAAGTGTCTGATTGTAATCCCAGCACTGGGGAGATAGAAACAGACAGATTCCTGGAAGTTACTAGCAGAGAGTCCAACCTAACCAATGAATCCCAAAATCAATGAGAGAACCTGTCTATAAAAATAAGATAGACAATGTGTTAGGAATGACACCTAAGGGTCACCTCTAGCCTACACACACACACACACACACACACACACACACACACACACACACACACACACAAGCCTACACATGTTCATACACATACAGCACACTCATAACCATATACAAACACACAAATAAAGTATGCATTTGTCTGATCTGTTTGAACTCTACGACAGCAGAAGTTCTCATCTCTGCTCAAATCCAATTTTTGCCTGATTCCTTCTGACCTCACCAAAATGTCACCTCAGTAGGACTGGTGACACCAAACAATGCCCCAGGTCCTGTTTCCCCAGGTCCCGTGAGTGCACCCCCACCTGCTCTCCCCTGGAATACTGCAGTCACCTGCTTCTACTCCAGCTCCTCTATCTTCCATCCCAGCCTGAGGTACCTTTGGAAACTGGAAGGCTGATCATCTTATCCCAGTTCCAACATCCCTAGGGGATTACATCTTATCCAGAGTATCTGAGAGCACAACTCTAGAACCAAGTCCTATGGGCATCACTAATTTCAAATCTCAAGTGCCCTGTGCCTCAGCCTCATAAACTGCAAAACTGGGTGAGTGGTTGTAAACATTTGTATTAGCTTTCCATGGGTACAGCAAACACCTGAGCTAAATTAACCAGAAGCAGAAAGGACTTATTTTGACCCACGGTTTCAGGTGTTCCTGTCCATGGCCCTGTGGACATGACTTGGCTTGGCCTGTGGTGACACAGCACACATGTCATAGAGTGGGCTTGGAGGGGAACACCTGGTTGCTCCTTGGGCATGCCAAGGAAGAGTCCAGAACAAGCTAGATTCCCAGTTCACCTTCAAATATGCAACCCAAATACCTAAGACTTCTCAACAGACCCTTCCTCTTAAAGAGTCTACCACCTCTACTAATGTCAAGCCTTTCACAGGTGAGTCTTTAGGCTCTTTCCGAACAGCACCATCCCGTGCTATCTGAGGGAGGATTAAATCACTTACTCAAAGGAGCAGTCACCGACACTATATTTATTTTTTTACTAAGCTAAGATCCAGTTTGTTTACCATGGTCCCTGCCTGTATCTAGGACTTAATACTGATCTACCCTGACCCTCGTTCAGTAGGTAATAGTTAAAATAATCTGTTGAATTTTAGATAAACTGAGGTTACACTCATTTAAGGCTTTTTTCCTTTGCTGTTCTCTTTCAGACACTATTCTGAGCACATGGCTAGCTCCCTGTCCTCATTCAGTCAGTAGAAATGTTATCTATATCTATCCCCTACCTATGGCTTGCCTTCATTGTGCTTTAAATCTGTACTCATTTATTTATTGGCTCCCCCCCCTTTTTTTTTCTGGTCACCTTTCTTAGATTAGAAGGAAAGTTTCTCGGAAGTGAAAGCATGCAGAACAGTGTCTGGTGTGTGGAAGTAGCTGAGAACATATGTGGTGGCTGAGTGAATGAATGAATCAACACACTTAGCACCCTGCAACTATTTACTGAACACACCAAACTCAGTTCTAACCACTCCTGGAAATGGAAACAAACTACAGTTTAAGGAAACTCAGTCTCTGCCATGTGACAGATGTGAAATTCTGATACCATGTGATCCAATTAGCATCATTCTTGAAAGGGCATTTGATTCTTGGATATGATTACACCATCTGTCCTAAAGAGCTTTCATGATTCACAACCAGATAAGCACTGAACCCATTTGGCAGGTCTCATAAAATGACTTTATCTTCTCACTGGGTTCTAGCCATGTGTGGGCAGTGTTTTGACATTTTCAAATGAAATATGGGCTCAAATGAAAAACACATAAAGTATTGAGATGACATGGGCCGGATTGGAGTATCATACTTTGTAAAGTCCCAGGGTGTATCCAGGATGGGTAATGGAAGCATAAGCCTAGGAAAGAAATGGGAACATCACCCAATGGGAAATTGTGAAAGTCTGCCTTTATATCCCATTGCTGGTGGTTCTATCACACATAGTTTAAAAGACTCATAGCACCTACTATCAACACTGTGTGAAGGCCCAAAGGTCTTGATTGTGGGGAATGATGAGCTGAATAAGATGGCGAGACTAGAAGAAACATAGTCATCTCCATATTGCAAATAAGAAAAAAGTGACTTCCAGCCACCATTCCCCTTCCTTCTAGAGAAAATTTCATTCTCCTTGGAGGACTTTCCCACTTCCCTCATCTGGGTCTTTGTGGCTTGGGTAGAACCTACTGTAATCCAAGGATTAGAGCATGACTTAAATTAATCCAAACAGAGAATCCCATCCTCTAGCCATGAGAATGGCTCAGAGATAAAAATTATGACCTACATCAAACAAAAAAAATTCTCAGATTTATTTTTTTAAAGAAACCATTAATAAAGAGAAGCTGTCTGTTTAGAGAGCTCACTCAGAATATATGACTAAAAGTAATCAGTTTCCATTCTTTTATGAAGAAATTGCCAAAGTAGTCAGCTAACAAAATAAGAGGCTGAAGCTGAGAAACAGGACTAAATGAGTCCAAAAATAGCCAGTCTCTAGCTAGACTACCACAAGGTACTTCAACTACATGAGGCCCAATTTCCTCAAGCTTCTCATTGTAATAAAACTCTATGATACAATAGAAAATTATGTGGCCTCTGTCTCTGACTTGTGGTACAGAGTTGCTCAAACTTTTGGAAGTTCCTGATTTATAGGGGTGTCTTCTAATTCACAGTTAATTCCTTTGAATCACAATAAAGCTAGGCCTGATCAGTAGATAACTTCAGAATGGGGGTGATCACCAGATAGATCAAATATTAGAGAGCTGTAACTTTCAGCCCTGGCCTCTAGTAAGAGGAAGGTAGCTGGAAATTAGATGTATAAAAATCTAATGTGATAGAAGCTTCTTAAAATACACACACACACACACACACACACACACACACACACACACACACACAATGAAGTTACCCTATAGCAGGACAATGTCCCTACTAGATACTGGAAGTTAACAAAAAGCTCGCTGCCAGGTACAAGTTCCTTCTTTTGGCGTTGTTGGCCAGTGAGGTCCTATAGACCACCCCCTAAACATTACAAGCCATTGCCATTGCTCTTGGTTACCCTCAATAACTTAATAGAAAGACCCTATTATTGAAGATACTTTAAAGTGCTTGAGTTATAGAATATGAAGAAATTAAGCTGATACAGAGTTGGTAGCCTCATCTCTCCTGGACAGCTTTCATAGTGCTAGAAGTTGGGAGGCACATTACCAGAGGAGAAAAATAATCATCAGTCAGAGGCAGTTATGAACCCTGCAATCTACAATAATTGGCCCAGAATGCCCACTGGTGTAATAGTGACACAAGCATAGTAAGAGCAACCAACTGCTTTATGATTGGATTTGCAGAAGATAAATAATCAGGCTAAGAACCTATGGTTAGATGGGTCATAGGCCCTAGGGAAGAACTTACTAATACTCTTCTATTAAGCAGACATGTCTTAGAACTCCTAGTGTTGTGATAAAACACTATGACCAAATGCAACTTGTGGAGAAAAGGCTTCTTTTCAGCTTATACTTCTACACCATACTTCATCACTGAGGGAAGTCAGGGCAAGAACTCAAGAAGGACAGGAACCTGGAGGCAGGCACTGAAGAAGAGACCATAGATAAATGTTCTTTACTGACTTGCTCCTCATGGCTTGCTCAGCCTGTTTTCTTAGACTACCCAGGGATGATACCACCTACAGTGAACTGGACCCTCCTCCACCAGTCATTAATAATAATTTTTAAAAAAACCCACATCTTTGCCTACAGTCCAATCTTATGGGAGTGTTTTCTCAATTAAGATACCCTTTTCCCAGATACATCTAGATTTGTGTCAAATTGACAAAGAACAACCCTCACAATAGTATTGAAACAACTCCTATTGACTTATCATTGTAACTATAGATTAATGCCTCTCTCATCCCTCATTGACAAGCTTCTGTTTGTAGTAGACAATGATTAACATAGAGACTCACAACTGGCCACCGTGCAGAGAATAAGAAACTAAGGAATGTTTGCAGTAGGCCGCAAGAATATATTATAGAGATTCAACTGTATATTAAAGTTATACCTAAAAAGTCAAGGAACTTTTCTAGAGGAAGCCATTTATCAAGGAATATTTGTTGTTATTTAGCTTTTACTATATATAAGCTGTTTTCTGCTATGAAGTTCTTGTGTGCAGATATACTACCAGGCAATATGGCAAAGAGTTTAGCTTGTCAGTCCCACTGCCGATCTACCAGGTAACACCCCTGCAGGGCCTAGGAGACAGATGAGCTGTAGATGCATAGCTTTGTTTCTTATGCAAATGAAGCTCAGGCCATCCCTTGCCTTCAGGCCTAGTAGCATTGCAGAGGAATTGACTCATGACAATAGGGATTTTTGCATAACCAGGTGCAGTAAAGACTGGAGCAAAACTACTGACCAAGGCAGAGAGTTGTATGGCCTGAGAGAAAAGAAGAAGGCAGAGTTGCTCAGAGACAGGGGTAAGGAGCAAGGAAGGAAAGATGGCAGACAAAGGAACAGAGGATGAAGATGAGGTCAAAAGCATAGGAGCTTAGTTAGGACTATGACAGGCAGTCCCAGGAGCTGAATGTGAGAGTGGAGCTGAAGCTGTATAGGTAGAATTTTGTCTTAGAAAAATAAAGTAAACGGATGAAAGAGCATGGTGTACATCTTTTCCTTCAGATAACCCCATACCGGATATAGCATCTTCCCCTGGATTCTGGGAGGAATCCTCTCAGGACAGGCCCTGGGGAAATTCCATTAAATGTTCATCCCCAAAGGAAGTGTATAAACCTCACCTGTCCGCAAAGTCTCAGGCAACATAGCAAAAAAGGAGTGCAGAAAGAGTATGAGAGCCTGAGGTGGTAGATGACTACAAGGAAAGACTACCTTCTGGACAAAGCAGGATGACTGAACATACAGACTCACAGCAGTTTCAACGGTATGTATAAAACCTGTGCAAGCTCAAGCCAGACCAAATACCAGCACAGAGTGGGGATCAGGGCACACAAGTCCACCCCAAGCTATGGAACATTTGACTATTATTAGCCGCTGTGAGAGGGAGAGACAGATTTTTCTAAGAGTATAGCTTCTGGTAAGTTGATAACTCTGTGGTATAAGACCACATACCCATGACTATTTGGGCAGCACAAATTGGTCTTGAAGGATTAAAAAAGAAAGACATAAGTTGGGTGGGTAGGCAGTGGGGAGTAAAGGGGTGAATGGAGAAAGAATTGGAGTTAGAGGAGGGGAATGAATATGACCAAAGCACATACTAAACTCTCAAAGAACTGATTTTCATATGAAAGAAAGAAAGAGAGAGGAAAAGAGAGAGAGGGAGAGGGAGGGAGGGAGGGAGGGAGGGAAGGAGGGAAGAAAGAAAGAGAGAGAGAGAGAGAGAGAGAGAAGAGATTAGATGTAGTGTTGTGCCCAGATCGTGACCCCCAGAGAGACCACCAAAGACGAGCATGCGGGAATGTAAGAGCAAGGTTTAATTCTGGATATCCAAAAGCAATACAAGCCTAGGCAGGGACTTCGTCCAGCAGATCCAACACAGTGGAGGCTAGAGGAAGTGCCCACCTTTGTGCAAGCTCAGTTTTTATAGGCAAAAACCACAAAATTTCTTAGAGGGGAGGGGGTTAGTACAGTTCCATCCTTGATTGGTTTTCCTGGGCCTGGATGTTAGTTATTAAGTGCTTTTACCCGCGAGGAACACGTCCCGAACACGACAAGACCACAGAAGAGTTTTTATTAAAGAGGATAGAGGTGACAGGCCTGTGTGAAACACATGTGGGTGAGGAGATAAGGGGGGCTCATGCAAGATGGCACCAGCTTTATAAAGGTTGGGCCGTGCATGCATACAGGAACTCATGTGGGTACTCCACGCATGCGTGTAGATTACATGGCTGCCCGCGCACTTTATGCAACCACATAAAGCCACAGAGTCCCAGTCCCACAAGATGTCTGACCTGGAGATGGCTATTCTGAACCAGAAATAGTTAGGCGGTCTGCCAGGCAAGCCCAACCGCATGGACATGTAATTTTCTATCACTGGACTTTGTCTTATTTCAGTTTATCTGTTTGCCCTGTCAGGAGTTTTACTGCCCATCTCCAGGGTCCAGTCATGTTATCTCCAGAGAGGGGCATCTCGTGGTTAATCAGTCACCACCAGACATCCTGACTTTTGTTCTTTTGAAAACACCTGACTTTACCTCTCCAGGAAGGGGGAACTGACTCAGTTCTGTTTATTTTAAGATATCTCTTCCCTCAGCTCTTTTGGGTTTTGAGGGGAACTGTGTCTGGGCCTTTGGTGGGGGGTCTTTCATTAGGAGTAAAGGCTTCATGCAGGCACCAACTGGACCTCTCTACATTCAATGAGCTGTGTGGATCTTGTTCTCAACAACAGGACCCACTGTCAATTTTCTGAAAGCAGCCTTGTATCCTAGCATCAGCCTGGGTTGTTTAAGAAACCTCTCAGCCAACAACTCAACTGAATGCAACTGAGTCCCACCACTGGAAGCTATAAAAATGGCCAGTTCTGACTCTGTATCCTCCATTACTAAGAGTCCTGTGAAATCCACATGATTGAATAAGAATACTTACTCCTGCAATTTATCTTCTGACCACAAGGCATGCTCAGATACAAACAATAAATAAGTGAATTTAAAGCAAAACAAATTAGAATTGCTCCCAAATGAGAGAGAGGGAGAAAGAGAAGGCGGGGGAGGAGGAAACTCATATTATTTTTAAGAGTTCTTTAAAACTCCAGTGTTGGCAGTAGAGCTCAGCAGTAGAGAACTTGCTTAGCATGCACAAAGTCCTGGGCTCAACCCCCCAATAGTTCTCTACAAAACTCTTGAACCATAAGATTCAGGGAGATTCTGATGTGGAGAATACACCAAAGTTTTGGAAGAACAGTACACTCTAGATGCTCTGTGTTATTGATGAATTCAAATGCTGAATGTGTTAAAAGTAAAAAGAACTGTGATTTGTCATCTGAGGAATTGCAATGTGGAAGATGTCCAGACAGCTCCTAATAAGTGCTCTGAGGCAGTCAGGGAAGTGGGAGTCTTTGTATATCACTGAATCTTGAAGAAGGACAGGAGCAACGTGATAGAAGATATAGAATATACTTAATAAAAATGCTCACAAGTCGGGCAGCAGAGGCTCTTAATGTGCATCAAGAGTCTCTGGGCACACTGTAGTTGTTCTGTAGTTCTGACTGTTTCCAATGCCCTGGGACAAAAGGCAAAGGTGGCCAAAGTCCATATTCCTGGGCAACACTTTGAGATGTTACTTTATCATGGTTTGTCTTTTATTTCATCATACCCACCACACCTCACCCTATGCACCTTTCTCATCTGTATTTCCTGAGTTGTGGCTGTTCTAATAAACCATTAATAATGAGTGAAGTGTGTTCTTGAGTTATTAGTCATTCTAGCTAATTATCAAATTGTAGGATTACACACACACACACACACACACACACACACACACACACACACACACACAGAAGCATGCACATGTACCTGCCCAATTTATAGCTGTTCAGGTATAAGTACTAGTGGCCTGGCCCCTGGAACTTGTAACTAGCCTCTGAAGAAGTAGAAATCTTGTGTGACTGTGCTTTTAACTTCCAGGGTCTGCATTAGCTCTGGATAATTAGCATCAGAATCTAATTGAATTGTGGTATTCATGCTTGATTCCAGAGAATTGTATGCCTGGTAGTTGGTCTGCAGAAAAGAAAAATAAGACATGTAAGTGTCAGAAGTGGTGTTGAAAAAAATACAGATGGAAGTCCATTCTAATGGGACTTGCTGCCACTCATAACCAAGAGTCCTAAGCAAGTCAAGAATCCTAGAGTTAGAAAATGTATGTAACTCAGCCAGAGTTGGCCTACAGAACTGGAAACCAAACCAAACCTGTGTGATTCCCAAACCAAATGTCTCATTGTTGTGTTTTTCTGGGGGCTACAGCGGAGGCTTGTAGACTCTTGGTGCTCCATGTTTCTGTCACCATATCTTCCCACAGAGGATGGTTAGAGCCTGTCCACAAACTGCAGTGACAGCAGACTCAGGCCCCCTTATTATTCTGATGCTCTGAGAATCACACACAGGGATGGCTGCAAGCATGCCTTCTAAACACATGACACTGCCCATCGCTGTGTCCTGAACAAGGTTCAGCAGTGAGAGTGAAGAAAATAATCTATTTTAAAATTCAATACATGAGAAAAGCTTCAATGAACTGTCTAGAATGTTGGCTATTTGTTCTTTTTAGATACATGAGCACATATTTCCTCTTATCACTAAAATAGACTCTAATATCTTTTTGGCAAGGACTACATCTTCGATATTTTAAGAGTTTCCCTCCAACTCCAATACTATGTCTTATGCATAAGAAAACATGATGAACAGACAATTCAAGACCTTTTTTTTTTTTTTTGTCCTGCTTTACATCATTATCTGTCTCCTTCTAAATCCATTGCTTCTAAATCTGATATTAGAAAGTCCTTCTCTGGGCTTTATTTAACTTCCCTAAGACGCATGTTTTCACAGATGTGTGTCACGTGCACCATGCTGATTGGCTGTGAAATTAACCTTGAATATCGACTCACCCACATTTAAAATAAAATGGCAGCTGGGGAAAAGACTGAGTAGGGATGGTGATCATAAGCAGAGCTAGAAATAGAGCAGATCTGAGCATCTGGTGGAGGAGAAGCTGGGCCGAGAGAGAGGGGCATAGCCCTGGGTCTGGAAATGCCTGGATTGATCACAAAGGGTGATAGTTGGATCACTTGAAGTAAGATTACAGAGACAGTCTGAGTGAAGAGAATATAGTGTGCCTGGGGCAGATCACTAGGAAGGAGTTCCCACCCATCAACAGTTTACACAGACAAGACTTAGAAAGGAATAGGGCACATTCTTCTGGGACTCAATTAAGAAAGCTGAGAATGTGATTCAGCCATGCTGGTCTTTTCAAAGTGCCCTGTGTTTTCTTCTCTGAGCCTAGGACGCGCTGTTTCTGTTTCTCTACCAGGAAGCTCTTTCTGCCCTTTCCTCATTTTCTCTGCTGGTTCTGGCCATTACTACACTTACATCTTACATGTTTCCTCTTCTGGGGAGACAACCCACCAATCATGGCTCCCTGCTCATCTCCAGTGTTACACTGTCACTACATATAACTCAGTGCAGAGTTTTGCTCTAATCGGGATCTCCCTCCCTTGCTTTGTCCTACAACTTTCACTACACATGCTCATCCTGAGGTTCAGCCTTCCTCCAGTTTGCCTATTCAAGCTGTGGTAGAAAGTGAAGGGCAAAATTCAGAGATTCACACAAGGACCAAGTCCCTGATACCTGGGATGTCACTAACCCAAGTCTTTTAGTACAAGGGCATTGTTTCCCTGCCTTATCAAGTGGCAGGAGAGTCTGTGTGCACAGCTTGGCATTCAGTGGGTCCAAGGACATGGAGTTTTTCAGAATACTTTGTTATAGTCTTATATGGATGGTCATTTTGAGTAGAAAAGTTACTTTTATTCTACTTCACTTTCTGCCAAGTTACATAATGAGTATAGGTCAGAGTCTTGTGTTTACATGGCAATACTATTGAGGATAAAGAAAGATTAAGGTATCTAGGTAGAGGATCCCAAAATTCTCTTTGCCTTGCACAGAGCTGGGGGGATAGTCTGGCTGCTAAAGTACTTGCTGAGCAAGCAACAGGACCTAAACCTCCAGAACTCGTACATACACAAGAAAAGCCAGGCATAGTGACATATGCTTGTAATCCCAACACCAGGGAGGCAGAGACAGACAGATCCTCAGGTCTTACTGGCCAGAGTGCCTAGCCAAGTTGGCAAGCTGCCGGCCAGTGAGAGATCTTGTCTCAAAAATGAAAGTAGACAGTACCTGGGGTTGATCTCAGGACTCCATTCTCTGTCTGTCTGACTGTCTGTCTATCTGTCTCTGTCTGTCTCTCTCTCTCTCTGTGTATGTGTGGTATCTCTTTTTCTCTCTGTATCTCTGTCTCTATCTAAATCTGTCTGTCTGCCTGTCTCCCTCTCTCTCTCTGTCACTGTCTCTGTCTGTCCCTCCTTCTGTCCCCCTCCCCCATCTCTCTCCAAACCACTCAGTCCTCTTACCTTGACAGATGCAGAAGGGCAGGAAAAGCAGAAACTGGACATATAATCAGATGTATGCCACCATCCTCCAAACACAATGAGAAAGAGGCATCGCTCATTCAGCAAACACCTATTGAGTCTTTGTGGGACCTGAGTTCTAGGGGCACAGAATCCTTGTCTCAAGGTGTTTAAAATATTGTTGTAATAATATTTTTAATGTTTAAAATAAATTCAAATTTCTTGTTCTTTTATTAAAGCTCTCTTCCTTATGTTAATCATTTTCACTTTCTTATTCCAAACCTATTCTGTGGAGGTGGGGTTTTTCCCACCTTATTTTATGATTTCCATTTCTTAGGGTTAGCTCATCTATGCTGGTTGTTTGAATAGTTGCCCCCAGTGGCTGCTTTTCTGTGTAGTTTATCTCTTAAGCATCATTATCATCATCCTCATCATGACTATTGCTAGCTCATCTGCAGCAAGCCTTTGTACCTTGTAGCACTGTTATATACTCCAAGTACCTAGAACATCTTGACCCTGGGATTTGCTTTTGTAGGATCTTCAAGATTCAATTCACTTTAATATTAATCCCTGGATTTTGGTGAATCTGGACCACATGCCCAGTTTGCACCTGGATCTGAAGTTTTCATTTCCCCTTAGTAATCCAATGCTGATGGGCAGAGGATCCCTGGTCCCCAAGGCCAGGGGGCTCTGGTTTTTTATAAAGAGTAGGATACTCCTAGCTCACCCATCTCTGTTCTTCCTAGGCCTTGGATGAATAGGAACAAAATCTCAATCTCTCTCAGTCTGAAGCCCCAGCCAGTGGCCAGCAGGAAAACCCCTCAGTCCATCCACCTTGGATTTTATGGTACTTAGGGCTTCCCTTTTCTTTCTTTCAAGTATAGGGCCTTTTATTGTTTGACAGAATGTCTGTGTCTTATAGTGAACAAACTGTCACCATGTTGCCAGAAAACACAGCCAGAAATCAGAGTAAAGAATTTTTATTGTTTTCTTTTTAAAAAACAGAGGGGGTTCTTAATGAGGCTCCACAGATGCTTCCTTCACTGACAGTGCTGTGAACTTGGGAATTTCTGTGGCATACCAGTGTCCACCTGGTGCCACTGGGTCCAGCAGTCTTTGATGGTCCTTTGAAGGTACCAGGGGCCTGAATCTCTGTGCAGATTCTTCAAAGATCCTTTATTCTGCCTGATGGACAGCGCCCCCACTATGGGGCAGGAGCAAGAGTGAAGGAGGACACAGATACCTCAGGAAACAGAAGGAGAGCTGAACAAGAAAAACGATGTGCAAAGACAGGGAACAAGGATAATGAACGAACATGGGCACTGCCTGGTCCCACACCATGGCATCCACGGACGGTCAAGGCAAGGAACTGCAAAGGAAAGATGAATCGGGGAGAGCGACTTAGGAGAGTTCCCCACAAAGGACTGTCTTTTTCTATATCATATTGAAACATTTTTCTCATGTTTTGTGGTTGTTTTGCAGTGGGGGGGTGGGGCAGAGATAGGGTCTGACTCTATAACCCTAGTGAATTTAGTAGTAGCCCAAGGTGACCTTGAAAATCACAACAATCCTCCTTAAGTTCTTAGATGACAGGAATGTGTTATAATGCCCTGCTCATATTTGTGCATGTGTGTCCATATGTGTACATGTATATGCAGTTATGCATGTACATGTGTACCCATGCCTGTAGAGGCCAGAGATCAATGCTGGGTGTGTTCCTCAGTTACTCTCCAACTTCTTCTCTGAGACAAGGTCTGTCACTGAACATGGAGCTTACCAATTCAATGAAGCTTGCTGGCCATGAGCTCTAGGGATCTGCCTGTCTCTGCCTCCCCAGAGCTAGGATTACAGGTGTGCGCTATTGCATCTGGATTTTACATGGGTGCTGAGGACCAAAGCCCAGGTCTTCAGGCTTATCTAGAAAGCACAGACTGAGAGCCCTACCCCACCCCCAGCTGTGTTTTTATTACTTTAGAACAGTTTTTGGTTTATAGAAAAGTTGAGCCTAAAGTACACATTTCCCTCCTCTGTTATTAGCGTCCTTTTTGATGTGACACATTTGTTATTGCTCATGAATGAATTTCAAGAGGTTGTTATTACCTGAGGTCAGTGGTTTACAACCAGCCTCACTACTACAATGGGTTTTGACAAACATTCGATTACATGTGTTCACCATTACAACGACAGTACCATACAGAATCCTCCCACTAAAACACTCATTTTTAATATATACATTTCTAAAGACTATACTTCCATCTTTGTGTAGCTATTCAAGATAATTAAAAGATGATATGTTACAGCTTGGATAAAAATGTATACCTCTTCAGCTGGTGGTACTGTCTGAGGAGGTTATAGACCCTGCAGAAGATAAGCCCTGGATAAAGAAAGTAGATCATTAGAGTGGAGTCTTGACGTTTACAGCTCAGCTCAACTTCTGTCCCAGCTTTCTCTGCTTCCCCACCAATGATGATGAGGAAAGGTCCCACTGCCCCAGGCCAAGCCAGTCCCAGCTTCCCTTTCTTCCCATCATCACAGACTGTGATGCCCTTAAACTGTGAGCCAAAATGAATCCTTCCTCTCTGAAGTTGCTTCTGCCTGGTTTGTGATCACAGAGATTAAAAAAGTATCTCTGTGATCACAAACCAGGCAGAAGCAACTGAGTGGGAGGCACCCAGTCTGTGGGACCAGGATCTGTCCTTAGTGCATGAGCTAGCTGTTTGAAACCTTGGGCTTACACAGGGACACTTTGCTCAGTCTGGAAGGAGGTAACAGGACCTGCCTGTACTGAATCCACCAGGTTTAAATGAATCCCCAGGGGGGCCTTGATCCTGGAGGACCTGGAGGGGAGGGGCTGGGGGGAGGGGGGGTGGGAGGGGGGAGGACAGGGGAACCCATGGCTGATGTGTAAAATTTAAAACACATAATAATAAAGAAAAAAATAAAAATTTAAAAAAAAAGTAATGTGAAGTATCTGCACATCCATGCTCATGCTAGCATTGTCCACAACAGTCAAAGTATGAAAACAATTAAGTATCTCCCAGTGCATGTTAGGGGCAACAGAATGTGCCCTGTGTATGTGATTAAATGGTCTATACACAGAGAATGGAGAACTACTCACCCATGCTATACCATGAACATTGGGCTAAATGGAATAAGCCAGTCATAAGGTACCACATATATGAGTTCACTTAGATGAAGCATCTAGAACAGGGAAATTAATACAGACGAGGTAGAATGGAAGTGACAAGAGCTGGATTTTACTGTTTAATGGGGAAAGAGTTTCAGTTTGTGAAAATGAGAAGACTCTGTAAATGGATGCTGGCAATGACTGACCACAAAGTAAACTGCTTAATGCTACAGAGCAACATGTTCTACCTAAAATGTTGCTTATTTATCTTAAGACTTGAGCAATAGTTCAATCAGTATAGAGTTTGCCACATAAACATGAGGACCAGAACCTATGGGGGGGAAAAGATAAGAGGGGTGGTGCATGCCTGTAATCCTAGCACAGCTCTGGGATTGTGGAAATGGACAGAGCCTTGGGGCCCACTGGCCAGGCAGCATAGCTCACTTTGCAAGTCCCAAGCCAATGAGAGACCCTGTCTCAAAAATGCAAGGTGGATGGCATTGGAGGAATGATACCTGAGGTGGTCTTCTGGCCTACACACACACACACACACACACACACACACACACACACACACACACACACACAGGTGCATGTATGTACACATGCGTGCATACACAAAATGGTTATAGTGGTAAATCTAGTGTTATGTATATCATAGATATGATGTCCCATAAAATGCTTTCATTTTAAATTTCACTTAGCTTATATGTGATAATTATACATATGTGATGTTTCAAAGTACACATTGCCCAATAATCAAGTCAAGTCATTTATTTATCCATTCTTTGTGGTAAGAAAGAAGCATGATATTAGTTCTCACATAGTAACTGCCATGCTCAGCTTATGGAGACATTTACTTTGTGGTACAGTCAGAGCATTTGGTGCCACCTGGTATAACCAACTCTGCCAGCCTGTACACCCTTCACAATAGCAAAGTCTTACCAGGCTGTGCCAATGGACAGCATGACACGGAACAGCAAGCATTCCCCGTTCCTACAAGCACCTGCAGAGGAGAAGGGTAGAGACAACAAGCTACTGCGGCCATTGCCAAGAGAGAAGCATTCCTCCCCAGGTTCCTGGACCACTTGGGGGTTGAGAAATCTGGTTGGGATGACCACTTTCTTCTCTAACAGCCCACAGTCCTACCCAATTTTGTCTTGAATGCACAATCAGCTACTGGCATTTTTCCTTGGTGGTAGAACAAAGGCGCACTATTCTCCCACACATCTGAGTTTGGGGCTTTGACAACTGGAACCCAAGTGGAGGCATTTTCATCTCATTGCACATTCCTCCCTCTGTCCTCAGCCACACTTTCACTCTGTTCCTGCCAACCCATAATGGCATTGCTGTCCTGTTCCTCTTGTTCTCCTTGCCTTCCCCCCCCCTCCCCACTCCCCCAACACACAGGTGGAAATTAAAAGCCAGGTTTGGCAATGCTGGAACGCATATATTGAAGCTGGAAATAAATCGAAATGAGCAAGCTGCAGGCACATAACAGGGCCCTGTGCCTAAGGCCTGACAGGCCACCCACACCAGTTCTGCCTGCTCCCAAAAATGTGTTATGATTGCATAGCTGAGTCACTTAGCCCAAATGATAGTAATTCTGCTCAATCATGTCAAAAATCGAAATGGTGCAGCCATCTGGCCACAGGCTTACTCACCTATTAGGGACACCCATTGACTTACTTCTGGCATCAAAGGTCACAGAAGGTAGGTGGATAAATGAGAGCTCGGGGTAGAGAGATGGCACTAAGCTACCATAGGCCATGGGTGCCCAGCGTTGTGTCTGCCCCATCTTTTGGAAATAAGTATGGAGGCTGAAGCAGTGGGTCATAAGGAAGGTTCAGAGTGGCTCTCCCCTCCCCCCTTTTCATCTCTCTGTTCACTCTGTGGCTCCCTCTGTTACAAAACCAGCTCAGTCCCAAGTGCCGACTTGCTGCCAGTGCACATGAGGAGAGAAAACATCAGCAGCAACAACAACAAATAAAACAAAAGGCAATATTTAAAGGCGACAGCTTTACAAGAAATCCGTACTTTCATAAATCGCTATGTAGAAGGTAAATTAATACAGTTTGGGAAAAGCATGTTGGCAACAATACATCAAGATTTTTTAAATTGTTCAAATTCTTTCACTATCTGAATCTGTATAATTCATCTTCTAAATCTGTGCCCTAAGAAAATAATCAGAAATAAGCACAAAAAATATTAATATTACAAGAATGTTCACTTCACTCTTATTTATAATAGGAAAAAAGATAGAAATCAAAAGAACAAATGGAGAGAGGAGGAAGAGAAATTCAAATATCCTACAAAGAAATGGCTAAATGAATTATAGCCACACATCCAACTTACTAAAAGACAGCCATTAAAAACCATACCTTCAAAGGAAATTTAATGGCATGGGAAAATGTTTATGACTTTGCAGTATATGCAGAGTAGGCCATAAAACTTCATATATAATGTGAATTGCATTATGTTGAATCATATAGAAAATTGCTTTTTTAATAGGTCAAGATGGTTGAATGTTAGATATCTCCTATAATGCAAATCAAGAAAGAAAAAATAGTTATTAAAAACAAAAAAATACAAAAATGTTATGTTACAATTTGTTCTGTTGACTTTTAGTTTTCTTTTGCTTGCTTGTTTTTTATCTTACACCCCACTTTTTATTTCAGTGCTCTACAGCAGGCCCTCTGCATTGGATGTTGGTAATATTTTTTTTTTCAGTGAAAATTTCCAAAGACCATGGTAAATCAGTTCCAGAGAGTGATGTGCCAGTATAGACCACTCACAGGAACATCCTTGGTGTTTCCAAATTCCTCCTTCTCAGGATGATTGGCATCACATCAGGTTTGGAGCTTGACAGCAGCCATGGTGGAAATATTTACACCACAAAAATTTATAGACGCTACAAATATGGACCTACCTTTCTTAGAAAACTTGCACAGAGGTCTGTGGATTTTGATAGTCCAGGACTAGTCCTGTCCAGACCCAGAATGTCTCTGAAGCCTCTCTTTGGCATTAATGAGACATAGTCCTCAATCACCTGACTCTGTACTGAGACTCCAGGTTGTGAGCCTCTGCCTACACACCATGTGAGTTCAAATGGCTTCCATGACTCTTTCCCATAGGAACAATTCTTGAGATGTATAGGTCCATCCAGGAGTAGATGGACCAGGTGGGTGCATATTTCATTGTCATTTAATAAATTAACAGTTCTAAATAGGAAGGGATATGCCTAAGACAAGTCAAGGTTTCACGTGCCGTTGTGTCAGCATTCAGAAACTATGACACCAAGAGAGAAGTTGTGGCTGCGCGGATTCCTCTCCCTAAGAGGCTCCTGTGCCAACTGTTCTGTACTCACACTACTGTGCTTCTTCTTGGCATTTCCACATTACTTATTAATATTGATAACAGCATCTGCTTGATGCTTGACATACATTATATCATCCAATCCTCCCAAGAACCTCTTATATCACATTACAGGGATACTTGTCATGTTTTCAGCAGTGGACATCTTGGAACACCTTTCCTGTCTTCAGAGCCATCCTCCCTTTTAAGGGTTTTGGAATACTGCAACACAATTTCACTCACTCATTCTTTGCCAGGCAAATGCACTCAAAAATATTTTTTAGGAATCTGGTGACCCAAAACATGAAGCATCTTGTGAAATCACCGTGGAGTGTCCTCATGGACATCCACATCCGATAAGGGGATATCCAGAATTCCTCCAGCAGGTCAAGCCGCAGTGGCACAGGCCTGTAGAGCAGTACAGACCTCACAGCAGTCTGCAAGCCTGCAAACTTGACCTCTTGGCCCACCTAGAAAGCCAGGCGCAGCCAGATTCCTTTCTCAAACTGCTAGGCTTAACTTCCAGAATAAGTTCTGTGTGTCTCAAGAATTTCAAAACCTCTTTCAGATTTGTAGATAAAATTATTGCCAGATATAATGTACTATTAATATCCCCCTCTCAAGACTCTGGCATGCTGGGTCATTTATCCAGGTTCATGTAATTATTTCCTGGACCCCAGAACAAACCTTCTAAGATGCTGCTGCAATTTACCACACCACACCCTCCATCCCTCCTCCATCATGAATACTGTCCACACCACCACCTCCATTATGACTATTACCCACATCACCACCACCATCCCTCCTTCATCATGAATATTACCAACACTGCTGTGGGATGGTCTTTCTGTAAACTGTGTCACACTACCATGCTTCTTCTTGGCATTTCCACATTACTTATTAATACTGATAACAGCGTCTGCTTGATGCTTGACATACATTGTATCATCCAATCCTCCCAAGAACCCCTACACCACATTATAGGGATACTTGTCATGTTTTCGGCAGTTGACATCTTGGAACACCTTTCCTGTCTTCAGAGCCGCAGTGGCTCTTTATTAACCAATGTATTACTACTCTTGGTTAGTAAAGAAGCTGTTTTAGCCTATGACAACACAGGATACAGCCAGGCAGGAAGTCCAAGAGACACAGGGAGAAGAAAGGCAGAGTCAGAGGAGATGCGGCAAGCTGCCAGGAGGAGCAAGTTATAATAGAACACAGGAAAAGCCATGAGACATGTGGTAATTACATAGATTAGTAGAAATTGGCTAATTTAAGATGTTAGAGCTAGCTATCAATAAGCCTGAGCCATAGACCAAACAGTTTGTAATTAATATTAAGCCTCTGAGTGATTAATTTATAAAAATGGCTGTTCTTAATTTATAAAAATGGCTGTTCCCCAAAACTTCAGTCTACACACCACCACCTCTATCCCCCTCCATCATGAATGTTACCCACACCACCTCCTCCATTCCATCTCCATCATGAACATTATCCACATCACCACATCTATACCACCTCCATCATGAATATTACCAGAAGCTACTTCTGAGCTTCAGGTAAGTTGAGCTTCTTTCTCAAGGGAATATAGGTGGTTGTCTGTTAGTGAAGCAGTACACAATCCCTGGGCAACTCACTTCCAGACTCTATCCTCTGCTGCTTGTTGTCCTAAGTCCTGACTCAGCACACACCCCTTAGCATGCCCCAGACTCCATCCACCCTTTTCTGTGTGGGTAATGGCCTTGACCTTCATCACCTCCTGCTTGTGTTTTCCCTGACCTAGAATGAACTTGTCATTCTTCCTATTTCTCATCCAAATTCTACTAGCTTTTCTAGATTCTCAAATTAAGTGTTACCTGCTCCCTGAGGTATTTTCCTCACTGCATCGACTGACATGACCACACGATTTTTCTGAACTCCTAGAATTCACGTTCTTTCTGAACTGTTAATTTAAAGACATCATCCTGAGCTTCCTGACACAGTTGCTAATTCTGTCGCATCTTCACTATCACAATGACAACCCTTGGCAGGCAGATACTCCCAAAACTCACTTAGCATCAAACCAAGTGCTTGTGCATACAGCAGGCACTCGAGAAATATTGCTGAACAAACACACAAATATGAAAGCAGTCAACATGCCCTAATTAACAACATGAACCATGAGACATGTTATCTTAATACTGTTTGTTTAGCCATGCCTCATTTCTCCAGATATGTAGATGTTTTAAGAGGGAATTTAAATTTGGTAATACTGTCACCCCCTCTGTCAAGTGTGTCAATTCCATAGGAACCCAGCTTCCATGAACAGGCTAACTGATATCAAATGATCACCCAGACTGGAAGGTTCTAGAATCCCCCAAAGTGCCTGAGAAAGAATCAGGGCCTTCAGATCTAACTAAACAGCCTTCCCATACATTTTCTCACTACTCATTAACAGCAACAATGTGTGGTCCTGCTGTGCCCAGCTTCTGTTTCCTTGACTCCCCAAATTGCACTGCAAAGTCATCTGGCTTTGGCTCTAACATCCATTCCAGACCTCATTCTCCCATTTTCTCATTTGTTTTACCTTCATCATGCTCATCTCTCATATATACACCGTTATGCCGATATGTTTAAACCCAGTCCCCAGTGTGATGATGGGCCTCGAGGAACTGATTAGATCATGAGGGTGAAGCCTTGGTCATGGGACTAGTACTCTTATATAAAAAGACACTAGAGAAGAGTGCCCCCTCTGTGTGTGTGTGTGTGTGTGTGTGTGTGTGTGTGTGTGTCCCTCCCTCCCATGTAAGAACACAATAAGAAGGCAGAAAGAAGACTAGAGAATCTTCTGCAGAGCAGCTATGATCCTAGACACCCAACCTACAGAACAATTAGGAATAAATTTCTCTTATTTAAACCATATAATCTGTGATAGTCTATTACAACTGCCTGAACTAACTAAGACATGTTAGTTAGTTAGTTAGTTAGTTAGTTAGTTAGTCAAGATGTTTTCCTGTGCATTAGTATCATGGTCTCCTCCAATGCCCTTGGCAGGGGAATGTACCATTATATGTCCCATCTCCCATCCATAATCCTCTCCCCACTACCTCCCCCCACTACCTACCTTCCACCTTGGGCTTGTCTGTGACATTCTTATAGCCAATAGGATAGGATCAGCCTCTTGAAGAGAAGGGCTTTTCTCCCTTACTATTTCTTCTTCCTCTTCTGGCATAGAATGTAGATCTGAAACCAGGAAATGAAGCAGCCCTTTTGAATCATGAGGCAACAAGTACAGCACTAAGGGTAATGATATAGAACTGATAGAAAGAAGCTGGATTCCTAGAAGCTACTGTGTTTAGACTAGGTGTCCTACCCAAGATGTCTCATGGTGTGAGACAGTGCAGCCTGCTTATTACAGCCTAGTCACAGGATTGACTGGCATTTGGAGATATTCGCATCCTTGTTCCGTACAAATTCTTACCAAATAAGACATCCACAAAATAGTGTTCATTGCTATCTCCCCTTAAAACATCATCACATAGTGCTGTGATGTGTGGTGATTAACACACCTATCACTTCCCATCTTTCCACAGCTTCGAGTTTTCTGGGGACAGAGTCCATCTACCTTGAATTTCAGCACAGGATCTCCTCCATTACTGAGCCAACCATGTTAAGCAGGAACACTGTATGTACCTGTCTGCTGATCTGAGGGGAAATGTGTCCTTTCTTTCTGGCTCAATCTTTTAGCCAGTATCTCCTAATTAGAGAGAGGAACCTTCCAGTACTCTCTTCCCTGTGTACGGAAGAAAGCCATATCTTCCAGGCAATCATCGGCACATCACGTATATCTTTCCCTGCTGCAAATCCGTTATTTACATATTAAAGTGGTTATTAGAGAAGAGAATTCACTGATGCAAATTTGACATTCAGATGTCAACTACTCCATAAATAAGGTCAACTGTGATGAGGACACATGTTAGTCCCCAATTAGAATCTCTTAATGTCTTAAATAATGCTAATGTGAGGCATCTGCCACCCCATCTAGACTCATAAACAAAGATGCTGATGAGAGCCAACCTGCTCCAATGCACCTCCCATCACCATTTCACAGCCCTCGACCCTCAGAACAGAGACTGGTCCCTCTAGAGGTTGTTCTGTCTGGTCAGTGAGTGGACAGAGCAGCTGTGTTATTGCTATAATGGAATAGCACACACAGAGTTTTATAACAGAGAGGAATGTATTGAGCTTATGTTTCTGGAGGCTGAGAAACTAACATGGCACCTAGTGTGTGAGGAACTTGTGTAACATCTTGAGATGATAGAGAGCATCATGTGGTAAAACAGAGCAGGTGCACGTTGTGCTAGGCTCTTCTCATGAGGTTGCAAATGCCAGGCTAGGGACTCTACCTTTATGCCTTTATCGCCAACTCATTATCTCCCTTGAAATTTAGAATTATCTATAATTTCCATCAAAAAATACATATGGGAGCCAGGTGGTAGTGGCTTTAACCAGCACTCAGGAGACAGAGGCAGGCAGATTTCTATTAGTTTGAGGCCAGCCTGGTATACAAAGTGAGTTCCAGTATAGCTGAGGCTGTTAGACAGAAAAGCTCTGTCTTGGAAAAAAAAATGCATGTGGGAATGCTGGAAAATGGTGCAGTGGGTAAAGTGCTTGCCGCACAAGCATGGAAACATGAGTTCCAATCCTCAGAATCATGTAAAAGGAGAAAAGGCACTGTGGAGCATGTCTCTAATCTCAGCACTGGGAGGCAATTCCCAGAGCTCGCCGGCCAGCCAATCTAGACAAAATGGTAAGCTCCAGTTCAGTAAGATACCTCATCTCAAAAAATAAGGAGAGCAACTAAGAAAAACACCTTGTATCTATGTCTAGCTTACACACACACTCATACATCTTTGGGGGCACATTTAAACCACAGCCTGTCAGCACAGAATCTTCCAGATCTGTGAAGTCCACAGCCAAGAGCTACTCGGAGATTGCCGCAGACTGGATCTCAGCTAGACCACCAGACCGAGGGAGAACGGGGTGAAGGTACTCAGGATAAGTGGGATTCGGCGAATGACAGACAGCCACAGACATGAGAGTATGTTGTGAAGCTGCTGCAATTTTACTCAGACCAAGCAGTGAATTTTATACAGTCATTTGAGGAAACACGGCAATCGGCCAGTAGGGTGATAGACATAGAATCAACAATGTAGTTACACACTTTTTTCAGAATGATTAACAGATCTCATGAGTATAGCCTTTACTTTTTCTTTTGTGGTTCCTCATCCGGACAGAGAACATTACGGCCCTAGCTGTAGTTTTCCTTCTACACCTTTGTTCTGTATCAAAATTAAACCCTTTCCATCATTGTTCTAACCATGGTTTCATTTGTGTGAAAATATTTTAACCTTTACCTGTGGGTGAGAAGGCACCAGGGGGGTCGGTACCTAGCTAATCTTTCCATGAACTGTAACTTATGCCATTTTGTTTTTATACCATTATGATTCACACATCGGTTCCCATGTACGTCATAAGCTCCCGTAAAAGGTAATGGCTCTAAATAATTATTATATCTAAGATTAAAGTTAGGGGGTTGCCACCATCGACCCTTGATGAGAAACTTTATTTGTCCCTGAATAATTCTTGTAGGAATGGCTAATTCCTGTAACTGCTTCCTCGCAGCTGCTGTCGGCTGCGCGTGTGAATTGCCTATGAGTGCCTGAACCTTTACTTTCATTCTCTCCTGGCTAGAATCTTCGTCCTTCTGAATCATAAGTTCTTTCTGCTCTAAATCATTCATGAATTCCTCCAAACTTTAGGGACCCTCTTGAACTGTTGGCCTAAAAGCTTGAATCATAGGTGGGGGTATTGAAGCCACTTTTGAGGAATCATTACTCTCTTTATGGGGCACATCAGGAACATTAAGAGTTAACTTTTTGGAATTAATACACAAGGAAACAACAATAATTACAGCTGCAAAGAGAAGAAGGCAGAGTGCCAGCCAGCCTCTGCAAGCAGATCTGCGTGGTTCCGTGTAGCCTGGCACCTTGATTCGGGCAAATTGATGAGGGGTCGCCGGGGGCATAGACCCAAGGGCCGCGAGCCCCCCTTTCCCACGTAACTACCTTATCCAAGGCATTTGTCACGCAGGCGACACTGTCATGGGCGTGGCAGGAGATATTCTTCCTGCTGTCACAACTCAACTCTTCCCAGAGGAACATGGAGCTGTAGAAAGCCTTGGGGTTCTATCAAGCACATTTTCTGGAAAAGCCCATTCGAATAAAAAATTTCTTTAAAAACATCATAATACTTTCCCTGATAATCACTTAAGGCAATATTTAATATTAAAATATGCATAGGCAAAGCTTACGTTGTTTTCAATGTAAAACATCAAAATTCTAAGAAATTTTATGTTTGGGGACAAGAGAACTGGGTTCTTCCCGATACCTTTGATAAGAAAGTCAAAGATCACTCCAAGGCAGGGCAGCCATAGTTCTGCCACAGTTTAGAAAAGCTGTGCCTGAAGCAGGGTGTAAGGAAAGGCTCTCCAGAGGCAACATCTGCAACAGTCCTTAGGAAGTCCTCCATCTTGCCAGGGGACTGAGGTGACAACATAGCTGGCCTGTGCCCCAGAGTCCACACAGTGTCCCTGTTTTCCAGACTTCTTAGCCCTTCTCTCTTCCTGTGATGATTCATCTTCACGGTCAATGTCACTAGATTTGGAATTACCTGGGAGACACACTTCTGGGCACATCAGAGGATGTTTCCAGAGAGGATTAACTGAGAAGGGAAGAGCCACTCCAAAGTGGCTGGTGCTTCTCAGACTGTGAGCCCAGACTGAATAGCAGGGGTGGAGGAGACCAGATGAATGTCAGCAATCAACTTTCCCTGCTTCCTGGTCCCAAGTGTGAGTAAGGTTTCACTGTCATTGCTAAACCATTTCTGCCATCATCCCTTCTCCGTCATCATAGACTGTGTACACTTAAACCTTGAAACAAATTGTCCTATCTTCCTATGAGTTACCTGTCGGGTATTTGGTCATAGCAATGACAAAAGTAACAAATACATTTTATTTCCCCCTTTGTTCTCATCAGTCACACTCTGGGTCTCCCCTGCTTCATTAGAAGGGTGAAGCCTGGTTTTCCACTTCTCACTGGCACTGTGATTAGCAACATTATACTTATACTCTTGGCCCTTTGCCTTGTCCTGCCTCCTCCATCAAGAGAGAGAAAAAATGTGCATGATGGGCCTGGAGCGATAATTCAGAGGTTAAGAGCTGTTCTAGTTTGTTTTCGGTTGCTGTGATACCATGATGAAAAGTAACTTGAGGAGGGAAGAGATTCTTTGGCTTATGGATTACAGCCCATCATCAAGGAAAACCAAAGCAGAAACCAGGAGGAGTTAAAGCAGAGGAATACTGTTTACTGGCTGGCTCAGCTACCTTCCTCACACCACCCAGGCCCACCTACCCAGAGGCAGCACCACACACAGTAACTTAGGTCTTCTTGCATCAGTTAGCAATAAAAAGGAAGGAAAGGAGAGAGGGAGGGAGAAGGGGAGAGGAAGGAAGGAAGGTCGATAGACAGACATATATCATGAACATGTCCATAGTGAATCCAATAGAGGCAATTCTTCAGCTGAGGTTCCTCTTCCCAACTGTTTCTAATTGACAGCCAAGCAAGCAAACAAACAAATCCAAAAAAGATCTGGGGTTACAGGTGTGTGAAGGACCATGCCAGGCTGGCTTGTTACACATTAGGATCTGAGCTCTAGACCTCATGCTCGTACATCGGCTTTCTTTGTGATTAATCTCGACTGTCATAGTGATCTGCCTGCTGCTACCTCCAGAATGCTAGAACTAAATATGTGAGTCACCATGTCTCACTTCATTTTCTTTTTTCTTTTTCTTTCATCTGTAACCCTAACTTTGAGGAGGTTGGAGACAAGTGAACATCACTGGGGCTTGCTGGCTACTACACAGGCATGAGAAATGAAAGGGTTCATTGAGAGATCCTGCCTCAAAGGAACACAGTGGAGGGTGATGGAAGGACGCCAGTGCCCTCCTCTGGCCTTTTCACATACATGTGCATATACACCAAATGCACACATACACACATTAGTTCATAAATTGTGCAAAACCCTTTAAAATATCTGAGAAAGCAAAGGGGGCCTTCCAATTGAAATTCACAGGATATACCTGGAACACTAGTAAAAATTATTCCCAATGACAAAACTTTCCACTCTCAAGCATAATCCAATTTCCAAAATTGCACTTTGGGAAAATCAAGTCCAAACTTTCTCAACTAACACCTAAATCTAGAACTCAAGAGAAGCAGAGATGACCCCTGTCTAAAAGCATACCTCTCCCTCCCCCTTTTGCCTTTTACTTAAAAATGCTCCCCACAGCCAATTCTAATGCCTAATCAGCAGATGTCCATTGTGAACTGGACCAGGACTGTTCTAAGTACAGGGCACGAAACAGTCCATGCTGTTCCCTAGGCAGTCATCCCACCAGGACATAACACAAGAACGTATCTGGAGATGCTACTTTCAAGAATAAAAGCAAAACACAGCCTAGACAACAGTGTGACTCAGATAGCCCATGACAGCCTTTCTGAAAGAGAGGTTTAAGGACAGTCATGAAAGCTGACTCCCACACGTTGTCCTCTGACATACACACACACAAAAAAAAAAAAAAAAAAAAAAAAAACAAACAAACAAAAAAAAAAAACTAAGCCAGGTGGTGGTAGCACATGCCTGTAATCTCAGCACTCGGGAGGCAGAGGCAGGTGGATCTCTGTGAGTTCGAGGCCAGCCTGGTCTACAAAGTGAGTTCCAGGACTGCCTCAAAAGCTACACAGAGAAACCCTGTCTTGAAAAACCAAAACAAAGAAAAAAAGAAAAAAAAAAAAACTCCATGTAAGAAAAACTAAGAAATGTTAGTTAAAAAAGAAAAGAAGTGAGCAAGCCTGGCCCGACGGAAGAATCACACAAGCTCCAGAGCCCTTTCAAGATCTATGTCCTTGGACAAAGTACTTAGTCTCTACACCTTTGTCTCGGGAGCTGCCTCTTCAGCCTATTGGGATAAATGAAGGACTGACCTATTCAAAAGTGAGAGGCAGTCTATGAACCAACAGCATATGTCAGTATCTTCAGACACAGCCGCCCGAGTCTGCACAGCTGGAAGGGAAGCACCTGCCTCCAGCTTCCCTTCGCAACCTATTTTCACCACATAATCTGCATCATTTCCCATCCTTCTGTATATCTCTCTCCTTCCTTTAGTAGTTGATGAATGTGTTGGGAATGAAGATCATATCTTGCTCCCTTCTGAGACTCCCACAAAAGTAGCTTCAACATTTTCACTGAAGAAAAAAAATTATCACCTTTTATTAAATGAAATATAGAAATCTGAAAAAAAAAAGATGCTTGATACCTTTAACTTACACTTGGAAAACACACATTAACCTGTCAACTGTGAACTCAAAGTCAGTTTTCTTAAAAGGGAGATATGATGAAGCAGATATTTCAGGCAGAAAAAAGAAGAGGAGCTTCAGGGAACATACTTTGGACCAGTGTAATAGTTCAAAGTAAAAGGCCCAAAATAAAGAATGACTTCAACTTTTGTTGACTTGTGCTGCAATTAAATAAGCAATGATCCAGATGTCAGACTTTCGCTCCTCCTACCTTAGAGAACCACCACCCTATTCACCCAGCTCTCACAGTCTGTTCAGATGGGATGGAGATGATAGGAGCAAACCCAAGACACCAGAGATAATAGCTTGTCACCAAAAAACAGTTCAACAAGTAACTGCTCAAGTCTACTCAGATATGAGCAAGCTCCCATGGCCACATCTACTAGTCATGCTCATTATCATGCCTTCCCACCAAGACAGACAGTGTCCTCTTAAACTGGGAACCAAAGCAAATATTTCCTCCTTTTTTAAAACAATCAATGCATAGATGTTAGCAAGAACCATTTGCTAGGCAGCTGCACTATCATTCATCTGGGAAATGTTTGTATGGTGGTCTTAGTCAGGGTTTCTATGGCTGTGATGAAACACCACAAGCAAAAACAAGTTGGGGAAGAAAGGGTTTATTTGGCTTACACTTCCATATCATAGCCCATCATTGAAAGAAGTCAGGACAGGAACTCACACAGGGCAGGAACCTGGAGGCAGGAGCTTATGCAGAGGCCATGGAGAGGTGTTGCTGACTGGCTTGCTTCCCATGGCCTGCTCATCCTAATTTCTTATAGAACTCAGGACCACCAGCCCAGGGATGGCACCACCCACCATGGCCTGGACCTTCCCCATCAATCACTCATTAAGAAAATTCCTACAGGCTTGCCTACAGCCCGATCTTATGGAAGCATTTTCTTAATTACAGTTCCAACCTCCCAGATGACTTTAGCTTGTGTCAAGCTGACATAAAACTAGCAAGCACAGTACCCCTGAAAGGCCTGAGAGGATAGAATCTCCCCAGCTGTAGGGGAACAATTTCATGCCAGTGTGAAGCATTTCCAGTAAGTGAAATATGGGAATAATTTCTTATTTTCTTAAGAGTGTGTTCAGATGATCTAATCTAGGGCAATAGAGTTGAATAAAGAAAGAAGAAAAACACCAGTCCCAGGCAATTGAGAAAGTGATTTCTCTGGTCAAGAAATCACTCCTTGAAAAATCACAATAATACGAGCTTGAGTTCATTTGGTTCAGCATTTTTTTTTCTTTCTTTTTTGGTGTGTGTGTGTGTGTGGTTTCTCAAGACAGGGTTTCTCTGTGCAGCCCTGGCTGTCCAGGTGGAGTGTTTTCTTAATGTGCAAGTATCCTGGGTTTGATCCCCAACACCACAAAACTCCCTCAACACCTGGAGGCAGACACATCAGAAGCTGAAGGTCCTTGTTAGCTATAGTAGATGTTTGAAGCCATCCTGGACCTCATGAGACCTTGTCACAACAACAAAAAAGTAAAATTAAAATAACGACACAATTAGAAACCCAGAGTTTAGTGTGAAATTTGTAAAGTATAAAACACTATGAGGCCAAGCTTTGTGGTGCATTTATTAATTGTTGGTCTTAGTGACTGATATTGGTGTTCTGTTCAGAAAGTCTTCTTTCTTACCAATGAATTCAAGTCTGTTTCCTACTTTCTCTTCCCTCAGATTCAGGGTATTTGGTTGTGGTGATATTGTGTTCCCCAAAATATTGTGCACCCTAATAAACTTATCTGGGGTCAGAGAACAGAACAGCCACTAGATACAGAGGCCAGGAAATGGTGGCACTCACGCCCTTAATCCTAGCATTCCGAAGGCAGAGATCCACCTGGATTTCTGTGAGTTCAAAGCCACACTGGAAACAGCCAGGTATGGTGACTCATGCCTTTAATCCCAGAAAGTGATGGCAGAAAGCAGAAAGGTGTATAAGGCATGAAAACCAGGGACTAGAGCCTGGTTAAGCTTTTAGGCTTTTGAGCAGCAGTTTAGCTGAGATTTATTTTGGATGAAGACTCAGAGGCTTCCAGTCTGAGGAAACAGGATCAGCTGAGGAATTGGCAAGGTGAGGTAGCTGTGGCTTGTTCTGCTTCTCTGATCTTCCAGCATTCACCCCAATACCCAGCTCCAAGTTTGTGTTTATTAATAAGACCTCCTAACAATTGTTGTTACATTTGGTCTCATGTTGAGGTCCTTGATCCATTTAGAGTTGAGTTTTATGCAGGGTGATAAATATGGATCTATTTGTATTCTTTTACATGCAGCCATCCAGTTTGACCAGGACCACTTGTTGAAGATTTTGTCTTTTCTCCATTATGTATTTTTTGTCTGTTTGTGAAAAGTCAGGTGTTCATAAGGTGTGTTGACTTATGTCTTGGTCTTCTATTCAGTCTGTTTTTTGGTAGAATGGCCATTTTTACAATATTACTCTTACTAATCCATGAGCATGGGATATCTTTCCATCTTCTGGTGTTTTCTTCAATTTCTTTCTTTAATGTCTTAAAGTCTTTCATATGCCTGGTTAGAGTGATCCCAAGATGGTTTTCTTTTTTTGAGGCTATTGTGAAAAGTATTGTTTCCCTGATTTCTTTCTCAGTCTATTTTCAATTTTACAGAGGAAATCTACTGATATTTGTATATTAAATTTGCATTCTGCTACTTTGGTGAAAGTGATTGTCAACTCTAAAAGTTTCCTGGTGGAGATTCTAGGGTCTTAATATGTATAAAATCATATCACCTTCAAATAAAGAACATTTCTTTTCTGTTCCTGTTTATTAGGTATTTTATATGCTTCTTGTGCCATGATGGATACCTCCTTCTTTAGATTGATGTTGTTCATGCCTTTGACATGAGTGTCTTCTTCTTCCTCTATTCATAATATTCATAGATTTAGTCTTTGTGCCAGATTTCCTGGGTGTTTTGTGCTTGGATTTTTTTTTTTTTAAGATTTCTTCTACCTTGTCTTCAGAACCTAACATTCTCTCATCTATGTCTTATAATCTGTTAGTGGGGCTTACTGTTAGGTTTTTGTCTGACATCCTAAGTTTTTAATTTCCAGCTTTGTTTCAGTTTGGATTTTCTTTAGTTATTCTATTTCTACTCCTATGTCTTAAACTGTTTCCATTATTTCATTCAACTGCTTGTATTTTCATGGTCTTCATTAAGGCATTTACTTGCATCCTCTTTAAAGGTCCTTGAACATAATAATTGCTGTTTTGAAGTCCTTGTCCTGCGCTTCAGCTAAATTACATTTCTCAGGGCCTCTTGCCCTAAGATTACTGGTTTCTGTATGAGGCATATTATCTTGGATGTTCATGTTTGTGGTTTTGTGATGGGACCTAGCCATTTGGAGTTATGCCCCTTGAATTGTTGTTATCTGGTCTTGTCTTTGTTGGGTGTCTGATATTCTGTTATTTGGCTGCTGTTGCCCAGTCTAGGTCCTAAGCAAGTAGGTGGCTGTGGGATCCCTGGTAAAGGGGGTCTCTGCAGGTTGTCAGGCAACACAGGGGAATGGAGATGGGATAGCAGGAAGTGCTGAGAAGGCTACTAGAAAGACCTAGGGGGACAGGGTTCTGCACCAAGAGGTGGTGTCCCCTAGGAATGAAGGTAGGATGGAAGGAGAAGCTCTTGTAGGCAGGTGGCTTCAAGACTAAGAGTAAGCCTAGAGATGTCAGAGCGGAGGGCAGGAAGGTTGGTAAAGATCACCTACCTACATTACAGCCACTGGGGATCCCTGACAGGAGTTGTTTCTGTGGATTGGTGGCTGACACAAATAAATGGAGATCAGCTAGAAAGGAAGGCTGAGAGGGTCAGCAAGAAAGAGTTAAGGAGACCTTGAGTCTGCACCAGGAGTCAGTGTCCCCAGGGATTGGAGGTAGGGCGGAAAAAGAGACTCCTATAGGCTATGGCGGGATGAAGAGTAAGTCTGGGAAGAATAATTAAAGGGCTACGGGGACCCTGTGTCCACAGCAAGGAGACAAGACATTACTGGTCAGCCGTACCTGGTGCATCTTTGGCTGGGTATGACTTTGCCACAAAGTAACTAGTTAAGGCATTCACAAACTTAGGCAACTCATTCCCTACAGAAACCAAAACACTAATTTTTCCCTAGATATTTAGATACTTGTCAATTTGGTGAATCTACCATTTCGAATTTTGTGGTTGTGATCTTGGGAAAGTCTTAAACTCATTCTGTCATTGAACTTCCTTCGATGAAAAATAGATCACTAATCAGGTATAACTCACTGAAAAGAAGTCACAATCCCAAAAGGAGTCGAGATGTTTTAAATGCCTAGTGAAGAACTTAGCTCCTAAAAATAAAAGTTCTATTGAAGGTATCCTAGTTTCTTTCTGTTGCTATTGTTAGTTATTTAGCAGCGCTCTTACCCTGCAAGAAGACGTTCCAAACTCGACAAGACCACAGAAGAGTTTTTTATTAAAAGAGGATAGAGAATGTGACAGGCCTGTGTGAAGCATACACGTGAGTGAGGAGACGAGAAGAATCATGCAAGATGGCGCCAGCTTTATAAAGGTTGGGACACACATGCATACAGGAACTCATGTGGCCACTCCACACATGCACGTAGATTACATGGCCGAGCGCGCTTTACACAACCAAATAAAGCCACGGAGTCCCAGTCCCGCAAGATTTTGACCCGGAAATGGCTATTTTGAACCGGAAATAATTAGGCAGTCCGCCGGGCAAGCCCAACTGTATGGACATGTTGTGACTTCCTATCAGCTATGATGAACACCAAGACCAAGACTCTCCAGGTCCCGCCAAGCCCCCTCAGTCCCCCAGCCCACTTATAAAATAATCACTCAGATGCTTATATTACTTATAAACTGTATGGCCATGGCAGGCTCCTTACTATCCATCACTGAAGGGTTGCTTCGTGGTAACTGAGTCTTGTTGTAGTCAATAGTTGCTCCAAGTCAAGTACACATGGTTTTAGTCAGTATAATGAAAAACATTCATCTTAAAATGTGCATTTTATGTAGTTTAGATTGTGCACTATAGTGAAATTCTCAAGGGACAGATCTCATCCTTAAGAATCATATACATCCTTGTCCATGAAAGAAAAGGAAAATCATCACAGCACTGCTGAAGCATTCAGTACATAAAAAGTAATAACTCAATGTTTTTTTTTTTTTAAAAAAAAAAAAGAAAGAAAGAGAGAAGAAAAGAAAAGAAACTACCCATAGCACTTATAGGGCTTGAAGACATAGCCTTTAATGAAAGGAAAACAAAATTAACAAAATATAACTTTTAACTACACCATTTGCTAAATTCATGATCTTATTAATGTAAATTACCAAAGCAGCAGGACATTTTTTACAAGGATAGATATATACTAGGAATATTCTAAAGATATAATAGTGAGAGCCCATGGGACATTATAGGTATAGAGAAGAGAGACATAGAAGGAGATACCACACAACAAGAAAGCCCACGAAGGCCAGCGGAGACAGTGGGCTGTTAGAGGAGAATTGGCTCAGCTCTCTGCAACTCAACATGATCAACAATCCCATGAGTTGGGCATGAGATATGGCAGGTGTGTCAGTTACTTTTCTTGCTGAGACCAGGTATCTGACAACACAAGGAAGAAAAGTTTTATTTTGGCCCATGGGTTGAGGATACAGTCCATCATGGAAGGGAAATATGGTGTGAGAGCAACTCTAGCTGTGGGGGGGAGAAGTATGAAGATGCTGACCATGTTGTATCCTCAGGCACCAAGAACTAGAGATGCTGGAACTCAGCTCACCTTTTACCTTTTATTCACTCCAACATTCCAGCCCTTGGGATGGTACTGCCCACACAGATGGTGGGTCTTTTCTCCTCAGTTAAATCTCTCTGGAAATACCTTCACAATGTGTCCAGAGGTGCGTCTTCCAGGTGATTTCAAACTGGTCAAATTGACAATTGAAGATTCACCACAACAGCACGTTCTTGCAACAGAAGGAAATGATGCAAACATCGCAAATCAGAATCACAACATAAAGCAGTATACAGATGAGGGTTGAATTAACTCTGTAGACGAATGTTCCCTTAGATGGGAATAAGGGGTTTCAGACAGAGATCCAAGTCTGAAGAAAATCTAAGAGTTAGTCATTGAAGAGCATGAGGGGATGGAAACACTGAATAACCAGGTAAATGATCACTATGATGATAAAATAATTACCATTTACACTGAGTACTTTTTACATATTTTGTAATTTAAGCAGCTTAACAACATTATCAGGCAGAGGCTGCCACTCATTTTGTGTAGGAGAAAACTGAGGCTCAGGGAGATGAGGCTCAGGTAATGTGCCACAGCTCTCACAACCTATAAGCTCCGCCTCCAGAGAACAGCTCCTTACTATGTAGGTGTATATGCAGCACTCAGGACTAAAGAGCAGAGCACAAATTGAAGGCTAAGCCTGTGGAAGGAAAACATGTTTAGCCAGGAGAGATGGTGCCAAGGGGGAAGGGCCCTGAATACCAGGCTGTAGATCGATGGCTTGTAGATCTTCTAGACCAAGATCTCAAATTTTCATTGACAGGGCATTTTTCCATGTTCCAAATCACAATGCACCCTCCCATATGTTAACTGTTTATTTTCCAAGTTCATTAACATATTATGAATTCCATGGAGCACTCACAAAAAGCAAATACTTTAAAGAGGTAAGACATAAATTGAATTCAAAGTTCCATTATTTTCTTCTTATCCTTGAATGAACTGCCTTACAAACATGGCTTGGTGCTATCCAGGTCAAACTCTTCCCTTTGAGACTCACGACTTCTCGGCCTTCAAATGCTGAGTGCTCTGGCATGTTCATAAATTCAATGCCAGCTGAAACTAAGAGCCAGCACCCAGGAAGTCAGTTTCTCTGGGCTTTCCGTCTGTCCCCATCGTTCCCCATCGGTCCCCCCTCCCAGGACCCTCCTGAGCTGCAACCCTGCCCACACTCAGGAAAGGCCCTCTGCCTGGTTCGTGCATCCCAGAGAAGGTTTCCACAAGTTGACCCACATCCTCTAAGTTGCCATAGAAACAGGAGATGGACGCAGGTTGTTTTGCGAGTAACCCTGTAAACAGTCTCCAAACAACCTTGCCACTCTGGAAGCTAATTTTCAAAAGGCACAGCCTACCCTTCATGGATAGGCTAGACGCGGGACTTGAGACCCATTTGTTCCTCTCATCACATTAGCAACCTAGATTAGGTTTGATAATCCTCACACCACCAGAGAGCAGGTGGGTTTGCCTGCAGAGAGAAGAGTCCTGACAGTTGGGAATCTGAAACAATCCCAGCGTTTTAGAACCCGCCCGAAATACACCCCCACCATGAGATTAAGTAGCTACTAAATATTTGCCCACACCTGGCACTCAGCTTCTAAACACTTCACCCACCTCTGGATTGCTGCCTACCAGAGACCACAGCTGTAAGCAAAGTCTTTATCTCTTAATACCCTGGTGCTTTGTGGGTAGCTGTGCTTGAGTAAAAGTTGAGCTAGTCTGCTATTGACATGCAGGCTGATTTGGGTCGGGTTTCTGGCTTTGCAACAAAGTAGCTGCCATCATTTGCAAGGAAAGAGCTGTCAGTGAAATATTCTGTCACACACTGGGTGACTTGGAAGTGAAATCTGCAGTTCTGGAGGCTAGCAGTCTAAAGCCACAATATTGGTGTGGCCATCTCCCTCAAAAGGCTCTGCAGGAGGCTCCTGCCCTGCCCCTTCCAGGCATGTGAGGGAATAGCTCCAATTTCTGCCTCTGCCTCCATGTGACTGCCTTCTGTGTGTCTGTGTCCATAACTCCCTTTTTTAATGAGGAGATCAGCCATATTGGATTTATGACCTACCACACTCCAGTATGATTATTTTTTAACACAAGGTCTCACGTAGGCTAGGCTGAGCTCTGATTCACTTTGTAACTAAAGACCTTGAATTTGTGAACCTCCACCTCCCAAGTGCTGGAATGCCCAGTTCATGTGATACAGAGACAGGGCTTAGTGCACACTAGGGTAGTGCTCTGCCACCTGAGCTATACATCTCCAGTCCCCCATTATAACTCATTTTACTAACTGAATTTTCAGCCACTGTTTCCAATAAAATAATATTCTCAGGTAAGTTTCAACACACCTTCTGGGACACACACAGAGGAACTGTGTGGTTTGGAAGACAATTGGCAATAGTTCAGTTGAAAGTTACAAAGCCCATGCTCTTTGGACAGGAAGGTGGCCTCTGGATATTTATCCTAAACAGTTGAGCTATGTTGCTTGGAAAGAAGACTCACTGAAGCATTGTTTACCAAAGCAATGGACTGAAAACACTCACAACTTATGACACATTTGTAAAATGAAATACTAGATGGTCATTAAAAATGCTGAGATAGGGCCCGGCGGTGGTGGCGCATGCCTTTAATCCCAGCACTCGGGAGGCAGAGGCAGGCAGATTTCTGTGAGTTCGAGGCCAGCCTGGGCTACAAAGTGAGTTCCAGGAAAGGCGCAAAGCTACACAGAGAAACCCTGTCTTGGGGGGAAAAAAAAAAAGCTGAGATAGTTCTTTCTATGGTGATATAAAATGATCACCACAATACATTTTTAAAGGAAAAAGTGCAGAGAGGGGAGGGATGAGCCAATGCAGAGATTTTGCAGGGCAGTGAGACTAGTCTAGACAATCTACAATGGTAGAGGTGTGTCTTCATAGAAAGGGCAACATCAAGAGTAAAACCTGATGTGAGCTATTTTAGATTTGGGTGACTGAGGCATCAGTGTGGGTTCATCAATTGTAACAACATTCCACTCTAGCAGGAAAGAGGGACATTGAGGGGCTACTCGCCTAGGAAGACAAGAGGTGCAAGGGGAATCCTTACACCCCCCCATGCCCAATTTTTCTGGGAATCTAAAACCACTCTGAATAAGTCTAATTCATAAAAAAAAGTTTATAAAAATTTTCTGTTGTACACATCATCACAGGAAGAAGAAAGCACATAGGTATATGTGTATATGAGCAGGCATGCATACATGTAATATTTCTAGAAATGCATATTTAAAATAGTGATAGTGGTTTCTTTAAAACAAAAGAAATCAGACAAGTGGAGTAGAAAAGAAAAAGAGAGACACACATTTCACTGCATACTTTCTGTACCTACTGAATTATGTACTACATGCACAAATTATCTATTCAATGAACAGTAAACATTTTAAGGGGACAGTAACAGGTTTCTGAGGTTTATGGCTAATTAGGTTCCATCTAGACTAACAAGAATCACCAAGGAGATTTCTTGTCTTGTGAGGTCAGGGAAGCTGATTAAGAAGCTAATGGTAAGTAGCCCAGCAAGTACTTTCCATTCAGGGTCAGATGCCAACTGTAGCTAAGAATACCAGGAGCTGGGTCTGGCCTTCCAGAAAAGAACACTGATAATAAAGAGAGAATTCAAAATAAATAAATAAACATCAAGGGAAAAAAAACCTAAATCATCTAATCAATAAATGAGCAAATGAATTTTAAGGACAATTTTCAAAAGGAAAAAATACAAATAGTCATTAATTGTCTGAATAAGTGTTAAACATCTGAATGTAAATCAAAACACTATTGAAATTGCATCTCATTCCATCAGACTAACTATCATCAAAATAATGAACAAAAAAATGCTTGCAAAGGTGCTGGGGAAAGGGATCCTTGTGCACTGCAGCAGGATTGTAAATCAGCACAGACAGCAGAAGTCAGTACAGAGATCCTTTTAAAGCAGAATTGCCATATGATCCAGCTATTCCACTCCTGGGTACATACACAAAGGACCTAGGTCGGTACAGCCCAGAGGTACCTGAACATCCATGTGTATTGCTGCACTATTCACAATAGCCAAAATATGGAATCAGTCTAGGTGTCCATCAATAGATGAATGGATAAAGAAAATGTGGCAATATGTGCATAGTGGTGTTTTATACAAAATTATATCATTTGAGGGAATATGGATGACACTGAGATCATCATGTTAAGCAGAATAAGCCAAACTCAGAAAGACAAATATCACATATTCTTTCATATCCAAATCTTGATTTGAAATATATTTGATATAATGCATATGTATCCAAAGCCTGTCTACAATAACATATTTCCTCCAATAAGGCCGTGCCTCCTAAACCTCCCCCAACAGCCACCAACTGCCTACCCACACAGCACCACCAACTGCCTATCCGCACAGCAGCACCACCAACTACCTACCCAGACAGCACCACCAACTGGAAACTAAGTGTTCCAATGCATGAGACTATGGGAGACACTTGAATTCCCAGAAGATAAAAATGAGGATGCACATGCATGGGTGAGAATATCAAAGTCATCCTCTAATGCCGATCATAAGTTTATAAATAAATAAGAAATGTTAGGTAGACGTACCCCCACCACCACTATTAGAGCACCACAGGGCTCAGTGGTGCAGACAGGCACCCTGAGAGCCAAGACAGTATTCTAGAAGGAAAGGGAAGGCAGACAGCAGAATCAAAGAAAGAGCATCTCACACTGGAGGCACATATCCCAAGCATCCTCAAGGATGGATAAGGTTCAAGTTGTAGAGGCCTTGGCCAGGCTCCAAGCATACACCTGAGTACCTGGTAGAGAAGGCAAGGAAGAGGAGAGCCACCCCTCCTCCAGCAAAGCTGAGGAAGGGAGGGAAAAGGAGGCAGGCCCATCAAGGCTCCACTATTGTCCAAACTATTGATGTTCTCTTCCTTCCCTCCCACAAGCCTACCTAGAAAATACTCTCCACTCCAGGGGCCTGGCTGATTTGATCAGCTAATCAAGACTCACTATCAGGTATTATTTCAAAGGATCACAGAGTGCTTCTTCCCGAACAAACTTGACCTTGCAGTATTAATAGCTGTTAATTGCCTAATCTGCTCGTTCTTCCCAAAGGCAATTGCATTTTAACTAGAGCTTCAGACACACGAAGGAATGCATGTCTACAAGAAATTATGTCAGGACTTCTGCAGACAATAGAGGAGAACTGTCTGGGACTAAAAGCATTCCTTGTGCCTTTCAAATCTCACGACAAAGGGAATTATGGGATTGCTCTTCTCTTCTCCCTCACTCCCTGCTTTTATCCAAGACCATCCCTGAAATAAAAGCAAGGACCACTTTCAAGGAATAAAAGAAAAGTCATTGGCAATGGAACCCACCAAAGTCTGCTCTACACAGCAGAACTAAATAAAAGGCCAACATCTTCTGAAGGACTCAACAAAACACAATTGACCTGGAGTCTGTCGATCAGATCAATTCCACTGACAAAATATACCTGCTGCAATATGTCATGTCTGTAAAGAAAGAATTGCTGGATACCAAGAAAATCAGTACTCAACATCAAGCTTTACAGGTAGACCTGGAAGTGTTCTCTTTCTTCTGTTTATGACAAGAACTTCCCCAGTCCACACACAGAATTACAACCTCCTTACAGGGACAGAGGCCATTCCTTTGTGTTACCACTGACAATGAAGAAGTCAGCCTATCTGGCCCACCCTCAAAGAAAAAGCTAGTCAGTGCAATTTCCCATAATCGCCCGCCATTTAGTAAGCTTACCATCTCCCTTAGGGGCTAGCTTCTGTTAATACGCAATGTATGGAAACTTCTCTCAGCTCTCAATTGCCTTCCTGCAATTATTATATTGATTCGATGTGGTTGTAGATCCATGTTTGAGATGGTTTATGGTTTTAATTTGCAATTAAATCAAATGATGCCTCTTCACTAAAATGGCTGACACTTGTTTATATTCTGTAACAAGCAATGAAGGCAACTTTTATTTACCATCATAAACATGCAGTATGAGGAGCTTGAAATTCTAAACAACTCATTTTCTTGCCTGGTTCTTAAAAAAAAATTAATAATAACAAGCTGAGGAGTTAAGATTGATGGGACAGACAGAGACTGAGGCAGTTTTGTGTTTTGTTTTGTTTTTTTTCCATCATGTGACTCCCCCTGGTAGGTTGGCCACACACCAGGGCAGACCTCTTTCCCAAGACTAGGCATTACAATCTGGACTTTAAAAAAAGAAGTAATCTCAAAGTTGAGTGGGAAGGGATAGAATGCTGGAGAGGGCAGTAATGAGAGGGGTGAATTCTTGAAAAAGAAATTAAGTTGGTTCTCAAAAAAATCAAACTGCAGCGGGGCTGTGGTGGCACATGCCTTGGTGGATCTCTGTGAGTTCGAGGCCAGCCTGGTCTACAGAGCGAGATCCAGGACAGGCACCGAAACTACACAGAGAAACCCTGTCTTGAAAAAACCAAAATAAAAAAAATCAAACTGCATATTCATGCATTTTAAAAATGGTCCAAGTACTAACTGGGACATTCCCGTGGTCATCCGGTGATGTCACTGTGTTAATCAGTGTTAGGTCCCTGAGAGCAACCAATGAGGGAAGACTTATTTGATCTGATGGCTTCAAAGTTTTCAGTCCATGGTCACCAGGCCCCTTGTTCAGGGCCTGTGGTGCTACAGGGCAAAGCAGTTAACCTCGTAAGACAGCAGCCAGTACAAGGAGAGCTAAGAACAAGACAGGGTATTATGTCCCAGAGACCCACACTCTCCAATGAAATCCCACCTCCTATTTTCCCATCATTTCCCAAAAGATCATTAAATTATGAACCAATTAATTGATTAATCCACTGATGACATCACAACTGTAGTGATTCAGTTGACCCCTAGAAGCCCTGTCTCTGAACATTATTTTTCTGGGGACCAACTCTTCAACAGGTGAGCATTCTGGATTCAAACTATAACCATTGCCAAGCAAGCAACATTGGAAGGTTACTACTGGGACAAGTAGCAAGAATAACTGGTCAACTTTTCTTACAGTCTCCCTTTGGGAATGCCCACTACACATCAAACCCTCTATGTATTTTTGGTTCTCTCAGTCTGTCGTGAAGCTGCATTGCATCTGCTTTCAGAGTTATGGTCTGTTGCAGCACAGGTATCAGAATCCTTTTTTCCAAGGACAGGCAAGTGGTGGTTGACAAGAGTTTTACTCTCAAGAATGCATTCTAGCGTCAAAACAGCAAGAGCAGTCAGTGAGCACTTGGACCTTTGGTACAAATGTCCCACCTTACTGAGGTCTCAGAGATACCTTCAGGAGCTGCCTGACTCTTCAAATACCACAGACTCACCAAGTTACCTTATGACAGTCAGAAATACCAGCTACAGAAAATGATGCCTACTTTTAATCATTCTAATTTTTAACAGCTCAGTAGAAGAGGATTATCTGTGTCAGACATGGAGGGTAGAGGGTCCAAAGATAAGATGGCCAAAGAATATAAAGAAATAGAATGCTTTAAGGACATCCATCCAAGGACAATGATATGCTAAGAGGTAAACAAAAATGAAGGCTGCATGGCCAGAAAAATATGCTTTCAAACCCTGGGTAATACTCAAGACTATCAGAGGGTGTTGAGGTAACCATAGTGATAACTGCTTTGGTGGAGTAATTGATGTTGGAGCAAGCATGGAGTATTCAAAGGAATGAACCATGGTTATCACTCTGCAAGGTAGATGCATCTTTTCTCAGCAACCAGAGTTGTAACCATAACATCAAGATCCTTCAACTATCTCCTTAGAGAAATATGCTCAAGTGAGCTTTTAATTTTAATTTCCTAAACTCATAACTCAAATATTGCCTTATGTAAGAAAATACAGATACTAAAAAGCCACATCAACCATATAGGTATGGTATGAGCCACCCCTTCATCTTTTCTCTGGTGTTGATGAAATTCAGCCAAGAATAGCTCAGAGGGCTTCTTTGTGCTGCCCTGGGCTGTCCTTAATACTTCCTTTGTAGCCTGATGGCTTCATCATCCCTGCTCCATTTCCATGTCCTTTGCCAGCCCAGGATCCTTGTTGATCCATGACAATCTATGCTAGACCAGCCACTTGCCCACACCAGAGCCAAACTAGCATTTGTTGAGAGGTCTATCGGACACCTGTTTCTTCACAGCTCCAAATTCATGTGACAGTTTCAGTAGCAGTGGGGTTTGCTTGTCCCAAGCAAGTGTTAAAGAAACCAGAAGTGAAATCTCTGCAATGACCCTCCAGGAAAAAGTTGTGGGGATGTGTAGATACTGTCTCAACTGTGGCAGTAGCAGGGAAGGGGGAGAAATCTTGAGTATTGATTGTCTCTTGCAAGCTTTCTCCATGACTCCAAGACCTTCGGGAAAGTGGTAACAGGACCACTCTCTCCAGTATCTTCTTCCAATAGCCTCCCTCGCCCTAAGGTACTGAAGAAGGGACATAGTCCTATGAGGAAAATATGGAACAGGACTTATAGAGAAAGAATGCCACTTCATTCCATCCCTTCCTCTAGAAATAAAATAGCCCTGTAAAGCATGGGGAGATAGAGAAGGAAGGGCTTTTGCCATGGGGATCGGAGGTAACACTCATGAGTTCATATTACATCATGGTAGATTTAAGACATGCCTAACCTATGACCCTCAGGCCACATGTGTCTCACAAAAGCTATGAAAGCAGTCCAACACACATGTAAACAATTGTCTTGTCACATTGTTAAACGGTTGGACACCCCTGTAATCCTTCCACCTTCTTCCATATAAGGATACATCAAGAAGGCCCAAATGCTAGCACCTTAATCTTGGCCTTCCTGGCCTGCAGAGTATAATAAGTAAGTGTATTTACAAACCAACTCAGTCTCAGGTATTCTGTTCAGCAGCACAAACACCACTCTTGTGACCTCCAAAAACACTGTGCTCAAGAGCCAAGGTGACTCACTCACCCCTGCAGTGTGTCTTCCTGTCCATCTGAATCTGCACCCTCTGCTTGCTAGCCCTGTGTCCCTTAGCTGTGTCAGGGACGTCCCTAGGCTTCAGCTGTCCTACATAAACAGACGTAACAAGGTCAACTTCCAGCTTGTTCTAATAATTAAACAGGACTACAATACACATAGACCTAGTGAAATGCCTTTGCTAAGAAGGTAGAAATACCCAATAAGGAAGGCTTTTTGTGGCTTAGTACTCTTTCAAGAAATACTTTTTTTTTTTTCCTGAGACTATGATCTAAATTGTCTTCCTATCTGGCTGACATTGAAAATCAGTGGGGGAAAAAATTAATTTTGGTCAAATTTAACCTTCAAAGTATAATACCACACACACACACACACACACACACACACACACACACACACACATACACACCATACATATATATCTAGAAATGTGGGCCTTTTCTGACTGCCTAGTCTAGAGTCTGGATATGGTGTCCTCTATCCAGCCCAAATGGGACAGGAACAGGCAGGTGTATAGAATGCCATGTGTAACTGAATTGAGAGCGCTGTTACAGGAATGAGGAGGGCTATGGGAGAAAAATGACTCAGCACCCATAAACATCAACCTGACTTTACATGTAGCACTTAAATCCAATGAAGACTCTGGAGGCCTCCTGGAGAATGGCTTGTGTTATTTTTATTTAGTGGAGGTCTTTAAATCCTTTATTGTTAATCCTCCTGTTGGCTGGCTAGCTTCCTCTTGTAGAATCATAAAACTAGGTGCAATCTTGAGTGGTTATTTTGGGGCCTTATTCTCAGTCTCTAAGCACCTGTTTGTCTAAACCTGAGTGCCTAAGGTGCCTACGGTATATAAAAAGAATAGCTGATTGCTTTGCCTTCCCAAGATATGAGCACGTGGCAAGGGCCTGGGAAAAGAGGGTCACAGACAGAGATGAGGACTCCAGGAGCTCAGAGTGCATTAGTAGGGGGGCTGTTTAATTAATTAAAAGTAAGCTCATTGATGAATAAAAGGAGGCAATGTGGCCGACAACAGAATCTGACATCTCTGTCACATCCATTGAATGGACTACAGCACAGCCACTTAGCAAATATGCATGAGAGGTTTATAAGAACATTGGAAATGCTTGCTTTATATTACCCTGTGCTTTCAGTAGAGAAGGAATAACTATGCTTAACTGAGCACAGACTTTCTGCTCCATGCATACGTGTGTGTGTGTGTGTGTGTGTGTGTGTGTGCGCGCGCATGTGTTCGTTCCTGGCCTGAAAGCAGAGGAAACTGAGACCCCGGGACTCTAAGACACTTGTCTAAGGTCATACACTCAGCTCATTGTAGAATGTGGCTTTATATCCAGCCTATCTGACCCTAAAGTGTGCACTCTCTCTTTCCACATGGAGAAATCCACCATAGTCAATGCCAAAGATCAGGCAGGAATGGAGAGGTGTGATTCTATCTGGAACCTGGTTTTAAACTGTTTGCTTTTAACCAGAATATCTACAAATTTCTATCATAATGAAGATTATTAAGCCTTTTCATATGATACCAATCTAATACAGGAAGCCTGGGATGAGCTGTTTGCTAGGTTGTGGTTCCTACTTAGTGACGGGCTAAGTTCCACTGCATCTCTGCTATGTGGGTTGCAGAGCACTGCTTTGTGCCCCATGGGAGATGAGGCTCAAGTTTTCCAGATATCTCTTTAAGGCTAGTCCTCAGCTCAAGCCACACCAAAATGAAGCAGGATGATACTAGATGATGCTGGAGAGGTGTGGAGCTTCTGCCACCCCATGGTTTCTAACAGAGTGCCATAACTGGGTGGCTTAGAGCAACTGAAATTTGTCCCTCATCATTCTGGAGGCTAGAAGTCTGGAATCAAGATACTGATCTGTCCTCGCTTCTGTCAGAGGCTCTAGGTCCAAGCATTCTTGGCTTATAGCTGCAGCACCCTAGTCTTCACCTCTAGCTTCCCATGAGTTTTCACTTTCTTATTTTTATCTGCTCTTCTGCTATAAGGATGTTCGTCATTGTATTGTGAGTACCAACCTCCACATCCTAAGACAAGCTTATCTCAAAGTCTACTTTACTTACTTACATCGGCACAGACTTTTTATAAAAGTGTAGTGAGTAGCCATTCCAGCCTTGGCCTGGAAGTTCCCACCCCCATTGAGGCTTCGGTAACAGTCATGCCTACAAGGTGGGGCTGAGAGAGGATGCTGAAGACCCAGGATCCAAAGCAGAGGGATTTCTTGGTGCCTGGACCCTGGATGCTGGAGGTAGACGAGCAGAGTTCTCCAGAGAACACTGCCGGACTGTGCCATACCTTTCCCAGACCCTGTTACCTATTCCTTCATTTGTAAGTTACCCCACAAAATAAACCTCCCTTTTGACTACGTGGAGTGGCCTTAATAATTTCACCAATATAAAAGTGATGTCACATTTGTAAGTTCCAGGAAGTGGGCATGTTTGTCAAGGGGCCCGTCTTGGGTTCATGATGAGAGCTAATGAAGAATTTAATGTTGAAGTCACATCTCACAAAATCAGCAGTTCCACTGCCTGACATCAAATATTGAAGCAACCATATCATCTTAAGAAAGCTGCTGGCAGATGGAAGAGAGCAGAACTGTTCACTCTTTTCTCCATCTCCTCCTTCACTGTTCCGTGCACAGTGGGCAATGGTTGATTATAGGACTGAGCAGTGTCCCTTTAAGTTCCTGGGATCTAAAATCTTAAAAATCTCTCTTTAATTGTATGGCAGCCATTAGGAGCTTTGTCAGGGAAGGATGACAGGAGCAGGGGTAATCACCCAAAAACAGGTTTCTAGGTAATTTATACCTAGTCAATCCAAACCTAATTCCTGAGTGACCTATACTGTGCCTAAGGAGCCTGAAATAATCATGTATTTACCCTTTACTCTGAAATTAGATGGTACTTACTGTGCAATTACCCAGCCACTAAGTGACAATTACCACGTAATTAAATGGTCAGTGGTTACGGTATTATTAAATAGCATTGACATGATATTCATTCCACAGAACTTGTACTATTGCCACAGAATTAAACTCCCCACTAAGAAATTGCAGCCATTCTTGAGATCTGCTCTTTGCTTGGATGACTTTCAAGTTGGCACAAACCCTTAGCATTATGAGCTCCAGAGGGATTCAGAAAATGGCCAACACTGGGACAAGGAAGAGCATGGTCTCTTGGACATGGCTAATTCACCAGACAAGAGAAGCACCTCTGTGGTCCTGCTGTATTCTCCAGCTAGTATGTTTGGGAAATTCCCCAATCCTTCTCTGAGAACCTGGTACAGAGGAAGAGAAGATGCCACATTCTTCTCAGAGAGCTGGAATATCTGTGTGAAGCAATAGTGTTGTTTCAGCTTGTTCGACCATCACAGACTCTTCAATATGGGCGTGAGTCACTTCATTGAGGACAGGACTTTTGTCCTCTTTGTATATCACTTCATCACCAACACCATCCCTGGCACACTTAGATGCACAGGGAATGTTAGTTAGATGAATTGGTTCATTGAGTGATCAATACACATCTACCACATTCCAGATGCTATATTCATTAAAACTATTAATGGACACTGGACTCAACATGGAGTCTCAGAAAGGCTGAGCCATTTACTCAAGGCTATCATACAATCAGCCAACATCATGTACAGGATCAAACACAGATTTCAGACTCCTAAAGATGGATCTTTCTAAGACAGTATAAACTCTTGTCCACATACAGCTTCAAAGCACTCTGGGAAGCTAAGAAAGATTTTGTAAGGATAGTAGCTCCTCCTAGAGTAAATCCCTTTTAGATCTAAGACTTATTTAAGAATAAAAGCCAACATAGTTTATATAAACTAGATTTTGCTTAAGGGAAGCCCAGAGAAATTCAGAAACTAGCCTAAAATCACATTGTTGATAAATTGCTTAGAGCTGAACTTGAACTCAAAGCCATTTGTCTACCTGATATACTGGGGAGAAACAGACTGCCTGCCCCAAGCCCTTACATTTCCACCATTGCAATGTTATATCATTGGTTCAGCATTGCTTCCAGATGTTGCTGCTAAAATATAGTATCTCACTACCGCTCTCTAAAACCCTAAATCACATTACTTTGCCTCCAGAGATAAATATAAAGAAAAAAATGAGACCGTAAAAAGTTTGACCTTGTATAAAACAAAATAGATCTCATGTTAAAATTCAACTCTGATCAATTGATAGTAGAGGTCTAAAAAGGACACCATATTGTAATGCCTCCAGAGCTTGTATCATGGTTCACCAGTATCAGTTGATTAGTGCTGTCTTCTGTGGATTGGTCAGGGAGCAGTAGCACATGGGCCAGGTATTTACCACCTCCAAAATGCAGTGTGGGATTCCATAAAATAGGCTCAAGCTTGGAACTGATCAGAGCTCAGAAGTCAATGAATGAAGCAAGAAAACTAACTAATAAAGTAAGCAGCCACAGGCATTCTTTTCTTCAGATATAGATGTTCAAAGGAGAAAGTAGGAAATATAACCTACAAACGAGAACTTGGAGCCAGGAAACCTTGCTTCTGGTTGCAGCTTTACAGTTACTGGGTTTAAACTGTTTCCACCCATCGCTGCCTCTCTGGATCTCATGTGTAAAATGAAAGCATTTGAGTAAGAAATCCCTGAGCTACTTCCACATCCAGGATTCGGTAAGTCTATAATGGTTGATACTGAGCAGAATAGAGAAAAGGGGAAATGATGGGCAGGAGAGAGTAGGTAAAAGTAGATCATACACTTTTGTAATAAGATACCCAGATGGAAATCAATACTCCCATTTTGGCCTTGATGAGTTTTAATTATCAATTCAACATCCAAGTAGAAATCTTAAGTATGTAATTGAATATTTAATTCTATCACTCAGAGGACACCACTGGGTTTAAAAAAAATAAGAGAAGCATCAACAAACAGGAAAAACTGGATAAAAACCTCTGAGGGGAGAGTGTAGAAAGTGAGAACCAACAAAAATGGAAAAGGAACGTCCAGTGGAGGTGAATGATATGATTGCCACAGAAACATAGAGAAGAAACAGTTTCAAGAGAAAAGTGGCCATCCATGTCCATCATGAGAAATGTAGCCACATGAGGAAGGGGAATTAGCTTTAGTGAGTTTTAGCAAGGTGACATTAATTTAAAAGAAAAAAAAAAGTACAAGGGAATTGAGAAAATGCTACCAAATTAGGGTTAGAAAGAGAAGATTCTGTGAGATGAAGGCATGGGTTTGAGAATCAGATGGCCCAAAACTCATTGTTGGCTTACTATGCTTTTGTAAGAATATATATCAAGGACTCATCAGTGTTTAATACAACAGTGCTCAAAATAATAAACTCGGTCCCTTTACTCCACCTACGTTCAAACAATCAGCCATCTTCCCAGCAACATCAGGGATCCCTCTTGGATTGTAGTGAGAGAAGTCTTATGTCTCTCTTTTTTTTCTTTTTTTGTTTTTGTTTGTTTGTTTGTTTGTTTGTTTGTTTTTCGAGACAGGGTTTCTCTGTGTAGCTTTGGAGCCTATCCTAGAACTCGCTCTGTGGACCAGGCTGACGTTGAACTCACAGAGATCTGCCTGCCTCTGCCCCCCCCCAAGTACTGGGATTAAAGGCGTGCACCACCACCACCGCCCAGCTCAAGCCGAAACTGCTGGTCAACCTGTAAGAGTTTCCTGCTCATCTTTTCTGTCTCCTTTTGTTCTATCAGAGTGCCATGTCATCAGGCAGGACATGTTGAGGTCAGAACAGCACCTCATTCAAAGAGAAAAAAAATTGACCATGCCAAAGGAAACTTTCCAGGGAAGGTATTGGAGAAGTCCATAAATAATGCAGTAAGAGCTGTCATCCTTGGCCACTGCCTGTACTGACCCTCTTATAGGACTTTACAGTCAATACCCCAATTACTGCAAACAAAGAGGGTTACTCAACTTTCCCTCTTGTAACTGAAACATCAGATTGTCCATGACAACAGGTGAGGCTCAGACTGATCAACCCAGTCAATCTAATGTTTTATAATGCATATTTCTAAACATCAATGCTGCAGGCTGTAGGATATTCAATAAAATCTATGACACAAAAAAGGTGTAACTATTCTCTGAGTCTGTACTAAGGCCAGTTTTCTGAGGTCTGAGGTTTAACAGTGAACAAACAGTTGGAACCAACCGAACTCTAGACCTTAAGAAGGTTTTCATCTCAGTTACTCTTCTGGCTCTGAGCTTGCCAGTCTTCTAAATAAGTCTAGGAAAAAAATAACAATGAAAGTGAAGAATGAAACCTCCACAGACCAGATCAAATGATTAAGTTTCTGTCAAAAGGATGGAGATATAGGGAACTAGCAACCAACCAAGAGAATCTCCCTAAAAATAGAAAAACTAGAAGCAAGTCCTTAAGAGTGGGGAAAATAGCCGGAGACAACAAGTGGAAAGGGATTTCCAAGAGGGGGAATGGAAGAGAACAACAATATTATGATGGATATAAACAAGGAGATCTAAAACACATAAAAGAGAAAAGTCTAGATCAGAAAAACAAATGATTACAGGGTTCCTCCAATGTGAGACTAAGAAGGGACTTTGACCTTTGGGAGACCCAGGAACGGTCCCTAATCAAGGAACAGAGATGATGGCAGTAGAGCATGATGAAGATCCTGAGTCACCACATGCCAGAGAAGTAAGAGAAGAGAAAGCAAGGGTTCCCCTGTCCTAAGCCCCAGCTCTACACCAGGATCTTTGCAGCCAGGAACTTGGTGGTTTTTAACGTTTAAAATAATTTTTCATCAGTTGCTAATTGGAATGCCTCCAATTAACACATACATCCCAATATCTCTTGCTGCATCTTTTATGCAAAAGACATTCTTTAATGTTGTCAGTATACATTGATCTGAGTCAGGAACATACCATCTAGTCTTCAGACAAAATTCTAATCTCTTCAATGGTCCTAATAATATCCTTGAGAGTAATATAGCCCAGCACAGAAACATATACTTCCTTTAGCTGTCATCTCTCTGTTCTCCACCACTGTGTAATGGGTAGCCATCCCAGCCTTGGCCTGGAAGTTCCAACCCCCATTGAGGCTTCGGTAACACTCACGCCTACAAGGCAGGGCTGAGAGAGGATGCTGAAGACCCAGGATCGAGAGGAGAGGCCTCTCTTGGTTCCGGGACCCTGGATGCTGGAGGTAGACGAGCAGAGTTCTCCAGAGAACACAGCCAGACTGCGCCATACCTTTCCCAGACCCTGCAACCTATCCCTTCATTTGTAAGTTACCCCACAAAATAAACCTCCCTTTTGACTATGTGGAGTGGCCTTAATAATTTCACCAATACACTTGGAACCATTTTCCTGGCTTCACAGGAACTCATCAGAATTTCCCAACAACTTTGCTATGTACATGCTATTAGTAATCCACTGTTGGATGCTATTAGTAACCTATCATTAAGGAGGAAATAAAAACTAAGACTGAAAGAGTTTAAGCAATGAGCCCAAGGCATCCTGGTGGAGAGTCCCAAAGCTTTGTCATTCAAAGCCCTGACATCTAATTTTTATAAAGAAAGAAGAGAGGACACACAGTTCAGGGGTTTATAGGAAGGTAAAGGTGGATCTCGGAGAAGTTGGGGTAAATACAATCAAAATACATTGTACGGAGCTCTCAAAGAATTAATAAAATATTTTAACCCAACATCTGTTATGAAGAGATGAGCAGTCAGGACTCTGTCTAGTGACAGCATCATGAGATGGATAAGAAACTGGTCCAAGGCAAAAGCAATAGAATTGGAGAAAGGAAAGTGGGTTTGAAGGACCATGCTTAGGAAAAAACAAAAAAAACAAAAAAAAACTAGTGGTTGTGTTTTTCAATTGACTCACTGACAGCAACAATTAAAAGATGCCTGAGGCTTTGAGCTTGGGGGACCTGTTAGGAACTGGCCAAAGGAGAATGACAGGAAGTCAGCTCTTGTCTGGGCTATGGAGATTCTTCTCAATGTGAGGTTTCAATGAGCTACTGAACCACACCCCCATAGGGAACAGATCACTGCAAAGGCCTTTGTCCTCAGGGCAAGTGGAACCTCATGTTTCAAGCTGATGTCATTTCCTAATACTCTTAGGTTATTTTATTTGCTTTTTGTACATGAACCTTCTTTCAAAGATCTTGTATAGGTAATTCATTTTAAAATTAAAATTACTGTTTAGAGGGTGATTCATTGATCTACATAAAATAATTTTGAGCTAGTTTACATCATCAATTGCTTATATGATAGGAAGAACTCAAAAAAATCATGAGAACCCCAGTCACCAGGGAAGTTATGGAGAGTAGAGGCTGAAACATGGGTACATGAATCATGCAAGGAAGAAAATGGACCAGAGAATGTTCAAGCTGGAGAAGCCAGCAACACTAACAATACCTCTATTATATGCCTGGTGTAGAATTATAAGCTTTGTCTTTTTGTCTTAAATGCATCGTCTGTCAAACCTCATCAAGTCACGGGTCTTGCCCACATTTCAGAGATGAAGAAATGTGCCTCAGAGAAATTAACAGCTTATCAAAGTTCACCTTTGAAAGTGGTTATGATAAATCTAGGATACAATTCCAGGGTCATTGTTAGAATTCCTAGCCACTCCCCCAGCTATATGACTACCTGAGTGCTATCCAGTAGCCAGGCAAGATGCTTAGTCATCCTAGGGCCTTACGTCCTACATAATCTGTGTGTTGCATGATCACATAATCTATGTGCATGTATGGCATAGCTATGTAAGCCCATATGTGTATGCACATATGTGGGGGGGGACCTATAAAAGCGGGTTCCACCTATTCCTTCCCTCTCTTCCTGCACGGTCATTCCCATAGGCCTGTGCACACCCCTTCTATTCCCTTCCCTTAATAAACTCTTACAGTGCGTTCTGTTGTGCCTTGGGCCTTCTCTCACACAGTAAATAGCACAGCTTAATAAATAACATTGTGTCACTTAACAAATAACTGCCATATCATCCCTAAGTCTAGTTTATCTACCATGCTACCTGCCCCCAAGATCACTGCACTTTCAGTAGGTAGATTGTGCTTCTGTACACAGTTGACCACAGGAGTTCAGCTCAACTGCAGTAATGATTTTGCATAGCAATGTGTCTAGTTGGTAAAAGAGTCTTAGACCCATAATACTTAAGCTTCAAATTTTACATTCTTATCAAAACTATCAACAAGTCACAGAATCCATCCTTAGGGTCCCTTTGTCCCTAAATGTACCAGTCTCTGTAATTCCCACAGGCTTTCTAGAGCATGAACGGCTTCTAACCCCTCCTTGTTGCCCTTTTCAATGCAAGGAACAGGAGACATGTCTGATCACCTCCAGCAGTTCCGGGCTCAGCACTCTAAACCACAGAAGACTGGAATGAACAGGGCACCATGTCTGGGAAATGCTAACATTTTCATTATTCTTCCTAGACACAGAACACTGGCTCTGCTTTGGCGTGTGCTCTCCTCCCTGGAGGCTGGGCACATGCTGGAGCCCACTCCTTCCTGCAACACACAAATGCTCCTTCATGGGAACCCAGCTGAGGAGCAATGACCTCAGATAACCCTTCTGGAGCCCTGCATTATCTTATCATCTCCTGAGATGCTACACAACTTGCATTGTGAATGCTGATATAAATGTAGTTTCCCCAGGAAGCCAACCTGGGCTGAGCCATGCCAACTGACTTTCCATTAACATCTTGCTCTTCGAATGCCCCTTGGTGTCATTGCTTGAAGATGCTCAGCCTCTTGAGACTTGGGGTTCAAGGGCTCTGGGAATCACAGCTGGTTTGTCAAGTTGATGGGCTTTCTTCTACCATAGTCACTGCAGGCACCATCTTTAAGGAATACATTTCTTCTGGGATTGACCAGACATTTCCATGCACACCTGCTGTATTCTGTTAGGGGACATCTAATGTTCCCACTAGCCTAAAATAGATAGTCTGAAGCTTTGTCCTGGAAGACATGGGAAAAGATATCGGTTGGATCCCTCTCTGGCACTATTTGCTATGAAGAAGCAAATTGACAAAAGACAACAAGGCATGGGGGAGAGGGGCCCACAAAGCCCTACCCTTCCCTAAAGGTCAACAGACAGCGAGAGGTTATAGTGGGAGGTTTTCTTCAGTGGGATAGCCACTGATGAAGTGCCATGCTCCTGTAACTGACCCCTTACCCATGTTCCTATAACCCTCCTGAAACTGATTAGGTCACCAGAAATAAAAAGACATGGAAGAAAGTAAGAGAGAACTGTAGGAGTAGAGTGAGAAACAAGTGGAATAGAATCAAAATATAGACAAAGGAAATGCCATAATGTAACCTATTATTATGCATATTAATACATGCAAATAAAAACTTTAAAAAGTATTTGATAGCAACAAAATTCCATTTTCTTCAGGCATTCTCAGTGACTTGACAAAGGCCCCCAGATCTGATCTTAGCTGCTGTCTGGCCTGATCAGAGTTCCCTAATCCAGCTCAAGACACAGAGCAAATGCTTCCCAAGTCTGGGTAGCACCTAGTCTCTCCTCTTCTGGTCATGCATGAGTGTAGATTCCCTCCATGGTATATTTTCTGTAGAGCCTTAAAAACAACAGCCTACAAGCTAGGTTAGTTCTAAAGATAAATTCTCTTGATCAACATATACTGGCTTGTATATTTTTTTTAATTTATGCCTAACTTATACATAAAAGCATAAAATGCTATAAATTAACAGAGTACAGCATCCTATTTCACAATATTTTATTTTGTTAGTATTTTTAAACCTGAAGACTTGGCTTGGGGAAAAAAATTCATGAATTCTGACTTTTCCTAGAGGGACAAACCAGAAGAGCTGACAACTCTGGGCCCACCTTTCACATTGCAAAATTTTTGGCTAAAACTAAGTTGCAGCTGTGCCTGTTCTGTATCTAGATCATGCATGTTCCAGTTCACCACTGGCCCCAGCTAACGTTCACTTGTCAATCACAGTACTTTAGTGCTTACAACAAGGCAGGCTGCCCCCAGTCCTAATTGCATAAGAGTAGTATGAGTTAGGTTTTAAATTTGTCCCAAAAGCCCTGTCATTGAAGGCTTAGACCCCAGCTTTTGGTGCTACTGTGGTGGTATTGTGTTCCCCAAAATATTGTGTGTTCCCTGAAATAAACATATCTGGGGTCAGAGAACAGACAGCCACTAGAACAAAGCCAAAAATGGTGGCTAGAAAATGGGAAGAGTAAGCCATAACAGAAGTTGGGCGGTGGTGGTACACACCTTTAATCCCAGCACTTGGGAGACAGAGCTAGCCAGATCTCTGAGTTCAAGGCCACTTTAGAAACAGCTAAGCATGGTGACCCATGCCTTTAATCCCAGGGAGTGGGGGCAGAAAGAAAAAGGTATATAAGGCGTGAGGACCAGGAACTAAAGAGGAAAAAGCATGTAGTTAGTTAAGCTTTGGAGCAACACAGTTCAGCTGAGATTCATGTGGAGGAGTCTGACAAAACAAAACCAGCTGAGGGACTGGCGAGGTGAGGAAACTGTGGCTTGTTCTGCTTCTCTGATCTTCCAGCATTCACCCCAATAACTGGCCTCGGGTTTGAGTTTTATTAATAAGACTCTTTAAGATTCATACTACATGCTACAGAGAGGTAGTTGAACCTTTTGGAGGTATGGCCTAGAGTGTAGGATCACCATAATAATGCCTTTAAAGGGGATCATAGCATCACAGACACCTTCCTGTTTCTCTGTTTTAACTCTAGCTGCCGTGAGGTAAACAGCTCTTATCGACCATATGTACCATAACATAATGTTGTGTCTTGTCAGACCCACACCAATCAGAATCAAGCCAATGGTCAGTCATGGTCTATCTTCACTGTCGATGTCGTTGGATCTGGAACCACATGGGAGACACATCTTCACATGTCTGTGAGAGTGCTTCCAGAGAAGTTTAGCTGAGAAGGAAAGACACATCATGAATGTGGATATCACCTTCCCACGCATTGCAGTTCTGAATTGAAACAGGAAAAAAAACAGAGGGAGGAGAAAGCAGAGGGATTGTTTGGTGGTTAAGCATAGTGGCCACTCTTCCAGAAGATCCAGGTTCAATTCTCAAAATCCATATGGCAGTTTACAACCTTCTATAAGTCCAGTTCCAGAGATCTGGCACTCTCTTCTGAACTTTATGGGTACCAGGTACACCTATGGTGCACAGATCAATATACATGCAGGCAAAAATACCCATACATATAAAATAAAATAGCTTTTTTCATTTTCAAAAGGAGAAAGAAAACTGAACTCCAACATTCATCTTTCTCCTTTCTGACTGTGGACACAAAGTAACCAGTCCAATGGCATGCTTGCCTATATGCCCTCCCACAATGACGGACTATACCCTTAAACCATGGACCAAACAAAGCTTCCCACCACGAGCTGCTCTTCCTCAGATATTTAGTCACAGCAATGAGAAAGACAAGTTACACACAATCACAGACTGAAACCTTGAAACCATGAGTGCAAATCAGCCTTGCCCCCTCTAAACCAATTCTCTCAGGTATTTTATCAGAACCGAAAGCTAGTAAAGTGAGCCACAGAGAGGTGTGCCCTGATGTTGCAGAAGGTGTGTGCAAACATCTCAGCTTCCTCAACCGGGGAAGGGTGACAGGTGACATTCATCATCACCCTTGTACTATTGACTTCCTTTCAGAAGAGTATTGCTCATATCAGCCCCATGTCACTCTTTCTCCCTGTCGACATCTCAATTACACTGACAACTCTAACCCTTCCTTTACCATCCACCCACTGGAGTGAGAATGCTTGAAGGATAGGAATATGGCATGTGATTTTGTATTTTTGGTGTGAGGACCAATTTGTCAGAATACAGTAACTAGGTTTTCAGATCTAGGAGGCTACACATGAAGAGTTGGTAAAAAAACCCAATGAATGAACAGGATAATGAAGTGTATGGGTTACATAGGAAATAGTCTCAGTAAAAATGACCCCAGTTTTGGCCAGAACTGTAATTATACATTGATGTTCTCCTAGATCAGGCCAAACACCAACCACTACCAGAACTATTTCTTCTCTGCTGTCTCCCAGCTTTGTCAGTACACCCTTGCTATACCACCCAAGGTTATGGCTAACACAGTGCTGAGGTCTGGAAAGCAGCATGTAAAGATCCATCTTGTCCTGGCAGTGGTGGCACGTGCCTTAATCCCAGCACTCAGGAGGCAGAGCTGGTAGATCTCCATGAGTTTTGAGGCCAGCCTGGTCTACAGAGTGAGTTCTACCACAGCCAGGGTTGACCTAGAAACCCTATCTCAAAAAAGCCAAAACCAAAAATATTCACCTGTACTTGGGCAATAATGAGCAAAAGATTTTGAATCAGACAAGCTTCCCAATTCACACCAGGTAATCTTGAGATACCAGGACAACAGACTACCCTGGTGCATCCTCTACCAGTAGTATTGTCCTCTACAATGGGGCAGACGCCTAGCAACCCTTAGAACACATGTCTAAGGTTAATGATTAAAAGATAATGACTCAGAGCAAAAGAGCAAGTAATGAGCATGAGGCAACTCCCCACAATGATGAAGGAGCCAAGCCTTTCAGGGAGTTAATAAGCATGTCAGCTCTGCACCACTAAGCAAGTGCACAGCAGCAGGCACTGCTTTGCCTCATTCATCCTGTCCCTGCAAAGCATTGCTGCTCTCCAGACCACAAGAGGCTCCCAAATGTTCCCAACAGAAGGATCTCACTTGGCTCCAGATGGGACTGGTTGGCTTCTTTGGTGAGTCATTTAGCACCAAGTGGAGAAAGCCTTGCCTGAAAAGATGATAAGGAAGGTGCAAGGCCAATAAAGATGGCCACTTACAAAGCCATCTGCTCATGTGAGTGAATCATTACTCCTCTTCATTCAATCCTAATACTTAACACCAAGGAAGAGGAGGAAGGACTGGGGAAAGGGGATAGCAAGCCAACATCCACAGAGCACTAACTGTACAAGCCCTTGAATGAACACCTCACAGACCTTCTCTCCAAACAATGAGGAAGATGGGTTTTATTCTGTTTCGGGCAGGGAGAAATTACAACTCAGAAGAGTTTAGCCATGGGACCAAGTGTACACAGCCAGTAAGGAAAAGGACTTGAGTCTTAGTTGACTGAATCCCAGAGGGTCAGTTCTCTACCACCAGGTTAGCCTTGAACATGTCGGAATTCTATAAACATTCCCTGGTAATATGTGCACTGAACATAGTGGGTGGAGTCTACAAACATCAGCCACAAAGAGGCTTAAAGAGTCTCTGTGGATTTGCACCTTCTTGAGATCCCTGCCCTTCCCCTTAGCTCTCATCATAACAGATGGAGTAGAGATAAGATCTGCCCAAAGCTTCCCAAAGAAACCAAAGGCTGCCTCTTCTCCTGGGCCTTTCTAATGTCCTTAATCCCAGGAGATAACCAGAGCAACAGAGGATAAAAGATTTAATCCCAAGGGGACAGTGCCAAGCACCAAGAACACAGAAAGGCCTGTGAAGCCTGTCAGGGCTGGAGGCAATTGACCAAGATCCAATCCACAAGCCCAGCACACTAAGGAAGGCTTCTTAACTTGGCTCACCTATTGACAGACACGCTCTCACCCTAACAGCCAAATCTATCCTTTGAAATACCCAGTGAGCACTGACGATTCTGTGCTCCACCATTTAGCCAATGTGAGTGCTCCACTAGAATCTGCAAAACAGAGTCCTCCCTAGCCAAACCTTCCCTGTCCTTCCGTCTTCCCCACCCATCAATGGTACCACTCCAGTACTGAAGCTCCAGTTTGGGAGCTCTGTCCTTTCTGTTCTAGGCTTATGAAAGTTCAAATTCACATCAATGTACACCAAACAGTGCATCAAACCCCTGTGGACCCATGACCCAACTTCCAACAGTTATCAGCTCACCACCATTCTTACGGCATCTGATCCCAAGCCCAACCCCCACCTTTCTCTTTCTTGTGTAATTTTGAAGTAAATATTACAGATTATGGGATTGCCAAGACACTTTCAGGAAACTTGTTATGTCAGAGCGACGTTTCATTACAACACTGTGACATTACTTGTGCTTTTTGCTGTACTACATTTGTACTAACAGTACAAAAACAAAAACAATGGTAAAGGGCGGCCTCAGTTTCACTCAGGACAAAAACAGCATCATTACAGCCTTCCCTACCTACTAGTGCATTGAAATAAGCACCAGTCACACTAAAAGTGTCCTTGAGAAACCAGTAATAATTTAATAGTCATTCCTTTTTAGTAAATCTAAGCTCTTACATGCACATCCTTTGTATACAGTAGGTGACAAGTTGGAAATGTCCATAAAGTGCTTTTCCATTGCACACCTAAGTATATCTGCCCCAAATATTATGCAGACCTGTGAGCAATGAGCTAAGTTAGCCTTTTTCATGGAATACTTTTTATCTGAAAATGTGACTGACAGACAAACTTCAGGCTCAGGTGTTTAGCACACATTTTTCTCAGAAATGACTTAAGGAAGGCTGTTGTTTCAAGGCAAACAGCTGACAGCATTTGTTGCCAATGACCTAGTTCAACCTTAAAAAGAAAAACTCACTATTTGAGGAAAATTGTATCTGCCACCATGGGTTTGACAGCCCTTCAATACTTAAAAACCTTCCCAATGCAATCTGTGGTGATAGAAGCAAGTGTGATTTTTTTGAAAAAAAAATCATATAGTGAAATATGGTAGCATTGGAAGACCTCCATAAGCTGATATTTACAATGACCAGTGACTGGTAATACAAAACCATGTATGGATAAAGGACCCATTTAAAGCAACAAAGTATAAATGACACATATGTGAAGGTGGCATGATGAAACCAATTAATTTCCTTCCTAGCCTAAAGAATTAATACATGTAAGTAAGATATTAACAATACGGCACAAACTAAAACGGACTGAAATCTGACAAAGCAGAAAACATTCATTAATATCATAAGTTTGCCAATTTCTTGATGTGGTATCAGAAAAGAATTATGCCTTCACCAACTATCTATTTATTTGATGTGTTAGTTTCCTTTCAGTTGCTGTGATGAAATATCATGACCTTGGGCACTTCAGGGAGGAAGGGTTTATTCTGGCTTTCTGTTCCAGAGGACTACAGTCCATAAGGTCAAGGAAGGTATGTCACAGGCAGCCAGCACAGGAAGCTGAGAGATCACATCTCCAAGCACAAACACAGAGCACACAAAATGAACTGGAACTAGAGCAAAACTGTAAATACTCACAGCCCACACCCAGTGATGTAATTCCTTCAGCCAGCTTCCCCCTCCTAAAGGCTCCCTAATCACCCCAAAAATGTGCCACCAACTGCACATCAAGTTTTGAATAATGAAGGGGACATCTCATTAAAATCAGCACATTTTGGGGAAGCAATCTTTTTTCAAATATTCTATTCAAACCCCTGGACTATAATAGATTAAACTGAGAATCAGGTAGGAGAAACAACCATCCTCTATTTTTTCATTATATGATTAGCATAATGGACAATCAACTTCCTTATACTAGAAATGAGAGTGATTTGCAAAAAAATGTAACAATAATATCTTCTCACTAGCTACTTTGAAAATACAGTTCTCTCTTAAAACACATCATTCATCATGAATTAATAAACATTATAAATCAACATTAATAAATATGTATTTAAATCTTAATTTTCTATGATAAATAGCTATAACTCACATAGAAAAGTGATCTATGGAGCTGACTGGGAAAATCACTCACTTGGTAAAGCATCTGCTATGTAAGCATGAGGGCATGAGTTCAAACCCCCAGCATCCACACAAAAGCCCCTGTGTTGGTATACTACTATAGTCTTAGCCCTGAGGCGGTAGAGACAGGAGGATCCCTGGGACTTGCTGACCAACCAGTCTGCCTGAATCAGCAAGCTCCAGCTTCAATGAGAGATTCTGCCTTAAAAAATAAGATGAACAGTAATTAAGGAAGACACCCATGCCTACACACACACACACACACACACACACACACACACACACACACACACACACACTACTCTATGGACTCAAATACTTTTTAAGTACATAGGTAACTCAAGAACTCTACTTGGGGCCCAGGGAGCTATATGGAAGAAGAGGCAATAGAAAGGTTGTAAGAGCCAAGGATGACACCAAGGATCCAGCAGGAGGGTTACACATATGAACTCACAGAGACTGTGGCAGGCAGGGAGGCCCAGCCTTAAGAAGTGTATACAAGCTCCCATCCCTTACCAAAATGCTATCCCCAACTGATCCGGGAAAAATTAGTTTTCTTCAGTGGAGTCTCACTGGGTACCCAAGCCACATGTAAGGGCAAGAGCCCATGTCCAGCAGTTGCTGACCAACACAAAACAAACTCAACAGTATTTCTGTAGACTTTCTTTTGTCTCATATTGCTTTGTTTGGGAATTTTTTTCTTTTGTCTTACTGGACTTTTGCTTGTATGTTATGGTTCTGATTTTGTGTTCTTATGCTGTGTGTGTGTGTGTGTGTGTGTGTGTGTGTTTCTTGTACTTTTCCTTTGTTTACTCTCTAAATTCTCATTACTTATTTTTGTTGCCTTTTTGTTTTCAAAGGGAGAAAGAAAGAAAGGACATGTAATTTGGTGGGTAGGGAGGTAGAAAGGATCTGGGAGGAGTTGGGGGAAGGGAAACTATAATCAGAATATATTGTATAAAACAATTTTATTTTCATTAAATATATAATTTAAAAATATAACAAAATGTTTTAGAATCACTGCTCTACAGTGTCACTATTTCTGTTTACATGTCTTAAAAATAAGATGTGGTTTTTTTTAAGCATAGTCATAATCTCATCCTTAAAATTAACAGCTGGCAGCAAAGCTGTGGAGAAGAATTTAGAGTTGAAACAAAATCCACCATTTGCAATATGTACTCTGCTCACAAACAGATACTCTGTGCTAGGATAACCCACCATTCACCAAAGACTCTCTAAAGGAAAAAAACAAAAATGATCCTTTTGTACTAATTCATTCAAGCCCTTAAGCCTCCTGGAAAACCAGACAAATTAATCTTACAGACTAAACAACAAAGAGACAACTCATCACTTCAGCATCTTTCAAGACAGCCTTAAAAACAAAAACAAAAAACAAAACAAACAAACAAACAAAAAAACCACCCATCCCTTAACTATTTTAGACACCCCCATGGCATCCCATGGCTCTCTTGTTGCATGATGTGAATAATAAACATGTAGCAGGAATCTTAAAAGTTCTTATTAATAAAATCACATCTGAGGCCAGTTATTGGGGTGAATGCTGGAAGATCAGAGAGGCAGAACAAGCCACAGCTTCCTCACCTCGGCAGTTCCTCAGCTGATCCTGTTTCCTCTGACTAGAAGCTTCTGAGTCCTCATCTGAATGAATCTCAGCTGAACTGTGCTGTTCCGAAGCCTAAAAACTTAACCAGCCAAATGCTTCTAGTTCCTGGTCCTCATGCCTTATATACCTTTCTACTTTCTGCCATCACTTCTTGGGATTAAAGGTGTGTATCACCATGCCTGACTGTTTCCAAGGTGGCCTTGAACTCACAGAGATCCAGAGGGATTTCTGCCTCTGGAAATGCTAGGATTAAAGGTGTGTGCTACCATGGCCTATCCTCATGTTTAATATTGTGGCTGTTCTGTCCCTGACCCCAGATAAGTTTATTAGGGTACACAATATTTTGGAGAACACAATACCACCACATAAACATGTTGTTGTTGTTGTTTTAGTACAGATGTATATAGAAATTAACAATCATAAATTGAGGCTGTCTTTTTTTTTTCCTCTCTGAACCACTGAAACAGCCTCCTGATTATCCACTCTGCTCTGCCTACTATTGTAGCCCAAGAAGCGATCCCAACACTTAGCCACCTATAACAGCTATTCTAATGAGCTGATGGTTCTGTGAGAATGGAATTTAGAAAAGACACAGTCTGGAACTTCCTCAAAGTTCAAGGGTGCCTTGATCCCATCTATATATATTTGTGAAATTGCATGAACTGATCAAATTCAAAGACTTAGGCTCCTGGTGACATGGGACCTCTATGTCACTTGAGTTACCCACAGCATGTCAGCTAATTGCAGAGGGAGGGTAGGATTTCGTTCATGACATCCCAAGTTCTAAGCACAATTCCACCTAACAAGATGGAAACTGCCGTCCTCTTTTAGGATCTGTCCTTGGAAGTCACATGGTACCAAATCCCACTGTGTCCTATTGATTAAGAGCAAAGGCCTGCCTAGGTTCAAAGGTCAATTGGGCTTTATCTCTTGACAAAATCCTGAGGGGTTCAAGAAGAATAGTATAGAAGAAGATGCACTTAGTAGCTGCCCTTAGGACCTGGAGTCAAGCTAAGTGATCGGGTAGCAGATTGAGCAATATAAACAACAGAGGCACATTTGCTTCCAAATTCAGAATTCTCTGAGCTGCTCCCAATATTTGTTCCCCAACACATTAGTTCAGTTGGATGTTCCATAGACACTATCTTTAAGAAAGTCAAGCTACAGAATCTTCTCCATTGCATGGCCAGTCTAGGATTGAATGTGATCGTTGAATGGCCAGTCTCCAGGAGAAGGATGTAACGTGCAGTGGCCCTCAACTCATGCAGCTACAGAACTCTTTCTGTTAAATATAGCCCCCCTCCCCACTTCTCACAAACACTGTGTTTTATCTGTGTCCCTGACCCATGTCCCCCGGAGTTACAAGTAACAGGAAACCAATGGGTGGGCTTGCTATCCTAGAAATGAGCTGATTGGCTGAAATTGAAGTCATACTTTCCACTAACACTCTGGATAGGCTGTCAGCACTACTCTACTGATTGCTACTGTGTCTAGCAAATATATGAGCCTCTCATTTGGATGTATGAATTATATTCTTTAGAGCAGTGAGTCATTGAGGCCAAGCACTGCTGAGGATTGCATTTCTTTATTGGGCCAAGAAACTCCGAGGCTGGCTCTAGGCCTGTTTCCATATAGTAGGAGTGTCTCTCCAGCTTCCCAGAAGCAGTCTAGCTGACCCTGGGTGTGTGAGTTGGGGGTGGAGGGGGGATGAATTCACTAAAGGGCCACAACCTGCAGTACTCAAAGGAGATGATTTGTCTCTGATGTCCCTAGCACTCAGTTCCCAGAATAGATCTCTAAAACTAACAGGAAGGAAGTGGGTTAAAAGGTTGCATTTCTAGTAACTTCCTGTCTCAGATAATGCATGGTGGAAATTCTCAGGGGCTTGATTTTATCAGAAAGTCAAAAAATATATATTACTATGACCTAGCTAAAGTTGGTCGTCCTTCTCAAATACCCACCATATAACCACTAAAGAAATGCAAGTTCAATGAAAATCCTTGTCTTAAAGGGAAGAGCAGCACAGCTTCACAGCCACAATGGCAGCTAACACGACAAGCTCCTTGCCATGCTCCAGGCACTAGCATAAGTATATCACAGTTCTTCTTCATAGGCATCCCATGAGATAAGAAGTTTCTATTGTCTTTATTCTACAGAAAAGGAAACTGAGGCACCATACTGACATACTTAATTACCTCACAACTAATAAATAGAAGAACATAGGTTTGTGTCCAGGTCACTAGTTTATGAACCGTGACTCATCTAAAAAGCTCAAAGTTGATAGGCAGCCTTACCTGCCTGATGAGCCTGGGGACACAGGTTCTGAGACTACAGCTACTACCTCTTACCCTTTCCTGGCTCATCCTGGAGTCTGGTGGAAGCTGAGGTTCATGTGTCCAGTCAGTTATCAGATGATGCTGAATGCTTGATCATTCACCATATTTAATGGCTTTAAACAATAGTTAACAATCGTGGCTGCATTCTCGTCACCCTGGGGAGGTATTAAAAATCCAGGGGCTGTGCACCTCACTGATGAACTATTTAGCACTGATGGATTTGGGGGTAAGGAGATCATTGCTTTCCATCCCATTCCCACCAGTGACTCTTCCAAGCCCCAGTGGTTAGTTCCAGCCCAGTATGGATCACAAAACAAAATGAGAAGTTGTGAATCCAGGAAAGGGACTTGTAGAGATTGAGGGGAGGTGCTAAGAATGAGAGGGAGGCCTGAGAGGGTGAGTGAGAGAGTAACCAGAATATATTACATGCATAAGTGAAACTGTCAAAGAACAAAATCTAGGGAAAAATCCCCATCCCCAAACAAAATAAGTGAAATATGTGGGGGCCGAGCCAGTATCAGTATTTTAATGTTTCCAGTGTCCAGCCAAGCCTGCAAACACAACTCTAAGGGTCTCGAGCTATCCAGGGAATTAGTGTGAGGGGAAGGGCAGGTCTTAGTCTACCAAGGAAATGCATGAAATTTCAAAACAAATCATTATCCATAATGGGTCATAGCAACCTTTTAAACGATAATGGTCCAGCCTCCTTTCAAGGCAGCCATCCGGTGTAATCCCAGAAATGAACTCATCTGAATTGCCCCCAATCTCCCCGCCCCCCCCACACACACACATGAACACACTCTTTCAACATTTCACCTACCTGGATCTGTTTGACCTTGAACTTGGAGAAGGCCATTCCCACCCGGGTCTGCCACCCCTCCCACTAAGGCTCAGAGGAGAACACCTCAATATGTTCCCTAACACCCACCCCACTCATCCGATGGAAAGGTGTGAACATAAACACCCTGGTGCAATGGAAGCAATGGGGGCTACACCAGCTGTCTGTTTCTTTTGACTGGAACCAAAATACAACTGGCAAATGGAAGGAAAATAAGAGGGGAAGTGTGTCAGAGCTGAAGAAGAAAGAAAGAAAAAAACCTAGGGCAAAGAAAGGACTCCAAAACTGCCGTGAGATATGGGTTATGTTTCTCAACCGTCTACTCCTTCCCCACGCATCTGCTTCCCCCACATCCCCCACTGCCATTCTCTCTCCCTCTCTCTCCCTCTCCCTCCCCTCTCCCTCTCCCTCTCCCTCTCCCTCTCCTTCTCCCTCTCCCTCTTCCTCTCCCTCTCTCTCTCTGACAGCCTCCTCTTGCCTTTCTCTCTTGTTTCTCCCTCCCCTGGTTATTTTTTTCTCTGCATTCTCTTTTCCTCTGGGAAGGGAATGAAAATTAATTAAAAAGATCTTCTGGAATGGATGATATTCCTCTCAGTAAAAGCCTGGAGGTCGATGCAGAGCAAGACATAAATAAGCGGGCTCTGAGAAAAGGAAGACACAACAGGCAACAGCCTATTCAATTAAAGAAAAACTAGAGGACGCTTGTTTAGAAGTTCCCAAGCAATAGGTCTCATCAATAGAAACGATGCTACCAGAGGGGGGAATCGCAAAGGAGGCCAACAGATGAGCCCTGCCACACTGAGAGAATCAGTTCTTTGAGCAAATAGAATCGTTTGGATGATGAGATACAGATGAATTCCTCTGCAAAACTACCCACCAAGCTCTGCAGCATTGTCCCCTATGCTCCTGAAGGCAAGGCCTCCCACTTGGCTATGTGGCATGACTCATAGTCAGGAGGGTCTCTAAGCCATAGGCGTCTCTTACAGTGACCAACGTGTCCTACTTTTCCTGGAACTTCCCTGGTTTTAGCCCTGAGAACCCAGATAGTCACTCTGGTCCTTCCATCAATGGGACCCAGATTTTTAGACAACTCTAAGAGGCCTTTCTTCTCAGGGCTGTGCTCCTCCACCCTTCTTCCCAAGGACAAATAGGCAAATGGAAATGACAGCATCCCCTCAGCTGCCATTCACCAACAGTGCTGCATCTTCTCTGATGCTAACAGGGTAGTTACCCAAGTTCTGAATAGTTCACTTTGAGCAGCAGTAGTCAAGGATGGACCTTGGCAACATGCAAAGCAAGCCATGTATCTCCTTCCAACTCTAACGTCTACTGAACAGCCAAATGTACTGTTAGGCTTTAGCAGATCTAAAATCAGCAAAGGAAAACATCTGTGGTGGGGTGGCCTGGAATCATTCGGGGGTGGGATGGGGCGGGGTGGGGGGCAGGGAAAAAAGGCATGGGCAATTCTGTTCCCAGTTCTTCTTATCCCCCTGGCTCTTAGACTTCACCCGATTTCCTCAACCCCAGCTTTAGGTCCCTATAGGTGTTTAACCTCTGCACTAATGTGGGCTCTCATCTGGTCAAACTGACATACCTTGAGAATGACCCAACCACTTAGAGACTGGGAAAGTCTTAGATTATTCTAAATTTATGGGGAAAGGGGGAAAGAGCAAACCCATGAAAAAAAGTAAAAGTCCAGTAGTAAGTGTGAAAGACCTTAATCCTAAAGAACTGTATGCACAGCCACCTTTGGAAACCCGCAGTGTGAAACCTTCCCTTACAATGACCAGGTTCAAAAAGCTTCCTGTCTTTTCACTCCCCCAAGTTTTCAAGGAGCCCAGTTCAGCCTACAGGATTCATTTTGGGTTCACTCTTCCTGGGCTGACGTTAGCATCTCAATACCACCTCCCCCCCCCCCTCTATGTCCCTCTCTTTCTCTCTCTGTGGAGGGAGGCGAGGTGTGGATGTATCCATCTGTCTGTCTGTCTCTGTCTCTCTATCTCTGTCTGTCTGTGTGTGAGAGAGAAACAGATAGACAGACAGACAGATGGGGAGGAGGGGAGAAAAGAAGAGGAAGCAGGACAATAGCTTGCTTTGCTCCTGATCCAGTTGATACCACTGAAATACAACAGGCCCTGTTACCGCTTCCCCCAGCCACCCATGGCTGAGGTAGGAGAGGACATGAGATCCAGCACAGTGAGCATCCAGGGCAGGGGACTGGCCTGAGGACCTGGGAGTCCCTTAGATTGTATGTAAAAGTTCTCAATTCCTTCCTCCAATCCCTTTCTACCTCTCACTATAACAGACCAAGGCATGGCTCACCCCTCCCATCAGCTCAAAGTCAGCCTGTGGGCACATAGGCTCTGGCTAGGGGAGCAGCTGCCACCAGCCCGCTGGATAACTGCATTGGTACTCTGCTCAGGGAAGCTTTCAAGCACTCTTAGAATGAAATGGGAAAACAAACTTTTGTGACTGGGCTCAGCTTGAACTACAGCTCTGTTTACTTAGACCTCAAATAGGACTTGTAAAGTCCAAGAAACCAGAAGAGGAGGCATCACCAGACCATCATGAGGGGCTTAGAGGGAATTGTGAATAATCCAAGTAGACACATAGACGTAATCTAAGGGATGATGATTGCTCCAGTGAAGAGACTGCAGATCCAAAGAAATATACTTTTTTGTTGGTAATAGTGGTCATTGCTTGGTTTTGTTTGTTGGTGGTGGTGGTTTTAAAACACTTTCATACAATATATTTTCATCATATTTTCCTCCCTATCCACCCAATTCTGTGTACTTTCTCACTTTCTCTCTCTCTCTCTCTCTCTCTCTCTCTCTCTCTCTCTCTCTCTCCCTCCTTCCCTCCCTCCCTCCTTCTCCCCCTCTTCCTCCTCCTCTCCCTCTCCCTTTCTTTCTCCCTCTCTCTGTCTCAACAAAAACAAAAATGAAAATCAGTTGTTGGGTGTTTTTTGAGACAGAGTCTCACCATATAACTCTAAGTGGCCTGGAATTCACTGTGTAGATCAGGCTGGCCTCTCAATTTATAGAACTCCATCTATCCCTGCTTTCCCAATGCTGAGATTAAAGATGTGTGTCACCATGCCCACCTCAAGAATATGCTCTTTTATAAAATAGTTGCAGCCTCATCTTTAACCCTACATCAATATTCCCTAGAAAACATTTTATAGCTGACATTTGAATCCAGTGTTGTTCTGCTTTGCTTGCTTTTGGGTGAGTGTATACCCCCCACATACTCTCCAATCTCTTCTTATTCTAAATAGAACCTCAAAAAAATGGAAAGTTCAGCTTTCAAATGACTAGATGGCGTCAATGCCTTTCCGTAACCTAAGCTCCAGCAGAAGTGTTAGTTATTATGGCACTCTTACCTCTCGAGGAACACATCCCGAACACGACAAGACCACAGAAGAGTTTTTATTAAAGAAGAAAGAGGTGACAGGCCTGTGTGAAACACATGTGGGTGAGGAGATAAAGGGGGCTCATGCAAGATGGCACCAGCTTTATAAAGGTTGGGCCGAGCATGCGTACAGGAACTCGTGTGGGTACTCCACTCCACGCATGCACATAGATTACATGGCTGCGTGCACGCTTTAAGCAACCACATAAAGCCACAGAGTCCCGGTCCTGCGAGATGTCTGACCTGGAGATGGCTATTTTGAACTGGAAATAGTTAGGTGGTCCGCTGGGCAAGCCCAACCGTGTGGACATGTAATTTTCTATCAGTAAGAATATCTAAAATTAAGTTCTAGTTTAAAAACACTTCACATTGCAAGTCTTCTTCTCCTTGATTCCAATTCTCTCTTAGAAGTTTCTGGGCTTCTGCAGGACCAGAAAGCATTAGATACTGAGGTCTAAACTCTACAGGACAAGACAGCTCCATCCATCTGGCTTCCGGCTTCTGGGGGACCAAAGCACCAGACTTCTGCAGGACCAGAGAGCCCTAGGAAAGCAGGTAGATAACTAAGACCAGAAAGAACTAGTTCTCTGGCCTTCCATTTCTACAGGACCAGTGAGCACTGGGCAACCAGGTCTCCAGCATCCACAGGACCAGAGAGTACCCTAGGAGGTCAATGCAGGGCCCATGCTTTGGCTACAGTGTGCCCAGAGTCCCCAGAGCAATTGGAGCTCTGATTCCATTATCTTTGAGATGGTTCCAGGTATGGAGCTCTGATTTTTGAGGTTACAGAGGTCACTACAGGACATGGAGTCTATACTACCATGGTTCCACAGATTTCTTGGGGCCTGTGGCTCTTGCCATCATTCCCAGAGAGTAGATAGACTTCACTGGGATTCATAGACTTCCAAGGGTGACCAAGGTTTTGGCTCTATCTGGTCACCTGGGTGCTTAGTGTGTACCCTACCCTTACTCCTGATGCCTCATAGCCAAGACAGAATCACTGCCCTAACTCATCTGATAGTCAGCACCACGTTTCACCAGTCCTCATAGCTGAAGTTCATGCAGATGCTCTGCTAGGAAGATTCACAAAGACAGAATTTCAATAAGTAGGCTCAGAAGCAAAGAGAATTAAAACAAATGTGTTTCAATGGGTGCATAAAATATGAAAAAGCAACACAAAAGAATAGGACATAACCACCACCCATGATCCATCATCACTAACCAGTCAACTCCCCTAGAAGGCAATCAAAAATTACAGACACACCTGAGATCTCTGACAATGAATTGAGAGTCTTGCTATTGAAGAGAATTAATGAGCACACAGAAGAGTCAAACAAACAGATCCAGTGTATGAATTATGGAAGTCTATCTGACACCTTGACAAGACAGTCTCCAAAGTTAATGTAACAGTTAGCAAACTAGAGCCAAAAGTTTAAAATATGGAGGGAAAATTTAGCAAGGTTACTGAAATGTTGAAAACCAATCAAACAGAAATATTTGAAATGAAACAAATAGTCAATCAAATAAAAACCAGAACAGACACCATTATTAACAGACAAGCCCATGCCAAAAAAAAGCATTTCAGGGATGGAAGACAAAATCAGGACAACAATACAAACAGGCACATGTAAAGGGGGAAATTAAGGAGTATAAATTATATTTACAAGAAGTCTGGGAATCATTTAAGAAACAAAATCTGAGAATTAATGGAGTAGAAGAAGGAACAGAGGTAAAACTGAATGGACTAGACAGACTATTTAGTGAAATTATAGCAGAAAATCACCCAACTTACCAGAGTTAGGCAACCGACTACAAGAGGTAAATAAACTTCAAATAGACTTGACAAGAAAAGAAACTCTCCATGGCACATTATAGTCAGGATGTTAAAAATACAAAGTAAAAATATAATCCTAAAAGCAGCATGAGAAAAACATCAATTTATATATAAACACAGACATATCAGAATTACCACAGACTTTTCATCTGCAACTACAAAATCCAGAACAGCATGAAATGAAATATTTCAAGCTCAGGAAATACCATGAACGAAGAATGCTATACTCTGCAAAGCTATCTTTCAAAACTGACAGAGAAAGAAGGGATTTCAAGATAAACACAAGTTAAGGCAATGCATGACAGCCAACCAACCCAGCACTGAAGAGAGTTCTCAGTGGTAGTTGTTAAAGGGAGGAAGCGGAAAGATAGCTAAATGACAGAAAAACCAAGTGAACATGGGAAAGTAACAGCACATCCAATACAGCAACTCAGCCAACCCTCAAAATTAACTCAGGAGAAGAAAAAGAAATGTCAGCAGTCCAGTAAAATAGAACATCACCTAACAAATATACAGGAAACAGCAAACCCCTTTCTATAATAACCTAAAAGGCAAATGGCCTCCCTCAACTCATCACTAAAAGCGTAGAGACCAATGGACTGGCTTAAAAACAAAAACCAACTATATGCTGGCTCCAAGAAACACAACTTCATCAGCAAAGATACTAAAACATAATATCAAAGGATTGAAAACAAGCTACCAAGCAGAAAACATAAAAAGCAGGTGGAGCTATCCTTATACCAGACAAAGTAAATTTCAACCCAAAACTAATCAGAAGAATTAAAAGAGGACAATAAATATTAATAAAAGAAAAAGATTCACTAATAAGACACAACAATTGTAAACTTCTCTGTGCCAAATATTGGAGATAAGAAAAGACATAAAAGCGATAACAATTGGAAGGGGAAAGCTAAACTATCCCTATTTGCAGATGGTATGATTCTATACTAAAAAGATCTTATTGATTCTACTAGAAAATTATTGGACCTGAAAAAATATACTGTAAAGTTGCAGGATACAAAAATCAATATTAAAAATTATTATTTATATCAAAAGACTACTCTCAGAGAAAGAACATAGAGAAAATATCCCTTTCAAAATAACTCGAAATTTTTAAGTATTTGAGAACTATATCCAATGAAAGAAATGAAATACTTCTATAATAAAAACTTAAAGATATTGAAAAAAGAAATCACAGAAGATATTGAGCAATGGAAAGACATCCCATGCTGCAGGATTTGCATAATTAATAATGTGAAAATGGCTATACTACCAATATTTATTTTACAAATTTAATAAAGTACCTAACAAAATTCTGGTATCATATTTCACAGGTTTAGGGAAAAATACAAAAATTCATATGGAACTACAAAAGATTATGAATATCCAAAGCTATCCTAAGGAATTAAAACTGTTGGAAGCATTATAGTCCCCAATCTCAAATTATAGTATAGAGCAGTGGTTCTCAACCTGTGGGTCATGACCCCTTGGTTTGAACTACCTTTTACAGGGGTCACCTAGACCATCAGAAAACACAGATATTTACATAACAATTCATAACAGCAGCAACATGACAGTTATGAAGTAGCAATAAAAGTAATTTTATGGTTGGGGTCACCACAACATTAGGAACTGTATTAAAGGGTCACAGGAAGACTGAGAACCACTATGGTTGTAGAGCTATAGTGATAAAGACAGCCTGGTACTGACATGAAAATAGACAGGAAGATCAATGGAATAGAATGAGGATCCAGAAATAAAACAACAGAGTATGCACAGTTAATTTTTGACTAAGGAGGTAAAAACATGCATTGGATAAAAAGACGCCCCTGTTCAGCAAGTAGTGCTGGCCAAGCTGAAGTTCTACCTGCAGAAGAATGAAGTTAGATTACCATACTTCACTTTATACAAGTATCAACTCAAAAGGGACCAAAGACCTTGATTTAAAACCTGAAACACTGAAGCTTCTACAAGAAAACCTAGGGGATACCCCTCGAGATATTGGGGTAAGCAAAATCATTTTGAATAAAACAGCAACATCACAGGAAATAAACCTAAAAAGAGACTATATGAAAATAAAAAGTTCTGCACAGCAAAGGAAACAATTAGCAGAGCATAGAGCCTACAGAGTTGGGGAAATCTTTATGAGGTACACTTCCGATTAGAGGCTGATATCCAGAATTTACAAAGAATTGCCAAAATTAAATACCAAAGGGAAAAATAGTCAATCAACAGACGTTTTTGAAAAACTGAATAGACATTTTTTGAAAAAGAACACAAATGGCCAGTAACCATTACTATTTTTTAAAGTATTCAATATCCCTAGCCATCAGAGAAATGCAAATTAGAGCTACTTTGAGATACCAACACACCCTACGCAGAATGGCTAGCATCAATAAATTTGACAACAAATGTGGAAACAATGTGGAGAGACAGGAACCCTTATTCACTGTTGGTAAGGGTCCAAATTAATGCAGCCATTCTGGAAATTAGTTTGGAATTTTCTCAAAAAGTTAAAACTAGAACTACTGTGTGACTTCTGGACATATCTATACCCAGACAACTCTGGAATCTGCCATAAAGATATTTGAATTCATATATTTATTTCAGCTTTATTCACTGTAGCAAGAATTGGGACCAACCTAGTTGTCCATCAACAGATGAATGGATAAGAAAACTTTGGTATGAATACTATTCACCTTTAAAGAAAAATGTAATCACAAAACTTGCAAGAGACTATATATGGATTTAGAATATATAATATCAAGTGAGGCCACACACCATCAGAAAGCAAAACATATATGTTCTCTCATATACAGAATCTAGGCAATAATGTATGTAAACAAATGTACATGTATGTACAATACAACATGTAGAAAATAGAGCAAAATGACTAAATATTTGGAGACGAGAAGGACTGAATGCAGGTGATAGGCACAAGTTATGTAAGAGGTAAAAGGGAATTGTTTTTCTAGTTCTAACTCTGTCATTGATTTCTCATTTTTGGTGGTAGATAAGTGTGCAAAAATATATTCAGTAGTGAAAAGTATAAAATCCAATGTGAAGTGTCACAGCCTTAATTCAGAATGGCAGGTATAACTGTATGGAAGTTCACTGACTTGCATAGTCTTTGATCTCGTTACTTTTGCTGTGTGATTTTTTTTCTTTTATTTGCAACATTTTTATAATGAAATTTTTTATTGAATGAAAGAAAGAGGTTCCTGAAGAAGCATCTATAATTTCTGTAAGCTATAATATTCGTTGATGTTCTTCTGAATTTTTCCTGTGCTTTGTCACTGAAATTTTCCATCTGTTTTATATGCTTTGTGGCTAGGGGTGACTAAAAAGGAATATTTAATGGAGATGAGCATTTAGATCTCAAACCTGGGATGATATAGCCAGCTGTAATCTTTGTGGCTCCTTCCAGTCCAGGGAGATCACAAAGGTCATCCTGGTAATTTACTCCAGAGGAATAGAAAGTCATTGGCACACACAGTGGGGAGGCCAAGTGACTTCTTTGAGAGATATGCTGTCTCCTCAGTGTGACATCCTAAAGACATTTGTAGCCTCAGTGTACTTAATATGACCTCCTCCCATAGTTTATCATAGGAAACTTATAAGATTGAAAAGTGCAGGCTGTCCCCCACGTTAATAGCTCATTTCCTCCTTGTAATTTTCTCAGCTCTGTAGGACGATGAAGCCCAGAAGGAGAAAATGGTTTCTCTAAGAATACATGCCCATCTTGACAGAGCCTTATGATCTGATCATCTCTGGAAATGTCCTCACAGACTCACTCAGAGGTGTGCTTTACAATCTTTTGTGCATTTTACCCATCAATCAAGTTAATAGTCATGACTAGCCATCACCAAGGCCCAAGATCCTTCCTACAAAATACCCCAGCATCCTCATTACTTGTTTAGATTGAAATCTCCAAACAGTATCTTCAGATCAAACCCAGGTCAGTGAGGACCCACCTACTCTGCATCAGGCACTATGACAAATGTTAGGGACCCAAGGAAGACAGAGTCCTGCTGTCCTACAGCTAACATAATGGAGGATTTGTCCCCAAAATAATAAGTATATAAAGAATTACAAAATTTGGTGTTATGGTAGATGTGATGTAGAAGGTTGGAAAGAGCAGGGCCACAAGACATAGAGCTCACTTTGGAAAGATGACCGTAGAGGTAACAATTAAGCTGAAACTTGTCATATGACAAGGGGCCAACCATTTGAAGAATCAGTGAATGAGCCCTCCAGGAAAGAGGAGATCATGAGAAAATTGGAGCTGAGACCAAGTTAGGGTGTTATGCTCCCAGTCTGGAAATTTGTGGTGAGAGGGTAGATAACAAAGGCATCAAGGAAAAGAAGATCAGGACCATATCATGCAAGGTTTGATAAATTAATCAAATTGTATTATAAATGCAATGGGAAGCATTGAAGGGGTTTATCAGAAGAGTGGCACAACATATATGCTATCTATGTATAATACAAAGCATTCTATACACTATGTGTAACTATTGTTGCTGGGTTAAAAATGGTTGTAGTAAGGGAGAAGTAGAATGAGGAAGCAGTGGCTTCTCAGGATACCTGAGATGGCTTCACAAGGCTAAATTTGTGGTGTTCCATAATGGATGGGCTTGAGCCATGTAATGAATCTAGAGGATGAACTGTACTATGGTTTAGATAGAATTTGTCTCTCCAACTCATGCAAGAGTTTGGTCCTCAAAGACTTACGTTAACAGTAATAAGAGGGTGGAAATTTAATCTGGTCATGGTCTTTGGAGGCTGGGAAGTTATTAGATTCGTCATTGGAGTGGTTCTTCCATGATTAAATCCAGGTGAGGATAAGAGAGAGAGAGAGAGAGCACACAGGAATTCACATGCTTCCATCACAATGTGATGTAGCCTACATAGGCCTTTGTTAGAACCTGCATGTTTGTCAACTTTATGGTACTATAATAAAATCCCTAAGACAGTCAACTTAAAAGGAGCAAAGGTTTATTTTGCTCATAATTTTTGAGGCTCAAGCTATGGTTAATTCCCCTGGTGCTTTGGGGAATGTGGCAAGGCAATACATCTGTGGGAGTCAATGGCAATGAAGTAAACTACCTTGGAACAACTGGGAAATAAAGAGAAACAGACCAGATTCCCAATATTCCCTTCAAGGGCATACCTCTAATAACTGAAATTCTTCCTACTAGGCCCCACCTCTTAACTGTGCCATGGACCTTTGAGGGGCATTTAAGATAAAAAAAAAAAAAAAAAGCAATAACATTGCAACACACTGGTTGAACTTCCAGTATTCAAAACTTTGAATTAAATAATCTCTATGTTCTTCATAAAGTGTCCTGCTTCCTGTATTTCATTATAGTAATGAAAAGCTGATTAATGTGTACTGTAATAAAGAAAACAGAGAAATCACAATTCAAAACAATTTGGCCATCAAAGGGGCCCCATGGAAACTCCCAAACAACTCAGACTACAGCCAAGTCTATTGGTTGCTCTCAACCAACTGATGGTGAGGCCCTATTGTTTTGGAAATTAGTTTAACTGTGTAAAGGTGTGTTACATTTGTTTATGCTGCATTAGATGTATTGCATTTGTTTCACCTTGCCTGTTAAGGCACATGATTGGTCTAATAAGGAGGTAAATGGCAATAGCTAGGCAGGAGAGGGACAAGAGGGATTGAAAGGCAGAGAGAATAAATAGGAAGAGAAATCTAGGCTCAGGAGAGGAAGGAGAGAAGAAGGAAGAGGAGAAAATGAGAGAGATGCCCAGTGCCAGAAGCCAGGCAAGTAGACAGCCAACCAGCCAGACAAATTGTTTTGAATTGTGATTTCTCTGTTTTCCTCATTACAGTACACATTAATCAGCTTTTCATTACTATAATGAAATACAGGAAGCAGGACACTTTATAACTGCCAGACACAAGAGGCAGTGAAAGTAAGACATACAGAGAAAAAGGTGAAAAGCCCCAAAGCGAAAGTAGATAAAGAGAAACGGGTTAATTTAAGTTAAAAGAGCTAGCCAGAAACAAGCCTAAGCTAGGTCAAGCATTCATACCTAATAGGAAAGAAGTCTCCACATCATGGTTGGTGGCCCAAAAAAAAAAAAAAAAAAAAAAAAGCCTGATACACCCTACTGTTGAAGACAATCTTTATTAAATTATAAAACACAGAGAAGTAGAGTTGTTAGTTAGAATCTTCCCCCCTACTGACAAATGCTGATAGTACTGGCAGGTATTCTGCATGCTACCAGAGAAGAAAGATAACCATCAGCCCAGCTACAAACCCTATGATCTACAATGGTGATGTAATAGCATGATACATTTGGTGTAATAGTGGCACAAATGTGTGGGAGTAACCAACCACTCTCTAATTGGCTCTAAAGCCGACTCTACAAGATGGAACCCATGCCTGACACTGCCCAAGTGGCCAAGAACCTGAGACTAGATACACCAAGGGCCTAGGGGAAAACTAAATACTGTTGTTCTGCTAAAGAAACACAACAATAAAATGACTCCCAGCAACATTCTTCTTTACCCATAGATCAGTGTCACTCAGCCATTATCAGAGAAGCTTGTAGTAGATGAGAATTAATACAAAGACTCACAACTGGACTACACTCAGAAAGTGAGAGACCTTGGAACATTCAGTCCTTAATGGGATGTCTTCATCAACCCCTTCCCCTCTCCCCCACACACATACTAGGGCTCAGGGAGCTATGCAGAAGGGAGACAAAAAGATTATAAGAGTCAGAGGGGATGGAAAATATCAAGGAAATAGAGCCTTCCAGACACAGCATGACTGATGGACATATGAACTCACAGAGACCATGGCAGCATGCACAGGGCCAGTGAAGGTGGTAGCCACAGGGGGACATCACCACCACCTGAAGGGTGAGTGTTCAAACACCTGAGCCACAAGGGGACATCACCACCACCTGAAGAGTAAGTGCTCAAACACCTGAGCCACAGGGGGACATCACCCCTACCTGAAGAGCAGATGTTCAAACACCCGAGTCACAAGGGGACATCACCACCACATGGAGAGCAGGTGTCCAAACACCTGAGCCATGAGGGGACATCACCACCACCTGAGGAAAAAGTGTTCAAACACCTGAGCCATGAGGGGACATCACCACCACCTGGAGGTCAGGTGTCCAAACACCTGAGCCATGAGGGGACATTTCTCCTTCAACCACCACTGCTGTGTATTAGTTACTTTTCTAGTTGCTGAGTAAATACCTGACAAAATAAAGTTAGGGAAGGGAGGGAGGAAGGGAGGGAGGGAAAAAGAAAAAAAGGAAGGGAAGGAGGGAGAAAGGAAGGGAAAAGGGAAGAAAGGGAGGGAGGGAGAATGGGAGGGAGGAAGAGAGGGAGAAAAAAGGAAAGCAGGAAGGAAAGTAGGAGGGAGGGAGGGAGGGAGGGAGGGAGGGAGGGAGGGAGGGAGGGAGGGAGGGAGGCAGGAAGGCAGGAAGGCAGGAAGGCAGGAAGGCAGGAAGGCAGGAAGGCAGGAAGGCAGGAAGGCAGGAAGGCAGGAAGGCAGGAAGGCAGGAAGGAAGGAAGGAAGGAAGGAAGGAAGGAAGGAAGGAAGGAAGGGGAATGTGATGGTTAAATTTACTCATCAACTGACTGAGTCATAGCGCCTGAATATGTGGCTAGACATTATTCAGGATGTTTCTGGGAAGGTGGTTCTTTGGATAGAGGGTATGTTTTGAGTAAAGTAGACTGATTTCCAGAATGTGGGTGGGCATCATCCAGCCAGTTGAAGACCTGTACAGAAGACCTGACCCTCCTTGAGCTGGAAAGAATTCTTATAGCCTATGCCCTTTGGATTTGAACCACAACATCAGCTCTTTCAAATATCTGAATAAGATTTCTCTTTCTCTCCCTCTTTCTCCCAACCCCCTCTCCTTCTCCCCTTCTCCCCTTCTCCCTTCCCCTCTCCTACTTACTCTGTTTTCAGGGAAACCCTGACTAATACAGACTAGAGTTAGGAGTGAGGGGGCCTAGAAAATAGTGATAACTCCAAGAAGAGTAGAGTTCTCTGCTCCTTGTCCATCCCTTCACAGATACACTCTTCTTCACATATATGCTCTGGATTCACAAGGACCACGATTTGCTGTAAGGGTACCTAGACTAGAAAAAGCAAATCCAGTTTAGAAGCATATCTTGGTACTAAGTAGAGAACGAACCAATTTATCTCCACCTATGATGCTCCTTCTACTATGAAGGACATTGTTTTTGCCCTCAATAAATGTCTTCCCACTCTCTGACTCATCCTGGTCTAAGATTAGTGTGTCTTTCTGGGAAAGACAAGGATAAAATATGATTAAAAACTTATCACTGAATGGGTCATATATTCAAGAAAACACAAAATAAACCGTGTAAGGTTATTCACAGATGAAGCGATGCACAACGTAACACTATGGAGTGGAGAAAGATGGCAATGAAGATTAAACATTAAAATCACCAAATCACAGAATCTGCTGAGCAGTTGATCTGGTCATTTCCTATAAACCTTGATGATGATGGACAGAGTACCGTCTCTAAACTCTACCAGGTCACTGAACACACAACACCCAACACCAGGTCAGTGAAGTAGGCAGTGATTCATCAGTTCCATGGACTCAAGGCCCAGGGAGAGGAGACTGCCAAGAGCATGCCACATGGACTCAGAAACAGCACGAACCACCAGCGACAGTAGTAAGAAGAGAAGATAGCCAATGTTTCCAGGGGAGGGTGCAACTGGTTTAAATAAACCTTCGGGTTGGAATGGAGGCAAAATCATTAGGTTAGAACAAGAGAGGGTGCAATTGCTCCCCCTGATAGGAGAGGGCGTCAGACAGAAAGCTGCTGTGTGAGACAAGCATGCTCATTAAGAGTAGAGCAACTATGTGGAGCTCAAAGATGTAAAGACAGCACTTGAAAGTTTAAGTCTTACCATATTTTAATGTTGTGGTTATCTTTTGAACTACTCATTTATAATAAAATATTCAGTATGTAGGAATTAATATAGAAAATCATTTTTAATATCCTCTACTTGCTTCTTTTTGTAAATCCCATCCATATTTCCTAGTCACCTTGAGCTGGCATAGACTGGGTGACTTAAACCACATAAAAGCAGTTTCTCACGCATCTGGAGACTGGACATCCCAGGGTGGAGTGCCATCTTAGTCAGGTTCTAATGAGAGGTCTCTTCCCAGCCCTAACTAATAATCTCCCACAATCCCCATCTTCAGTTCCTATCACATTAGGAGTTGGTGCTTCAACATTAGAGTTTGGGAGATGGGTAGAATATAGATCCTCACACAACACTGCACAACAGGATATCAGTTAACATAAAAGAACAAATTAATGATACAAAACCATGTGGGTGGATCTCAAAAGCATTATTCTAAGTAAAAGAAGGCAAAAAAACATGTACTTTGTGACTCAACTTACAAAATATTACTAAAGGCAAAACTCTGGAGACAGAAGTCAGTCAGTCAGTGTTGCCAGGAGTTACATGTTCAGCAAATGGATTTACCTCAGAAAAACACTAGTTTTCCTGTAGGAACTCTCTATAGTTCCGCTACAAAAGGTGGAAGAGTCATCTGAGAGGAAGGAACCTCAATTAAGAAAATGCCTCCCATAAGATCAGGCTGTAGGCAAGCCTGTAGGACATTTTCTTAATTAGTAATTGATGCAGAAAGGACCAGTCCAATGTGGGTGGTGTCATTACCTCTGGGTTAGTGGTTCTTGGTTCTATAGGAAAATAGGCTGAGCAAGTCATGAGGCACAAGCCAGTAAGTAGTACTCTTCTATGACCTCTTCATTGGCTCTTGCCTTCAGGTTCTTATGCTGTTTGAGTTCCTTCCTTGACTTTCTTTGATGATAAACAATGATGTGGAAACATAAGACAAATAAGCCCTTTCCTCTCCAACTTGCTTTTGGTCATGGTGCTTCATCACAGCAATAGTAACCCTACCTAAGACAGTAACTCAACACTTTCCCATCTACGATGTGGTTAGCCCTCATGGGACCTAGGAGAGCAGATAAAGTTCATTGTGATCTCCACAGGAAATAATAGCTGCAATAGATTAGCAACAAAAACTGCATCTTCCAAGCCAGAAGCAAGAGCTCTGCCCTTACTGTCCAGAAAAATATGCCCAGGCAGTAATGTCAACACAGCCCCCATCAGCCCCCATCAGTTCTCTGGGTAGACCTTATAACAGGGATTCTTAAACACTTCCCACTCAGAAACCCATTTCACTTGAGAAATTTTTATGTGCCCACAGGCATATACATATTCAAGAAATATAAGTCAAACATTTTCTGATAATAAATTGTAAAGAAATTTGTTTTAGAACAATTCACTAGTATACACATAATTTTACTACTTACTACACAAGAAAGCAAATTTGCATACTAATGAGATGGATGTTCTTGCCTCCCCATCACAATATGGTCCAAAAGTTTACTAATGTGATACTTACATGCTGAAGAATGCTAGGAAAATACTATGTCTGGTTTTCTGTAATTAAGCTGTTATGCTTCTATGAGATCAGGAGATCCTGTGTATACAGCGAAAAACATTGCAATCACATCACTCAGTAGCTTCAAATCTGAGCCAAGATGTTTCAGGCAGTGCTTGTTGGCACTGTGTGGTGTGACGGCATGGACAGGGCAAAGTGCACACCTTTGTGTTCAGAACCAAGGCTGTGGTGATGCTTCACAGCACAACATGGGCAGGCACCTCCAGAAACACCTCACACCCATTATTCATTTGATTTGTTAATTCGTTTTTTATCACTGCGCAGTCAGTAACCTCTTACTATTGCCAGATACTATTATGCAACTCTATATGGGACTATGGTCTGCAGGTCAAGAGGCTTTGCTATGATACTCATTTCCCAATCATCTTCTTAATTCTCTGATGTTTACCGACAACAAGAGGTGCTTAATTATTGGTCTGCAGTGAAAAGGAAAGAAAATATCCACTAGTGGTTTTAACCACTAAGCATTGTTATTTCTCAAACTTAAACTTCATTCCAAATCACAGTCATCGCGATAAAACAAAACACTGAACCACCTCGCGATGGGCAGGTTGGCCCGTCTCTCATTCAGTGCATCTCTAACATTTCCGGTCCCCCAGATATTTCATCTACGTTTTGTATGCAGAAAAGTGGTCATCTTCCTTGACCTCATGTACCTCGCTGAGACCTTCCATCCTGCCAATAATGTTGTCAAAGCACAGTCCTGGGACGGCAGCAACTGCTCCACAAAATCAGGAGGCAAGGAGGCAGGACAGGGGCAGCAGTTGCCAACACAGCCCAGGGGCCCAACAGGGGGTTTCTGGGGGCCATCTGCAATGAGTCTAAAGATGTCCGGGGAAAAGATGCAGCTTCTTAACATCCTCGCTGTTGCAGGGAGGCGTGTGTTGATCACCTCGCCCCTGGAAGGAGCAGATTGTGATATGAACCAGGTCTTTCCCTTGCCCTAGCTGTCAGGACACCTGCAGGTCTTAGGGACACCTCCACGGCACATAGCGTTAGCCGCATAGCTGATCCAGGGGAGTAAAGAGAAGATTCCTTTTCCTCATGTACACCTGAGTTCTGGAAGCAAGAAGAAAGGAAAACTGAAGGGAGGAATTTTTTCTTTTCTTTTTTTTAATTAAGAAATTATTTTATTCATTTTACATACCAACCACAGATCCCCTTCTATTCCCTCCTCCTGCGCTCCTAGCCTTATCCCCCCCAGTCAGCCCCCCCATTCCCTCCTCTCATATGGTAAGGCCTCCCTGAGACCTCAACAGAGCCTGGTACATTCAGTAGAGGCAGGTCCTAGCCCTCCTGCTGCATCAAGGTAGTGGGCTCCAAAAAGCCAGCTCACGCACCAGGGATGGATCCTGATCCTACTGCCAGGGGACCAAAGGGAGGAAGTTTTGTGGGCCCGTGGGCCTGTGGGCCTGTGGGCCAGGAGCTGTGCTATGAATGTCAGAGATGGCATAGTTAGTGGTTAACATCTATGAAACGGTGTTTCTATGTGCCAGGAGTTACGCTTTGCACCTTTGCATACATGACCTCATTTAGTACACTCACGTGTTTGATAAATAGCTCAACTATATCCACCTCACAGACACAGAAATTGAAATCTGCAATGCTTCTATAACATGTTAAAGGTCACACAAGTGCCACATGACAGACAGATACTTCAAACTCAGGAATGCTGGCCCCGAAGTCTCACCTCCTTACATTTCAAAATCCATTTGACAACACCTGATTGTAGTTATCCAATCTCTGTGTTCCAAGAATCACCACAGAGGCCCCACCTACTATAAGAGCAGAGGTGTTCTATGGAAATGAATGTGTTCCCCTATGAGAAGTTCAGAATTTTCACCTTTTCTGAGATTCAACTATATCCCAGGCACTTCCTGTTGTGGTTTGAATGTTTGCCCCCTTCCAAATTCATAATAGAAATTCAAATGCTTTGGAACACTTAAGAAATGGGATTTTAGGGTTGGGGATTTAGCTCAGTGGTAGAGTGCTTGCCTGGCAAGCACAAGGCCCTGGGTTCGATCCTCAGCTCAAAAAAAGAAAACGAAAAAGAAAAAGAAAAAGAAATGGGATTTTAAGAGGTGATTAAGGGTGGAGGCCTTGTGAATGGATCTGGTGCTCTTACAGAAGGGTGGCATCACCCTGTCTTGCTGTCTTTTGTCTTCTTTCATATGATGGCCTACACCATGCCCTGCAGAAAGAAGGCCCTTGCCAAGTTGTCTATTCATTCTAAAATAACCTGTATCCAGTATTCTGTTACAACACAAAAATGTGTGGACCACATTTACATGAAGTTATCTAAGTCATGGCAGAACTCCTTAGTTGATCAGGATGCTCCTTCTGAGACTAAAATATAACCTCTGAGTCCTTTAACATCGATCTCTAGGAAACTGCTTAAGACACCAATGTCAGCCTGTTTCATCTTCTGCTGGAAAAGCACATTGGCCTCAAGGACAGTCAGATAACAGTGAGGTGGGGCTAGACAGATGGCTCAGTGGTTAAGAGCATTGGCAGATCATCCAGAAGTCCTGAGTTCAATTCCCAGCACTCACATGGTGGCTCACAACCATCTGTAATGTGGTCTGATGCCCCCTTCTGGTATGCAGGTGTACATGCAGACAAAACATACATAAATAAATTTTTTAAAAGCTAATAACAAGGAATAACAAGTGAATATTTCAGCAGACTTCCAGGATCTTGATTCTGCTTATCATTAAACTTGAGTGTGTACATGGAACTCTCCTATCTTACATATCTCTAAGGTCTCACCCATGTCACTGTTGGGACTCAGGACCGTTGGTGAGAGGAAATAGGAAAAATTCCAAAAAACCAGAATCCTGGGACAAGGGCACTTATAAGAACCAGACACATAAAAAAAAAAAAACAAAAAACAAAAGGTAAATTTTAGCCAGCAAGGTAAAATTTTCTAGCATTTTCTGCAAAGAAATTCTGTTACATGACAAGGTTTGTTACCGTAAGGAGTAGGAGTGTCCTTATAGACAACCAGGCAGGAAAACATGGCAAAAACATGCAGACCAAAGAGGCCGCTTGACTCCTGGCTGCAGGGAGTGATTGCATGCCAGCTGTGTGAGCCCATGAAGGTTCTCAACATCTCTGAAGTGCATGTGAGAGATGAAGCTTCATTGTTAAAAAAACAAAAAAACAAAAAACAAAAAACAAAAAAAACCACTGAAGTAGCTCCTGCCCATACAGTGTTTCCAACCAAGATAACCAAGATTTTTATGATGATATCAAGACTGGATAACAGTAGAGACTGAGGCAAGTGGTAGTAAAGAAAGAGGTGACAGGTACAAGAGGTAATGATTTCCCATCAAGGCACAAGGAGGAGCTGAGAGGGGACTCTGTCCTTGTCTCCTCTACTGACATAACCCAGTAGTAGGTGCTCATTTGCACTTATGGGTTAGTTGTTTGGTTAGTTGGATAACAAGTAGTAAACCCTTGAAAGGCCTCAAAAAGATGAAGAACAGGGTCAGATTTAAGTTTTTGATTTGTGTGCATATGTGTGGGTATACACAAATATGTTGATGGAAGCATGTGTATGTGCACATGCATGTCTGTGTGCATGTGTGCAAAGATCAATCTCAAGTATCCATCGCTTTTCTTTTCTTTTCTTTTTTTTTTTGTTTTGTTTTGTTTTGTTTTGGTTTGTTTTGGTTTGGTTTGGTTTGGTTTGGTTTGGTTTGGTTTGGTTTGGTTTTTCAAGACAGGGTTTCTCTGTGTAACAGTCCTAGCTGTCCTGGAACTTGCTTTGTAGACCAGGCTGACCTCAAACTCATAGAGATCCACCTGCCTCTGCCTCCCAAGTGCTAGGATTAAAGGCAGACACCACTCAGCTCTCCATCTCATTTTCTGAGACAGAGTCTCACATTTACCTGGAGCTGACCCATTTGGCTTGGCTGGCTGGTCATCAGACGCCAGAGGTCTGCCTGCCTCTGCCTACCCAAAGCTGAGATTTCAGCTTATTTTTTCCTTACATGTATTTGTTTTTCTCTTGTGTTTGTTTGTTTGATTTTGAAAATGTATTTTAATTACAATATTCTCCCTTCCCTTTCCTCCCTCCAAACCTTCCCATATAATCCTCCCATTTCTCCTTCAAATTTATGGCCTTTTTTCATTAATTTTTATTATGCATGTATTTGTATATACATGTATATTTCCAAATATAACAGGTTGAGCCCGTATAATGCTACCTGTCTGTGTGTTTTCAGGGCTGACCATTTAGCACTGGACACCAACTGGTGTACTCTTCCCTGGGGAAGACCACCTCTCCCACTCCCCAATTACTCAGTTGCCTGTAGGTCTTTGTGTAAGGCTGAGGCTTCATGGGCTTTCCCCATGAAGTCTGGCATGCTCATTGGAGTCTTCCTTGCTCCAGATCAGGTTTTAGAGGCCATGATGGTGATACTTTATGGATGTAGCTTTCTTCTGCCTCTTACAATCTTTCTCCCCCATCTTTCATTCAGTGTTTTCTGAGTCTTAGTTGTGGGTGGGTTTTATAGAAGTATCCAATGGGACTGGGCTCTAAAACTCTGCATTTTGATCAGTTATGGTTTTTTCTAGTTGTCTGTCTGTTGCAAAAAGACATTTCCTTGATGAGAAGTGAAAATTAAACTTACCTGTGAGTATAAGAACAAGTATTTACAGATTGTTGTTAGGAATTGTACTGGCTTAGTAAATTAGTAGTAGTAGATTCCCATCCAATAACCATGATTTCACTGGCACTGGTTAGTTAACTAGATTTCCAATAGCAGGCATGGTTTCCCTCTTTTTGAGTGAGTCATAAATCCACTTAGAAAGACATTGGTTACCACCGGTAGGTATGCATGCCACTACTCCAACTACAGGACTATCATGCTGTGCCAGTTGCTGATGTGGTTCATAGACGTCATAACTGGGCGGGACTGTCGGTTGCCTTCCTCCTTTGGAAGCTTGCATAGTGTCTTCTGGAACCATGAAAGCTTGTCCCCTGAAAAGGGTCATTCAGACCAGTTACAGCTCAGGGACCTCTGGGCCCTGTTTCTGAAGTCATGCTCAACTTTTTCAGATGGGTTTGGGGAATCAAACTCAAGTCCTCGCACTTACACAGCAGGCATTTTGCCTACTGAGCCAGCTTCCTGTGCCTGAATTTAATTTCTGGAGACCTTTTTTTCTCATTCCTTTATAGAGAATGATATTAGGGACAGGAGAAGGACATCTACTTGGTTTTGCTCCTCCAGGACAGAGCCTAGATGAGCAGGAGGCCCTTATCTGGCGGATAATCAAGCCAGTAGTAGCCCCGAACAAACCAGGTTGGAGGAAGGATTGGAGAGCTTGAATTAAGGTTCCTAATGAGGTGCTCTTTCCAGTGGTAACAAGATCCAGGCTTTATCCATGAGACAGGCAGCTAAGGGTTTGTGTAATCAAGACTGATGGAGAGACTGAGAGGCCAGCTTACCCTTGAGTCCTGTTTCCTTCTCACAGCAAAACTGCCACACCCCTGTACCTGTCTTCCTTTTACAGATGATGAAGTCAAGATTCTGAGGTTAAGTGACAGACCAAGGAGAGGAAAGACACACAACTGGGCTTCAGTCTAATGGGGCTGGACTATACAATGGCCATGACCTTCCTCCTGTTTGCCTACTGCTTAATGGACTGGGCTGTGATCTGTTCTCCCTTCAACTCCACTACAGCCAACTGAGACCCAAATCATGCCCTCCTCTGGTTGTTGTTGTTGTTGTTGTTGTTGTTGTTGTTGTTACAATGGCTGTACTAAGGATGCCTTGTGAGCTGGAAAGAAGGGGAAACTGGTTGCAGAATTACAAAGGTGAAAAGTCTTGAGGACTAGGGGCTCCAACCACCCAAACTATTCTCCTGAACCCCCCAGGAGGAGAGACTATGCTGCCTCTCATGGTTAAATGAGATGTAGGACTAACTTCAAGGCATCCTTGGGACTTGAAATTCTCTACTGCTGTTTATGCAAAGTCAAAGTCAAGCAGATAACCAGACAGGTAGATGATAGACTGTGGTGGATTAAATAGGTATGCTCCCCCACAGAGTCCTGTGTTTGAAGGCTTGGTCCACAGGGAGTGGCATATTAAGAGATGTGGCCTTGTTTGAGTAGGTGTGACTTTGTTGGAGGAAGTATATCACTGTGGATACAGGCTTTGAGGTCTCATATGCTCAAGCTATAGTCTCCTTCTGCTGTCTGCACATCAAGATGTAGAACTCTCATCTCCTTCTCCAGCACCATGTCTGCCTGCATGCTGCCACACTTCTTACCATGACAATAATAGACTAAACCTCTGAAATTGTAAGCCCAACCCAATTAAATGCAGCCTGGTCCACAAATCGAGTTCCAGGACAGCCAGATCTGTTACACGGAGAAATCTTGCCTCAAAAAAACAAAAATCAAACAAAAAAAAATGTTTTCCTTTGAAATAGTTGCTGTGGCCATGGTGTCTCTTCAAAGCAAAAGAAACCCTAAGATGCAAGTATATATAGAAATGATAGAGATAGAGAGATAAATATATACAAAAAGAGATATAAATAAGCATACATAAGTACAAATATTTGTTTACAACTTATATATACACATGTATTTATACACATTTTTTGGATGCTGCTTTTTGAGACAGGGTCTCACTGTGTAGCTCTGTATTCCTAAACACCCCTATGTAGACCATGCTGGCCTCAAACTCACAAAGCTCTACCTGGCTCTGCCTCCAAGTACTGAGATTAAAGACATGTACCACTACATCTAGCTTTACACATATATCTTACATATATGCAGAAATATACTTTTTTTAAGTTTTGTGTCTCATTGAAGAATATTTTCTCAAAGGACCTCCTTTGCCAAAGGATCTCTAACAAGAATATGTTGCACAGTGGGTGTGGGCAGAAGACTTGTATCTGTATTTGAGGACTCTGTCTCCCTGGTAGAGAGCTCAGGCTCAGCAAGGATAATCAGAGCCTCCCAGGTTATCCCCCTCTAAAGCTGTCTCCCAACTGAGAACCTGTAGGGCTCAGAGGAAGACGATGAAGGTCTGGTATTTAAAAGGTGTGGAGGTATGCTCCAGGCCTCACCAGCAAACTCTGTCAATGAATACTTCACCTTTGAGCCAGTAGCTCTCCTCTAGGAAGTTTGGAGATGTCCAGGGCTCTTCCCAGAGCTGGATTTACAGAATCTCCTCTACTTGATAAGGTTGGAGGACTCTGAAGGAGCCTCTGGGACTTGCGCCAAGGTCTCTAGACCCCAGTGTTGACAAGAGTAGAGACGGCAGCATCTCAGCACAGATCTCTGGAAGAACTTACAGAAAGGATGTGGAAGTGTGGCTACATAAAGGGTGAGCCAGAGACTCAGCACCTCCTCATGATGAACAAAGGGTTCTAAGGGGAGAACTCTAAGCAGAGATGCCATTGCTCAGAATCTCAGCTTCTTTCAGAGTTCTAGCAGGACGCTGAACATTTTCCTCCACAGAACCGCCCCACAGCTTTTTTGCTAGGAGAAGGCTCAGCAGCAGATGTTGATGAAAGACTTGAATAATAGAGCTACAGTACCTTGATTCAAATCCCAACTCTGCAACTTTATACTTGCAGGACCTTGAGCAAATTACTTGACCTGTTTCCTTATCTATAAAAAGAAGATGATAATAGTATCAACTTCATAGCCTCATGATAAGGACAGAATGAGTACTTAGAATGACCTGGCCCTTTCCCAACTCCATATGCACATGAGTTATTATCAGAAGGATCTGCTTGAGCATGCCTCAGTGCCCTTGATGTGGACAAATAGATCTTCTGACTGGTCACTTACAGGAATTTTCTTGGCACCTGAGCATCTCATTTCTTGACATTTTTTTTTCTTCCCAAGTCTTTTCACCTACTTAGGTCTACAGTGACCTTCAAGAATCACTGGGTACATGCTGAGAGCTTTGTGTATTCCCATGCATGCCCCTCTCACCATAAGCCTTAGGATCAGGAAACACCCATGCTCCTGATCCATCAAGAGCCAGAGTCTCAACAAAGCCCTGCTCAAAGAAATTGTCCAGCTTCCCATTCTCCGTCTTTCCAGCTTCAAGATCCTCTCCCCGTCCCTGAAGCAGCTAAAGGCTTACAGTTCCCAGACCAGTTTTCTACCCTCTTTTTTCTATGCAGAGTGTGAGTTGCTGCCCATTATTGTTTTAGAGTTTCAACCAGAAAGACCTGATTTCCATTTTAATATCCTTTTGAGAGAGTGTTCATGAGCAAAAAGCACCTGCTTCATATAAATACTTACAGGAAAATAGCCCAAGAACCTCCACGGGTGGTCATAATTACTCCTGAGGCCCTGGACTGAAGGAAGACATATTTCACCTGAGCACAGGACTGTTGTCTCATACACTGAACAGGCTATGAGGGACACTGAAGCTTGTGCCCAGTCTGCACGGGAACGTTTCCCACCAGCTGCCTGCTCACTTCCCAGAAAGGCTGACTTTATTATCTCCTCAAGAGCTCATTTTCTCACACAGGCATGTTTGGCAGGCCAAAGGGTCTGTGGTTCTTTAGTCATGCCTTGTTGCTTTCACAAGAACTTTCTTTGGCATCCCATCATCCAAGCCAAAGGCAGCTCACACCTCTACACAAGGCAAACACATGGCTCCCCTGGGGTCCAACGGCTTCTCCAGAGGGCCTTGAATGCCAGGCATCTTGGGTTCAAGCACTGGAATTCTCACTCACCAGCACTGAGCACTCTAGTGAGTTATGCAACTATGCTTGCTTCTTCCTTAGAGGCACTGGACATACATGCATATGTGAGTACATGCATGCATGCATGTGTGTGTGTATGATGGTTTTGAACACAAAACAAATGGCAAAATACATGAAACAATTAGGTCAAATGCCATTGAACACCATCAGTTCTCTTTCTTTTAGAATATGTTCTAATGCATGGTTTCTGACACCTTTCCTCATTCTGGGACTTCAATGCCATGTCACTGTCAATAACAAAAAGAAAAAGAAAAATATTTTCTTACAGTGCAATCATGTTCACTAGTAGTCCTTACCGTCTACTTGCACAGAAACATAAAACCAATGGCCTGACAGGAACTACTTTTAGGAACAGACCAACAACCTTTCCATTTGACAAAGAGAGCACGTTAGGATAGAGAAGATATATAGCTTAATCCACAGAGCCACTGAACTGTTGTAACCCAGAAGATAGTCTTTGCTGCAATCCATGCCTAACTAGACACCAGGCATTTGATTACTGTATATCTGGAAGCAGTTGGGTACAGCCTGAAAAACTTTAGCTTGAATAAAGGGACAATGAGAAAGGAAACAGGACCAATTCAACAAGCTGTTCCAGGGTCATGTTTAATTTACAAGAAATAAAGCTGCCAGACAGTGGTGGCACACACCTTTAATCACAGCACTCAGGAGGCAAAGGCAGGTGGATCTCTGTGGTTTTGAGGCCAGCCTGGTCTACAAAGCAAGTTCCAGGACAGCCAGAGCTACAACTGGCTCAAAAAGAAAAAAAGAGCCAGATGTGACCATTAAAAATGTGGGCTGTTGGTGGTCCAGATGGTCTGTGCTGCCACCTAGGTCCATAGTGACATCTGGGCCAGAGCTGCTTCCTAGGACCATGTCTGAGTCTATGATCCTACCACAGCCAGGATCTGTATTGATGTCCATGGCCCATGTTGCCACCAAAAGCCACCTAGATAGCCAGGCGGTGGTGGCACATGCCTTTAATCCCAGTACTCGGGAAGCAGAGGCAGGCGGATCTCTGTGAGTTCAAGGCCAGCCTGGGCTACCAAGTGAGTTCCAGGAAAGGCAAAAAGCTACACAGAGAAATAAGTAAGCTAGCAAGCCTAAACAGCCCTCTAGTCTGGTGTTCAAAGAATTTTGATACTTTATCCCCCTGTAGCTAAGGAGGATTATGATTATCCTATCACCAAGCATCACGTCCAAACATTCTGTGAAACTGAACGGCCTACATTCAAGGTTAACTGACCCTCCAAGGGTACTTTTGATTCCCAGACAGCCTGGGCAGTGGGTAATGTCACTGTCAGTAAGCCTGGCCACCCAGATCAGATTGGATACATCCTGTCTTGGGCTGAAGCAATTTCCAACCTGTATCCTGGGTGAAGCTCTGTATGGCCTGCAATGGGCAAGGTGGCTAAACCCTGCTTGTCAGCAGACAGACCTATCGAGGGCCTGTAGCAGAAACCAATGAACCCCATTTGGAGACCGTTCTGCAGGACTCACAGGAGGAAGAACCCCTTCTCCCCATATAACCATCTTTATCCTCTTCTCCCTCCTCACCTCACCTTTGCCTCCCCAGTTCCCACCACCAAGACCTCACTCTGCCCCTCCCATCTGCATATCCCCTACACCACCATCTAGTTCTTCCCTACCTCCACTACCTCCCCCCCCAGCTCTTCCCTACCTCACCCCATCTTTTCCCCTCCCCACACCCTCCAGGGAGTCCCATATGGCCCTCCAGACTTCTGGTTCGGGGTGTTACCTCTTTCAGTCCCTGTTTCCCTACGGCTGTTTCCTGACAATTGTTACTTGTATGTCCCTTTCTCAACCACAGATCTCTACAACTGGAAGAACCAGAACCCTCTTTCAGTACCAGCCCTGGTTCTTTAATTTCTCTAATTGATTCTGTCTTTTTCAATCATCTCCCCACATGGGATGACTGTCAGAAGATTGTCCATAACCTCTTACTGCTGAAGAAAGGGAAAGGATTCTCAGGAGGCAACTGAAGCACTCCCGAGAATAGCTGGAATGGCTGGTGACCAGAGGGCAGAGGAGATTGGCCATGGTCTGCCAAGAAGGAGAGCCCAATGGGACAGCAAACACGAGAGAAGTGGGAGGTCACCAGTGAGTACCACCAGGTTCTGCTAGAAGGGTGAAACAGGCAGCCTGGAAGCCCACTAACCTATCTAGGGTAACAGATGTGAAACAGGGCCCAGATGAGTCACCTTCAGCTTTCCTAGAGCGCCTCCTGGACACCTATCAGTTATGTACTCCTATACACCAAGGTTAATCTCAAGGTGATTAACCTGGTCTTCGTTACTCAGTCAGCCACTGACATAGCATAGAAAGATACAAAAGATGGATGAGTGTGCACAAAAGAACAGGTCAGAACTATTAGAGATAGCCCAGAAAGTGTTTGACGCAGAGGACAACAAAGAAAATCTGATAAAGAAGATGAGGTGTGGCTACACCACCATCCCAGACACTCTCAATTCTGCCCATGCACACCATGATAAAAAGAGGAGACCTTTACAAAAAGGACCAGTGCACCTACTGCAAAGAAATGGGTCACTGGGAAAACAAATGTCCATGCCACCCCACCCAACCCAAGACAATCCTAGCTATGGAGGATTAGCAAGGTTGAGGCTCCTTCAGACTAGGTTCCAGTAGCATATGATAGATATGATAGCCTTCATCATAGGGGACCAACCTGTAAAGTTTTTGGTGGACATGGCAGCTACTCATCCTTACTATAGGAGCCCTTACCAACCAAGCAATGGAAGTACGGGGGCAACAGGGGGTGTCTCTCTCTCTCTCTCTCTTCTCTCTCTCTCTCCCTGTCCACTCAAGAGACCTCTGAACTCAGAAAGGCACTAAAAAGCCCAGTTCTGCATCCTTGGTGGCTGCTGCAGCTTCCTGCCCTGAAGTCGCCAGCCGCCTAAGCACTCAGCATTTGACCATACTCGGACACAAACCCAGCTTGTGTCAGAAACATCATCACCTCTCCTACAGTCTATAAGACTTTCCTGCCCAGCGGTGGAGAGGTGTCCTGTCCCCCGCCACTCCTTCCTGGCCTGCTGCAGCATCTTTCAGTGATAGACTGTGTGCAACCTGCAAGCCCAGCAAACCCCTTTCCTCCCCAGGCTGCTTTTGGTCAGTATTTTATCACAGCCACAGAAAGTAAACTAGGACACCTGTGGTCCCAAATGGCCATTGGGAGGTCAGTGTGGACCACATTAAGGTACAATCTAAGAGTTTATTCAGACAGCATTTATTTAGTTACATGTGCCCAGGCTTGAAACCAAATTACTTGTAAGGCTTTGCTCTCCATTTTATACCTTTGTTAAAAAAAATTAAATAAATAAATAAATAAATAAATAAACAAATAAATAAATAAATAAATAAATGAAAATAAAACCACTTAGAAATATTGTCTTCATGAGTAAGGGAGGTCAAGCTGAAGTTTAGGGAAGAGCCAAGGGCTCGAGAACTCACAGCGGCAAAGGCGGGCATCATCAGTCATGGCTGGGGAGGAGGTGGCTCTGGGACTCCCGTGGTGGGAGCACCGGTGGTCCTGATGCCTGGTGTCAGCCTTCCGGGCAAGACCAGCAAGAAATGCTTGAAAGACATGGAGGTGGAGATGACCCTGTTTAAGCAGGAAGTGTTGGGAGTGAGGAGTGACCGGAATCCCAACTGCTGTGCCTGCTCTGCCCATGGTAGAGGCCACACAGGTCCCAGCAGCTCTGGTGATCTGCCCAGTTACCGCCACCAACATGTACCAGCAGGTCCAACAGGCCCTGGAAGCCCAGGCAGCTGCGGCAGTCACAGGAGTTCCCCCCATGGTGGGACGCACTTCTTTTCTGGGTCCAGATGGCTTTGGCCCTACTGATCACAGTCACCTAGATAGCCATGCTCCTGAGGCAAGCAGCTATGGCCCTTCAGAGGGCCCCTATCCAGCATCCAGCCTTCGTCTCCCACGTGCTACAAGAGAGAGCAGAATCTGTTCTCTCTTCTGCAGCAGGTGGCCCCCGACCCCAGGCCCTGGTTGGACCCTCTCTGCCTGGACCATGTACGCATGATGCTGCCATCAATGGCTCGGCCCCTGGACCACCCCTGGGTTCTGTGGCCGCTCTGAGACCTCCCCTGGAAGAGCCAGCGGCTCCAGGAGAACTAGGTGGAGGCCTTGAGTTAGGACTGAAGGAGAAGAAACAGGAAGCAGCAGTCATTGGCCATAGCCTGCGCCAGCCCTAGCCATGCCCTTGCCTGAGCCTAAAGCTGAGCCTGAGCCTGAGCCTGCGCCTGCGCCTGAGCACCCCTACCCCTCGCACTGGAGATGGAACTGGCCTGTTGCCCCCTCTGCAAGCTCCTGAGCTCCTGTCCCTGAAACCACCACAACCCCAACCCTCTCAACCTGAACCGCCTCCTGGCCTCATGATGAGGAACTGCCTGACTCCATTTTAAAGGCAGGAGCCATTATGCTACTTTTTTTTTTTTTTTTGAGCTGATTGAACCCAGGGCCTTGCGCTTGCTAGGCAAGCGCTCTACCACTGAGCTAAATCCCCAACCCTATGCCTCATTTTTTAAGAATAAGTTTCTATTTACTGTGAGAGCTGAGATGCTCTCTGTTTCCCAGAACCTGACCTTCCTCAACCCAGGACTTTGATTTGTTTTTGAGAATATTCTGACCCTCCCTGATCACATGGTAGGTGACCACATCATTTTTTTAAGGCTTTTGTATTTCCTTATTGCCCATTGTCTCCCTTCTGTAAAACTGCTTGTGATTTTACTCTTTAAAAGGGATCCAAGGCCAGGATGTGGTGGCACATGCCTATAATCCCAGCACTCGGGAGGCAGAAGCAGGTGGATCTCTGTGAGTTCAAGTCCAGCCTGGGCTACAGAGCGAGTTCCAGAACAGGCTCCAAAGCTACACAGAGAAACCCTGTCTGGAAAAACAAACTGGGGTGGGGGGCATCCAAGAAGTGTATTCCAAGCTGCTCTCTTTAACCAGACTTAGGAGGCAGTCGCTGGGCTGGACAGTTCTTGGGTGCACCCCAATAAAAATCAAGCTTGCTTCAAATTTGGCTGAAATTGTGGTAGTGGTCTTATTCTCTCCATTGGGGTTAATAATGGCCCTAGAAGTCCCAGAGAGATTCAGACCACCCACCCAAATTCTAAACCGAGACATTAGCTCCAGAACTCAAGAGGCCGGGGGAATTGCCTCAGGAGGCACGCGCCTGGAGACCTTCCAAGGCTCCAGGGCTGCCTTCAGTTGACGAACTATCAGGGTGAACTTTCATACTGAGAAAAGCAGCAAGCATCTTTGGAGGCCTCCTGGTGAGTCATAGTCTAGTTCAGTTTTGTGGGATCCCTATCTGGGATGTGGAGGGGGTTCAGTGGGCCCCCACTGTTCTCCTGTCCAGGGCAAAAAGCGAGACGTTGCATCGCCCACCTGAGGTTCTTAGTCTGGTTTTATGTCCGTTTGTCTTGTCATGGGCTTCTGTCCTCTTTCTGTCCTTTGTCCTTTCTGTGTTAATTGGTTGATTTTGGACTTGGGGTGACTGAACTGACAGATAATGTTGGTAATAAGACTAGCAAGCCTAACAGCCCTCTAGTCTGTGTTCTAAAGAATTTTGATAACTTTATCCCCCTGTAGCTAAGGAGGATTATGATTATCCTATCACCAAGCATCACGTCCAAACATTCTGTGAAACTGAACGGCCTACATTCAAGGTTAACTGACCCTCCAAGGGTACTTTTGATTCCCAGACAGCCTGGGCAGTGGGTAATGTCACTGTCAGTAAGCCTGGCCACCCAGATCAGATTGGATACATCCTGTCTTGGGCTGAAGCAATTTCCAACCTGTATCCTGGGTGAAGCTCTGTATGGCCTGCAATGGGCAAGGTGGCTAAACCCTGCTTGTCAGCAGACAGACCTATCGAGGGCCTGTAGCAGAAACCAATGAACCCCATTTGGAGACTGTTCTGCAGGACTCACAGGAGGAAGAACCCCTTCTCCCCCATATGACCATCTTTATCCTCTTCTCCCCTCCTCACCTCACCTTTGCCTCCCCAGTTCCCACCACCAAGACCTCACTCTGCCCCCTCCCATCTGCATTACCCCTACACCACCATCTAGTTCTTCCCTACCTCCACCTACCCCCCCCCCCCAGCTCTTCCCTACCTCCCCCCATCTTTTCCCCTCCCCACACCCTCCAGGGAGTCCCCATACAGCCCTCCAGACTTCTGGTTCGGGGTGTTACCTCCTTCAGTCCCTGTTTCCCTACGGCTGTTTCCTGACAATCGTTACTTGTATGTCCCTTTCTCAACCACAGATCTCTACAACTGGAAGAACCAGAACCCTCTTTCAGTACCAGCCCTGGTTCTTTAATTTCTCTAATTGATTCTGTCTTTTTCAATCATCTCCCCACATGGGATGACTGTCAGCAGATTGTCCATAACCTCTTTACTGCTGAAGAAAGGGAAAGGATTCTCAGGAAGGCAACTGAAGCACTCCCGAGAATAGCTGGAATGGCTAGTGACCAGAGGGCAGAGGAGATTGGCCATGGTCTGCCAAGAAGGAGAGCCCAATGGGACAGCAACACAGAGAGAAGTGGGAGGTCACCAGTGAGTACCACCAGGTTCTGCTAGAAGGGATGAAACAGGCAGCCTGGAAGCCCACTAACCTATCTAGGGTAACAGATGTGAAACAGGGCCCAGATGAGTCACCTTCAGCTTTCCTAGAGCGCCTCCTGGACACCTATCAGTTATGTACTCCTATACACCCAGAGGACCTGGCAAATCTCAAGGTGATTAACCTGGTCTTCGTTACTCAGTCAGCCACTGACATAGCATAGAAAGATACAAAAGATGGATGAGTTTGCACAAAAGAACAGGTCAGAACTATTAGAGATAGCCCAGAAAGTGTTTGACGGCAGAGACAACAAAGAAAATCTGATAAAGAAGATGAGGTGTGGCTACACCACCATCCCCAGACACTCTCAATTCTGCCCTTGCACACCACGATAAAAAGAGGAGACCTTTACAAAAAGGACCAGTGCACCTACTGCAAAGAAATGGGTCACTGGGAAAACAAATGTCCATGCCACCCCCACCCAACCCAAGACAATCCTAGCTATGGAGGATTAGCAAGGTTGAGGCTCCTTCAGACTAGGTTCCCAGTAGCATATGATAGATATGATAGCCTTCATCATAGGGGACCAACCTGTAAAGTTTTTGGTGGACATGGCAGCTACTCATTCCTTACTATAGGAGCCCCTTACCAACCAAGCAATGGAAGTACAGGGGGCAACAGGGGGTCTCTCTCTCTCTCTCTCTCTCTCTCTCTCTCTCTCCCTGTCCACTCAGAGACTCTCTGAACTCAGAAAGGCACTAAAAAGCCCAGTTCTGCATCCTTGGTGGCTGCTACAGCTTCCTGCCCTGAAGTTGCCAGCCGCCTAAGCACTCAGCATTTGACCATACTCAGACACAAACCCAGCTTGTGTCAGAAACATCATCACCTCTCTCCTACAGTCTATAAGACTTTCCTGCCCAGCGGTGGAGACAGAGGCAGGCAGATTTCTGTGAGTGGGAGGCCAGCCTGGTCTACAGAGTGAGTTCCAGAATAGCCAGGGCTGCACAGAGAAACTCTGTCTTGGGGGGGGGTGGGGGAAGGGGGGTGGACAGTGGAAACACAACTTTCCTGCCGTGGCTCAGCGCAGGACTTCTCTGGCCTTGATCTCCTGGAACAGAGAACCCAACCAGGAGTTTTGTTCAATATACCTGTTGTTAAACTTTTTCAGTTTGGCTTCATCTGATTAACTGTGTCGGTGGAGAAATTTATTAAGGGTGAAGGGGGCAGAAAACCTATTAGCTGATTCTGTCTGTTTCTTAACCACAGTTTTGTTAATGAGCATGCCTGTGATGTTAGGCAGCCTGCAAGAGGCACAGGAGAAGGAAGGGGCAGCGAGAACAAAGGAAGGGTAGGAACAATGCTAAACACAGAAAAGGGGAGCAGCACACACAATAAGATGATGGCTAGAACTTTCTTCCTCACCAAGTATTTACATCATTTCCCCTCATCTACTGTGGTGGTTTGAATAGGAATGCCCCCCATAGATTCATTGATTTGAATGCTTGGTTGCCAGGAAATGGCGCTATGACCAGGTATGCCCTTATTAGAATAGGTATGGCCTTGTTGAAGGAAGTGTATCATTGGAGACAGGCTTTGAGGTTACAAATGCTCAAGCCAGGCCATCCCTCTTTCTGCTGCCTGCAGATCAGACTGTAGAACTGTCAACTACCTCTCCAGCACCGTGTCTACCTGCATGCTGCCATGCTTCCCTACCATGCTGACTTTGGACTAACCTCTGAAACTGTAAGCCAACCCCAATTAAGTGCTTTCTTTTATAAGAGTTGCCATGGTTGCCTTGACCTCTGTCATTCTGTTTCTCACACGCATAAGACATTTGCTTGCTCCACCTACAACATCCTGGCTACATGAATCCCCCTTCCTGATCAAAATCACAGACTTCCTTTAGTCAACTCATATGACCCACCATTGATCTTTGATTGCTCCATACACTTTCTTTACCTTGACCAGGGATTACACATTTGACATTGTTTATATCTGTGTCTTGCTGATTATTCAGCACACCTCTGGTACTAACATTAATAAAATGACTAGAAAACACAAAATTCAGTAGAAGTACCAGGTTCTGGTAAGCTCCAGAACAGTGGAGGGCTGTAGTGCATAACTATCTATTGTATGTTTTGTTAACGACAAGATGAAAGATATCTGGACTGTTGGGATGGCTCTGTGGGTAAAAGTGCTTGTTGTGAAAGCCTGATGACCTGAGTTTGAGCCCTGGATCCCACAATGGAGGGATAGCAGCGGGAGAGGAAGTAAAGGAGGAGACTGAGAAAGAAGACAAAGACAGCATACCACCCACGTGATCACTGTACCTGTCGGAGTGCGTCCTCCCAGCCATTGCTCAGGGAGAAATTTCCCACATAATCAGTATTGCCATTTCTCTCAACTATTGAATTAACACTGCAAATTTCCACCTTCGAAGTCTTTAAAGGAGGAAGCCATGTGTGCTCTCTCCCGAGTTTGGTAATTTGTAGTTTGGAGTCAGTCTCGCTTTTTTTCCCAACTCTCCCATTGATTTTTCTGTCTAAGCAGATTTTTCAGGCACTCTTTAACTTGATTCTGACTTGCAGCCTAGGGCCATGAATGTAACGATTTAGGTGGACATGAGACCCAATCAGAAGACAGGAGGGGACAAGGCTGTGTTCTTCCTAATTGGAAACAGCTTGTGTCTGCTTCAAAACAAGATGAACATGGTAGACCTTGGGAACAATATAAAGATAAAAACATATTTTAAGAATGAAGAGCTAGCTCTTGCAAAGTGATGCCCAAATCACAGCTTGAGCTGTCTGTCTCATTACAGGACAAAGGCACATGAATCCAGGGAGATATGCTTCTGTTACCTTAGAAACAAAATCACCCTTGTTGATGTATAGGCTCATAAAGAGAGGGCAGAAAGAGAGGGAGGCCTCTTACCCTCCCTTGGTAGGATATTTGTGTGAACCAAGGGTCATGGAACATCTTCCCAACTGAGGTTGCTTGGTAATCTCCCATCCCCACCCTCACACAGAACACACTTGGCCCTTCATTCACTTGGTGTTTGTTAAGCTTTTATTGAATGCCTGCTAGGGAGCTACTTCTGATGGAGAAAGTTTCTAAACGAATGAAATAAACACAAAGCTTTGTGAGGACAATAGCTTTGAACCTGGTACACCACAGTACGGTGCCCTGTGTGACATCCATTGTAGTGGCCCCTAAAGACAATGACAGGCACCCAACCATGGAGCTGATACTTCCAGCAGAATTGGATGTGTGAAGTGATGAAGAGTGAGTTCTGTCTACTTGCCATATTTTTCCACGTTGAATGACCAGTGACCAAGTAGGGATCAAGATGGAGAAAAGTATGCAAGAGTCACTGAATACAATGATATGAGAGAGAGAGAGAGAGAGAGAGAGAGAGAGAGAGAGAGAGAGAGAGAGAAACTCTAAGAGGGAAAAGTAAAGTCTCCCAAACTGAAAATAACAAAAGACTTCTCTCAATAGAAGCTATGTCAAAACCAAGGTTTAAAAATTAAATAAAATCAGAAGAGCTCGCAATAGGAATTCAGGGCACTCTTGGGAAATAGAGAGCTGCCCAGTGTGGCTAAAACAGGAGGAAGAAGGGCTAGACCACGGAGGGGCGGGTGAGATTTGGCTAGATAGGTGGCCTACTTCCACTGCAGGGCAGGGGCTGTTGAGAGCAAGGCTCTACATTGCTTCCCAGGGTGTAGAAAGCAGAGGCTTTTGAGTGTTAGGATGACAGGAATAAAGCAGAGTTTTCCACACTTACCCCTGCTTTTGCAGAGGTGTAAGATGTATACCACCCCCTTCAGCCTAATCCCACTTCTTTGGAGGTTCGAAAATAAATTTAAAAAAATTTTTTTAAAAATAAAAAGTTAAATCAAAAGTCCCTCCTCCATTTCCCTGGGTTGGCCTTTCTCCAAGGGCAGATGGAAGGAGGTGGGCACAGTAAAGCTTGCCCTTTTATACTGCATGGCGACCAAGCTGCCCCACAGGGCTTCCCAGGTGGCTCTCAGATCAGCTGAAAGGCACCAATGAGTGCTTAATGACCAGAAAAAATGCCCAGCCCCATAGGGAAGACAGAGTTTTCCAGAGAAGCTGGGTGAGAACCAGCCTTCTGGAGTCCTCGGACAAAGAACACTTGCAAGTAGAGAAAGGACATGGGACACATGGCCTTGTCCCTGGCAGATTGGCCCTTCCTAGGAAAGAGCTGGCACCAGACAGGCTTCTGAGGGGCTGAACAGACTCTGTGTGCCAACCACAGCAATTTCATGACACTGAACTGAACCCAGCCAGTTGGCACCAGGGCTGTGCAAGCAAGACAGGAGATTGCAAAGGAAAGAAATGGAGTGGTGGGGATGAGAAAAACCCTGGAGCCCCTGCAGCAAGCACTGTGGGCGTGAACCCTGAAGCCAGCAGCCTGCAGCGTCCCAACACAGGCAAATCCAGATTGTGGCAGCCAAGTGGAATTTATCCATTTACCTGTCTGTTTTTCTTCCTCCGTTGGGACTCCCTGGAGACAAGAACCACTGGACTTATCTCTGGACTATGTCATATAGATTAGAAGGCAGACAGGCTGGATAACTAGAAGGGAATGGGAGCTGGGAAGGAGAGCAACAGACAAACTGTGCAGAGCAGACAGGTGACTACCTCCGTTAGTCACGGGTAACATGAATGAGTGTGTCTAGATGAAGTACTCTGCTGGGAACCTAATCATGTGTTTACATGTGCATGCATATATATGTAGTACACATGTATGTTCACAGTTTCCTTCCACTCCTACTTGAAAGATCCCAATCATTATTAGTTGAACATGAGGTCCAAGCCTATAATCCCACACAGGCAGAGGTAGGGACATCCAGAGTTTGAGACCAACCTGGGTTACATAGTAAGAACCTACCTCAAAAGTCACTTTTTTTTTTAAGCTGAGGATTGAACCCAGAGCCTTGCGCTTGCCAGGCAAGCGCTCTACCACTGAGCTAAATCCCTAACTTAAACTCTGCTTCAAAGTGTGAGATTTCAGGTGTTTACTCCATGACTGCCTTTTTTTTTAGACAAGGTCTCACTGTGTAGTTCTGACTTGCCTAAAACTGTCTGTGTAGACCAGGATGGACTTGAACACACAGAGATCTGCCTGCCTCTGCCTCTCAAGTGCTAGGATTAAACTCATATGCCACTATACCAGGCCATGCCTACCTTTATTAAAGCTTAACATGACAATCTCTCCATGAGTGTGTTCTTATGGCCATTTCATAACACAACTCAGAAATAAAGCTTGGGGTTGACAGGGGCATAGTCCTCTAGTTGTATTCTTAAATAAGAATAGCACAACATGGAAATAACTCTGTGGTGCAGGGCTGTTTGGCCAATGCCATCTGCTGCTTGTGTTCTGTGGATTATCGATGCATGGGGAGCTAAGCATTTATTTTTAAATTTAAAGATACTGTGCACTGTATTAGTCAACTTTACATCACTGTACCAAAACACCTGCGGTGGTTAACTTATAAATAGAAAATGAGTTATTCTGAAGGATCCAGTTGTGGTCTCAAGCAGCCTTGCTGCTTTGGGCATCTTGCAAGGCAGCTGGTCATGGTGAGAGCACACAGTAGAACAAACCTTTGACCACAGGTGCAAAGAGGAGGAGACGGGTGTCCTTCAATCCCCTGCAAAGGCATGACCCTAAGGACCTCCTTCTAGCCTTGCCTACAAAATGTCTGCAACACTGGCAACTGTGCCACCCCAGGCACCAAGACGTTAGCACACAGACTGTTTAATCCCAACCATAGTAGGCACAACGTGACTAAACAATAACACAAGGACAAACAGACAATGGGTATTCCATGCCATCCTCTGAGGTGAGTGCTGAATGTGGGGTCATGTGACTGTCCTTATAACCGGTCCATCTTTTAAGGAAAGTAGTAGGCTAAAGTAATGGTTTGGCATGGAGATAAACCATGGGTTAGTCCCCAGCATGGCAATTATTTGAGCTGCTGATACTGGGGCTGCCAAGGGATGTATCATACAGCATTTGAAAGCTGGTCCCAAGAAGATTGCGGTGGAGATGCCAGGCTCAGGTCATAAGGCAGAAGTACATCTTCTGACTCAACAGAACTAATCCATCCCTGCAGTGGTGTGGTCCTCAGTGAAGTCTGTTCTCCGCTAACTCCAGCCACAGCTCCCAAAGTCCTCGCACTGAACTCCTCCGTGAACTCCACCGCACTCAACTTCTGCTGCTTACACCCAAACTCCCTGCTTCCCAGCAGCTCCAAACAGCAACGAAACAAACCAAACACCACCTCTAGATAAATGTGCCTGTCGCAGCCAGGATGTATTCTGGTCCTCCAGGAGAGGATAGGTAAGCTCCCAGGACACTTTTCTTTCAATCAAGAATGATTTAATGACCACCCACTCTGTGCATCTGCTCATGACAACAATTTTTAGAGCAAGAGAAGATGCAAAGTGTGTTCATCCCATCTTACCTCTACTGTTCTTAGACATCCCTTCAATTCGCAGGGCCCATGGGAGCCATCCAGTCAGTTACGCTTCAGTTTTCCAGGTATTTAGTATTAAGTAATTCCCTAAAACCTCGCCAATGATGGCGACCTGCTGCTTTGGTTGTTGTTGCCTTCTTATTACAAGATTTTAAAACACGCTCTTCAGAGACTGAGTTGAGCAAGCAAAGATTACCTAGGAGGCAAGTATGGGCAGCACAGAGTTAAAGTAATAGCTTCTAAGGGGGAAAACAGTACATTTTTATCATTCGTGTCTAATTGAACTAAACAGAGCTTGGAAAAAGGAGCAGGAGCTTAACATTTTTAATGATGAGGTGATATAGGCCTCTGCTTCCCGTGTGCCCACTATGCACCCTCAGGTGTTTAAGATTATTTTATTTTTATGTCATTTAACCATCATTGGTGAGGAAGCAACTTGGACAAGCTAAGTAATATGGTGATGTGTCTAATACAGTTGGCCTGTGGTCAAAAGAAGCTGGGAGATGAAGCCAGGGTTAATTCCACAACCTGAGAGTTTGGCTAGCCTTCTCCAATAATCTCTCAGTCACCTCAAAGGTGGGCCATCCACACTTTCTTATGAATGAGACAACACTACAGGGTATATATGGGAAAAGAGTGTATATAATGAATGCCTCCAGAAGTCCACTCACTCCCCTTTCCACTGTCCCACCCCACACAACGCCCCCATTCACTTATGCTAAATGTTAGGTTGATTGCCTCCTTTCTATATGATTTCAGCAATTAATAGACCTCTTGCAAGAACAGATTGACACCTCTTTCTTGTTCTGTCTCCCATGTTCCAGTCATTTCAATTCTTCCTTATTCAGAGCCTGAGTTCTTTCTGCCCTTCACCAGAGCAGCTGCAAGCCCAGGTTGTCACAGGCTCATTTTTGCAGTATGGAGTCATTCTGGAGTGGCTGGGGACAGCAGGGAAGCCAGCAGAGTGGCTGACCCGGGCTGGTTTCAAGGGCAAGGGACAGCTGGCATTTGGGCAGCCTCTGCCAGCATGGAGCGGGCAGAGCAGGCCCCTGGGAGCGAGAGAGCGGAATGTCCAATAGCCAGAAAGAGCCTGAGCCTGATGAGGCTTAACTGTCCCCACTGCACCGCTGTGGGGATGAACAGGTGTTCCCACAGCTGATTGGGCACTTGGCTTCTAGCAGGGATGGGGTGGGTTGCATTGAAGAGGGAATTGAGCTCACAGATAACCAGGCCTTTGCAAAAACCGTTGAGAACAGCAGCTGGAGTGGAAGTACTTAGTCCTAAGGGGTAAAAACACTTGAGTGTCTGCCAGTCAGAGATTCAAGGCAGCACATTGAGGGTAACACTACTCCAAGGGTGATGCTTAGGAACAACATCTTGGGAGCTAGCCAAAGGGTAAGCTTTCAGGCTCCATCTCAGACCTACTCACTCAGAACCTACATTTTAGTGAAATCTCTAGGTGATTACTAGGCACATTAGACAGTCCTGGTCAAGAAATGTGGTCCTTGGAGTGTGATGCCCAAACCAGAGCAGTAGCAGCAGCAGCTCTTGCTTGAGGGGGGGGGGGGGGGGGGGGATTGGGGGAGGGAACAAGAGGAAAGGAGGGAGGGGAAACTGTGGTTGGTATGTAAAATAAATTAATTAATTAATAATAAAATTTTCAGGCTCCATTCCCAGACCTCTGAGGAGGGGGCTCAGCATGTAGTTTTAACAAGCCATTCAGGCAACTCCAGTACCTGTTAAAGTTTGAGAAACACACACCTTTAATCCCAGCACTCGGGAGGCAGAGGCAGGCAGATCTCTGAGTTTGAGGCCTGCCTGGTCTACAGAGTGAGTTCCAGGACAGCCAGGGCTACACAGAGAAACCCTGTCTTTGAGTCAGGGAGGATGGTAGGGGGGCATGACGCTGCTATCTAGGGTTCTTAGGATACAGCTCATGCACTCTAGAGAGGAGTTCTTAGGAAGACTCAAGCAACGCTTCTCAACATTGTGGATAGCAACCCCATTGGGGGTCCAACAACCCTTTCCCATAGGTCACATAAGACCATTAGAAAACACAGATTACAATTCATAAAACATTATAATTCATAACAGTGACAAAACTACAGTTATGGAGTAGCAGCAAAAATAATTTTATAAGTGGGAATCACCATAACCTGAGGAGCTGTGTTAAAGGTTTGCAGCATTAGGAAAGTTGAGAACCACTGCTCTTAAGAAAGGCCACACTTGGCCGGATGTGGTAGCACATGTCTTTAATCCTAGTACTTGGGAAGCAGAGGCAGACAGATCTCTGAGTTCAAGGCCAGCCTGGTCTACAAAATGAGGTCCATGACAGCCAGAGCTACACAGAAAAATCCTGTCTCAAAAAACCAAAAAGGAAAAAAAAAAATTAAGAAAGGCCATGCCTGGAGAGCCAGAAAAACGTCAATGAAATGATTCTTAATAATACTCTGCTATACTGGTAGATTGGTGCCCAGCCCAACTGTCATCAGAGGGGCATCACCCAGCAATCAATAGGATCGGATGCAGAGACCCACAGCCCAACAACAGGTGGAGCCAGGGAAACCCCACAGAAGAGGAAGGATTGTAGGAGCCAAAGGGGTTGAAGACACTACAAGAATATGGGCCACAGAATCAATTAAGCAGGGTTCATAGATGTTCACAGAAACTGGCGACAAACACAGACCTTGTATAGGTCTGAGATAGGTCCACTGCATATCCCTTATGTGTAGCTAGAGTTTTCCTGCCTGGCCCACAGTCAGGACAAATCTCTCTTACCCACCAGTCCCACAGTCGCTCAGACCCAACCAAGTAAGCACATAGAGACTTATATTGTTTACAAACTGTATGGCTGTGGCAGGCTTCTTGTTACCTAGTTCTTATATCTTAAATTAAGATATAATTTCTGTTAGTCTATAAGTTGCCACATGGCTCGTGGCTTACCTGTACCTTACATCTTCCTTGTCATGGCGGTGGCTGGCAGCATCTCCACCCAGCCTTCCACCTCCCAGAATTCTCTTCTCTCTTGTCCCGCCTATACTTCCTGCCTGGCCACTGGCCAAACAGCATTTTATTTATACAGAGTGATGTCCACAGCACTTATGGTTGTGTGACTTGGTATTCTTATGGAATTCCCAACAATGGGAGTTGGGGCATCTCTGACTCTACCTGTGCTTGGGACCCTATTCCTCCTAATGGGTTGCCATGTCCAGATGTGATATGAGGGTTTGTGCCAGTCTTATCATATCTTGTTAGGCCATGTTCAGTGGATATCCATGGGAGACCTACTTGCTTGTTTGCTTTCTTCCTTCCTTTCTTTCTCTCTTCCTCCCTTTCTCTTTTTCTTTCTTCCTTTCTTTTGGTTTTTCGAGACAGGGTTTCTCTGTAGCTTTGGAGGCTGTCCTGGAACTTGCTTTGTAGACCAGGCTGGCCTTGAACTCACAGAGATCCACCTGCCTCTGCCTCCCAAGTGCTGGGATTACAGGCGTGCGCCACCACCGCCTGGCTCTTTTTTTCATTTTTTAAGGGAAACAGGGGAGGAGTTGATCTGGAGGAGAGGAGAGGTGGGGCGAGGGACTGGGAGGAGGAGATGGAAGAGAAACTGTGATCCAGATATAATGTATGAGGGAAGAATAAAAGTTAAAAGATACTTTTTTTTTTAGAAAAAGAAAGAGAAGGAAGAAAGAAAGGAAGGAAAGAGAGAGAGAGAGGGAGGGAGGGAGGGAGGGAGAGAGAGGGAGGGAGGAAGGGAGAGAGAAAGAGAGGAAGGGAGGGAGGAAGAAAGGGAGAGAGAGGGAGGGAGGGAGGGAGGGAGGGAGGGAGGGAGGAAGGAAGGAAGGAAGGAAGGAAGGAAGGAAGGAAGGAAGGAAGGAAGGAAGCATCTTGACTACAGCAGGAAGACAGTACTGGCTGAGCATTTCCTGCTGCCCCAACCTCCTGACACACACCTGCCTCCCATGATCAGACAGAGAATCCAGAGATTCCCAAGCCAGACCTGAGCTGATCAGAGATCCATTTTAGTACTGGCCACTCCACATTAGAGTACCATATTCAGATAAGCCAAAGACCAAAAGGAAAGCGAAACTGAGACACACACATAACACAGCCAATTGCTGGTGTCTTCTCACACTCAGACCAGCTATGACTGACAAGAACACCACTGCCTGCCTGTGGGAACCAAGGATCTTCCCCCGACCAAGACTTCTGCATGTTCCTGTAAAGTTTATAATATCAGGATCCCTCCCAGATTGAAGTTCATGGAAATGACAGATAACCACTGACACTGCCTGGCATGCAGTACACCTGTCCCCAGAGCACAGGACCCCGCATTTATGGCTCTTGGGTTGAGTATATGGGTTTGTTTGTTCATTTGTTTGTCTGTTTATTTTTCAGCATCTTTCCACTGGAATATTTCCTGAAAGTAGTGAGAAATGGAAATGCAAATTCCTTCATGCCACAGAAATGCCAAGCATCTCCAACTAAGTGACATTGTCCCCATCCTTAAAGCCCTGAAGTCCACCCTCATGCTGACTGTTCTCCTTCTTTCTTGCTCTCCCCCTTCTCTCTCTCTCTCTCTCTCTCTCTCTCTCTCTCTCTCTCTCTCTCTCTCTCACCCTCTCCCTCTCTCTGCCCTGCCCTCCCCCCTCTCACTGTCAGCAAACTTCTGCCTTTTTGTAATGTAGAGGAATGGGATTTTTGATGCTCACTTAGGCCTTCAGTTCTCACCTTCTTTATCATGCAGGACATTTTCTTTCCTACAAAGTAACTTACTTCCCAACTAAAACAGACAGAGATCAGATGGATTCTTTGTACATGGAAGCCCATAGCCCCTCCTCCCTCCCACTTACTCCTTTGCAGACTCTCCATCACCCCTCCTTGTCTCACATTCTTGATCTAACACTGGGATACTGCTTTTCATTGATAATTCTTTTTCATTTTCCATTGATAATTCAATTCCCTCTCCTGGAACTTGTGTGAGACTTTATGCAAGGCTAAACAGTGCCCATGTCACAGCCCAGAATGATAAACCTCTCATCTGTGGATGATTATCAAGGCAGTCAGTAGCTTAATACAAGAGCTAAAATCAAAAGGTAGCCTTGATGAAGGGACAGTGTTTCCCTTCTAGCACCTTCAGATAGCCAGAAGAACTCTGTAACACAACTCCCTCGTTCCCATTCCCTCCATGTCTCCTGGACACGTCAAACGGGTTTTAAATGGTTTCCCTCAATTCTCCTTTTCACTATTAGTCAGTCCCATCCTTGAAAGCCTTCAGTGGCTCCCAGCTATTTATACAACAGCAGGAGCCTTGCCCCAGCACATCTCATCCTGAGGCTAAAAGTTAGAGTGGCCATGTGTGAGAAGAAGTGAGAACTAATGTCCCTGCGTGGAAGGAAGAAGAAGGAGAGTTTGCATCCACACTGACACAGTGGAACATGGGGTGCTAGCTTCAGTGGTACCCCAAGGGGGAGGACCAGAAACAGTAGAAATCACGCTGCCACTCACAAGCAGTTGACGGGAATCAGTTATCTGGATACTTTTGTTTGGGAAAAACTGGAGCAAGGGAACAATAGGGACAGATTTCTCATATGAGATATGTGGAGGGGGGCAGCCAGGTTGAAGGCTTGCAAAGGCAGTTCTCGTGAGATTATCTTTTCCTCTTGCTGTGCCTTGCCGAGAGGAAGAGTTGGATGAATGGCCAGCTTTGAAACTTTGCTTCCAGAATCCTGACCCCAGGCTTGTACCCTTCTTTACCTAAGCATGGCATGAGTATCATAGTCACCAAATGGTTTATGTGGCCTTTCGTTTGGTTGTTCATCTACCTGCACGTTGGGATCCATGTTGCCCAGGTGAGAAGCATTGCAAGGTCGAGTGTTCTGTGGGTTCAGAGCTGTGTCACTGTGCTACAGCAACTGGGCTGGGGAACGTCACTTTGATTTTTGCTAACAGAGGCTGGAAGCCATTGAGGGAACAGTGTCCTGGGCTGGAAAGATACTCATGTAGACTCTCTACTCAAAATCCAACCTAACTCCACAGTAGATCTGGGGATTTGAGTGCTGCAAGCATATCGAGAATGGAGGGAAAACCAAGACCTTTGACCTCCAAGGAAGCACAGCCATGCCATGCTGGCTCAAGGACTAGGAGGAGAAACAGTATTGTTGGGTGGGGTGGCCAGGAGGAAAGGTATTCTCTGCAGAAGCGCAGTAGGCATTTAAAAAGGCTTGGATTTGGATCTCTATTTTAGCTATTTACCAAATGGCTAGATAACTCCATTTGTATGACCTAAGGCTTTCTTCACTCAAAGAACCCACCCCAAGCTCCAAAGGTATACAGCAAGAGTAACCTGGGATGACTGTCCAATGCCAAGAGTAACTCAAGATGACTATTGAATACCTGGCCCGTGTTCCTAAATTGGTATTTCTTCCCATCTTCCCTCCTCTTTTCCTTCCCTCAGTTCCGTTAGCCAGCTCCTAAGAAGCAGTACACTAGAAAAGGAATGAACTCATGTTTGTCACCAATGACCTCTGACAAAGACTTTAGTGTCATTGAGTACTTCCTCCTCATCCTCTGAGTGATTGCTACAGTGCGTATCACACGTATAAAGATGAGTGGTGTTTCAATGGCCCCACCTGCATTTTAGAAGTTGCTTGGAAAATGTCCTCAAACTACATTTCATCTCTCCTCAAAAAGCAAGCATCTCAACTCACCTGTGAAAGAAGTCACAGCCACTGACCCCAGTGAGAAAGATTGATGTAGCAAACCCTCAAACCTTAGTAGGCACCCCCAGACCTTTGGCACAACTGACACCATGATGGGAATACCATTCAGGCCTTGGAACCCATCATGAAGGCAGCAACACCTGTCAGAACAAAGCAAAGCCCTAACCCCTCAAAGTCCATAGTTCTGGGGAAGTCCCTAACGTACTAACCTTGCATTTTCTTCTGCTTCTGGGTAACTATTCTTACTAACTGAAGTTAACTCTGTTTCAGCCCAGTATGTGATTTTTATGCTTAAAAGCCTAACCTTGAGAAAGGCTCAGGACTGGACTTGGGTCCTGAACACCCAGTCTGGTCACCAGCTGGCTAATAAAGACTTTCTATTAGTTTGAACCTGTGTTCGAGCGGTCTTCTCCGGTGGACACTTCACAACACTGAGCAGCTCCATGGGGTTCAGAGGTTCACAGGAATTCACGGGAGACAGGAGGAATGGGCCTGGGACATGCTGGTCTCCCAGGGATCTACATAACCATTATGTCAGAGGTTACTCTTTCAGGTGATGGCAATGACTGAAGCAGACTACTCTAGAAGTCCCCAGACAATGGGGACCCATGCAAAGTCTCTGTGTCCCTGACATCAAGATGCTTCTGTCTGAGATTTGAGCTCCAAGCACTGCCATGTGGACTGTTTGTCTCAGTCCACTTCTCTGTGGGATCCCACGCTGAGCAGAGCCTTCTGTGGCTCTGTGTAGGCAGCAAAACAACTGTGCGGACAGAAGGGACTCAAAGCCTATGTCTACCAGAGCAGACTCCTGCAGTCCACCTCACAGAGCGGCTTACTAATTCCGGGAGAATGTCACTTCCTGAACCCCCGACCTTGCTTTCAGCTTCTTTTTGAAGTCTCTTCCACAGATCCAACACATTGAGCACATCCTGGGGGTGCCAGGAAACACCCCACCCTCCCAGTTCACACCTCACCATCTGTCTTCACACACACTGAGCCAGACACAGTCTGACCATTTATATGACCATCCTGGGTCAGTAAAGTAATTTGCAAAGTTTTGAGCTTCTCTATGGGGACATGCTTCTTAGTGTTAACATAGTCAATTTTGATGAAGAAATCCATCCAAGGTAGTCTTTAAGTTGTTATACTAGGGTCTTCAAGAATCAGAGGGTCATTTTGGCTAGTGAAGGTGGATTTCGTGACCTGCAGTGTTGGGTGAGGGTTGTATGTGTGCCTCTAGTAGGAGCTGGATATAACCAGGGATCTAACACAACTCAGTGTGAGGTGGGCATGATACAGAGCCAGAGCATCTACCTACCCACCAAATGCCTTAGACAAACCAGAGCTGTCTAAGCTTTGTAAATTGTTAAGCTTCAGCTGATTTTTTTCTTTCAACTAGATGTGTTGCTTTTCATTCATTAGCATTTATACAACCTATACTTGTTGAGCACTAGGAGAAACCACAGAGCAGAGTGAAGGAGGGCATTATATGTGGGGGAAGAGAGAAGGCTTCAAAACCTGATTCTGACTTCTTTCAACCTTAGAATCATTGAAATGAAGACTAAAATCATCTCCATCAAATAGCGAGGGGCATTGTCGAGATTAAGTATGCTGTATATGGCATTAGCAACCTTCACATCTCCATCATGCTGTGTGCCATATGTGTGATGCCAAAGCCACCACATTTTTCCACCCTGGAGTTTGGGTTTGGTCTTGTAGCTTGCTTTAACAGGTGGAATGATGTGAACATGACAGTGGACCAGCTCCTAGGACAGGCCTCAAGAGACCAAGGGTGTTTCTCTGATATAGCCAAATGAAGAGCATGTCTGGGCTAAATTCTCCACCAGCAAATAGTGGGAGACTGGTGGAGCAAAGTCACCTCAACTACTAGCTCCTAAAACAGATCTATCTGAGTTAACTCACAGATGTACAATGAGAGAAAAAAAAAAAAAAAAAAAAAAGCACCTAACCATGCCTATCCCAGCTCAATTAGGATCGGACAACCCCCAGATGCTATGAACAATAATAATAGCAACTGAAGATTTTTAATGGGGGAGGGGGTGTTCTGCAGCATTATTCTTGCAATAACTATCCAGTAAACTAGCACTTATGGACACCTAAGTTTGTTCAGATAAATCATCTCCCCTCAGGCCACATGGTTCCTTCCCTTTCCTGCTATGTGACATGTTTGTGCCGCATGCTGAGAATATAGACAACCAAACCACAAGAAAGTTCCAAGTTTGTAGAATGAGAGACATAGAACATGCACACACACCCTGGGTCCCCTGTAGAAAATTAATGGAAGCTAATTAATGTAGAAAAGAAAAGTAGTGTCCAAAGGCCTCTTTCTCCATTTCCCTAAAGCTGAGTAAAATAGTCTCTCAAGCCAGGGCTTTCCTTTCTGGAAGGTTTTTTGTTTTTTGTTTTTTTGTTTTTTGTTTTTTTGTTTGTTTTTTGGGGTTTTTGTTTTGTTTTGGTTTTTTTTGGGGGGTGGTTTGGTTTTTTTGTTGTTGTTGTTTTTCGAGACAGGGTTTCTCTGTGTAGCTTTGCACCTTTCCTGGGACTCACTTGGTAGCCCAGGCTGGCCTCGAACTCACAGAGATCTGCCTGCCTCTGCCTCCCAAGTGCTAGGATTAAAGGCGTGCATCACCACCGCCTGGCAAAGGAAGGACTTCTTAAAGATGGCATGTCCATTTGCTTTAGATCAAGTGTCTGCCAGAAACGCTCCAGAAACCAGCCTAGTTTGGTGGAGTTGGAGAGTGTGGTATAAGCCAGTCTGAGCTCAAAGCAAAGGGCCTACAGAAGAGTAAGAAAAGGGGATTTTTCTTTCTTTCCTTTTTTTTTTCTTCCTCTTTGGGTATTAGTGTTGAAGAGAGTGGCTTTAAAGGGGCCACATTTTTCTGAAGACAAAAGTGTACTCTGTACAGCCACCTACCCTCACAAAAAGAAAGAGTTCTTGACAGGGGCTCTCTCTGCAAAAGAACAATGACACCCACTAGATGGGAGAGTGGGAGGACATCAGGGAGTTATCAACAGCCATGTGATGCCTGCTGCTGTGGCACGTTCTCCTGGTAACGGCCCAGCCAATAACACCCTTCCCTGTTCTTAAATCTCTCTTGTCGAGAGGAGCTTTTGAATGGCCTCTATTCTTTGCCCCCCTTTGAAATGACCATTCAGTGGTTTGCTGTGAGAGCAGCTTCAGCCTGACAGAGAATTATTGGCATTTGACTTGTCAGCTCAGAGTAAATGTCTATGGGATGCCGCTGGCAGGTGAGGTGGCCGGCTGACAAAGGGACACTGAGATGTGAAGCCTCGAGACTGGAGAGAATGCTGTTGCCCAGAATATACTCATGTGGCCAGTCACTGCCAAGAGAGGGACCTCATTTAGGAGAAAGGACTGGAAGGTGTGTCCACGTGAGCCGGCTCCATTCAGGGGAAATTGGAGCCCAAAGCAGTACTGCTCTCTCACTGTGCTGAACAGAGATGTCCCTTCCAGGAACAGCTCCACCAGTGTGTTGCCCTCCTTACTTTGCAGACTACAAAGGGCTTTCATCTGCCTTAGTGCACTTGAGCCTTGCCATTTACATCAGCCTGGTGTGACAGACATGGGGGAGACCACATGGAATGGCAGAGACTGACTGCTTTTGACCTCTATGAACTGTGATGTCAATGTACAGTTTTACAGACTTCAGCAAAAGCACACAGTTGGATAGTCAAGATACAGAACGTGGTCAGGGGTGGGTATTACGAAGGTCAGGGAAGCCCTTTCAGGGGGCTATATGTGCAAGAAAATGAACACACACCTTGTAGCCATGGATGTTTTTCCATTCCTATAGATTCACCTTTTCTGTAGACATGTAAGCAAAAGAACACATCACGCCTTTGACTCTGCTGTTTCATTAGTATCACACTTATATTCACCCAGACTACCGTATCAAAGCTTTCTTCCTGTTCGCAGAACAACAGACTTTTAAAATGTATAAATTCACCGCAATATGTTTGTGCGTTTGCCAGTGGAGAGACATCTGGGGTGTTTCCAGTTTGAGTTGATTACTAATAAAGCCACTGTAAGCACTTCCCCACAGGTCTTGGTGTAGGTGTGTGTTTTCATTTCTCTTGGGTAAATATCGACGTGTAGGATTCGTGGGTTGTAAAATAAATGTTTTCATCTTTGTGACAAACCACCCAACTAGTTTCCGTAGTATCCAGGTCACTCTCCATATTCCCAGTAGTGGTGTCTGGGCCGCTCCTCACCGTAGCTGGTGGCGATACGTCAGAACGGGGAAGGGCGTGGCCAGCCGTGCTATAGCATCTGACTGGCGTTAATCTGCCTGTCTCTAATAACTACAGGTGATGTGCATTCTTTCGTGTGCTACTTTCTATCCTAATATTTTCTTTGTGAAATGTCTGTTCAAATCTTTTGTCTATTTTCTAAAATTGAGTCATTTTCTCCCTTATTATTGAGCTGTGAGAGTCCTTTATTCCTGATCTCTACTTGCACAGTTAATGACAGGATAGGACTCCTTTATTAGGTATGTGTTTAGCCAATGTGTTCTCCCCAACACTTGTCTTCTCACTTCCATTAAAATGTCCTTTGAAGAGCTAAAGAGTTTTATTCTAATGTCCTCGCTATTCTTTCATGGATGATGCTTTCCGTGACCTATTTAAGAAATCTTTGCCTAACTCAAGGTCACAAAGATTTTTGTGCTATGTTTTTTTCTAGAAGTTGTATTCTTTTAAACCTTATGTTAGATCCTGGTTTTTGTTTAGAGGGCTAGGTGTGGCTCACGGTTCATTTTCTTTCGTACGGGTATCCAACAAGTTCCACATCATTTGTTGAAAAGACTACCCTTGCTCCACTGAGCCTCCTTCACGCCTGTGTTGAGACCAGTCAACCACACATGTGAGGCTTTGCTTCTGACTCTGTTCTATACCATTTATCTGCCCTTTCTTCAATACAATACTGCCTTGATTGCTGTTGCTCTATGGTAAGTCCAAAAATCAAGTTGAGGGCCTCTTCAAGTACGTTTTCACGTTTTTATTTCTCCAATACTGTTTTTAACTACTTTATTTCCTTTGCTTTTCCATCTACGTATTAGAATCAGTATAACTATTAAGACTGTAGAATCTACAGTATGGACTATTTTTTAAGATGAAAGAATGAGGCTGGAGAAATGGCCTGGTGATTAAGAGCAGTTTTTGCTCTCGTATAGGACACAGGTTTGGTCCTCAGCACTCACATGTTGGCTTACAGCCATTTGTAACTCCAGTTCCAAGGGATATGACACCCTCTTCTGGTCTCTGCAGGCACCAGACATGCACATAGTACAGAGATATACATGCAGACAAAACATCCAGACACACAAAATACAATAAATCTAAAAACAGTGTTTTTTTTTTTCGAGACAGAGTTTCTCTGTGTAGCTTTGAGCGTTTCCTGGAACTCGCTTTGTAGACCAGGCTGGCACCTGCCTCTGCCTCCCAAGTGCTGGGATTAAAGGCATGTGCCACCAACGCCTGGCTAAAAAACAATTTTAAAACCAGAGAATGAGCTACCTAAAGTCACACAATTAGTGTGTGTCACAGCCAGCTCAGTCTCTATTAGAGTGGGAATGTGAAATGTCCCCTTTAGACGCCTATATTTGAACACTTAGTCCTCAGCTGGTGGCTGTAGATGTAACAGTCTTATTAAATAAGAAACACAGAGCCAAATGCAGAGTTAAAAGCCCAAGAAGTCAGAGCAGTAGCTAAGAGCTGAGACTAAAATCACCTTCTTACCCTTCTCTGCCGCTGCTGTCCTTCCCCTCAGAAAGAGGCCCACTTTCTGTATGTCTGTCTTTTTATTGACTTTCTGTTCTGCCTTTTTATTGGTTGTAAACCTAACCACATGACCTCCTCATCACTGCCTGTCTATACAGACCTCTAGGTCTCTATGGTTGGTATTGAGATTAAAGGCATGTGTCTCCATGCTGGCTGTATCCTTGAACATACAGTGATCTGCCTGTCATGTGATCAGGATTAAAGGTGTGCACCACCACCACCTGGCTTCTACTATAGCTTGCTATTAGCTCTGACCCCCAGGCAACTTTATTTATTAACATACAAATAAAATCACATTTCAGTACAAATAAAATATCATCATAGGTGGCACTGTTTATGGAAGGTGTAGAATGTTTAGGAAGCAGAACCTTGTTGGAGGAAGTAAGTTACTGAACAAGATTTATAAGGTGGCCCTGGATGCCCTCTAGCCTCTGCTTCCTGATCTGCAGAGATGTGAGCAAGTCCCTGCTTCATGCCCTGCTGCCACATCCAAAGACAATCGAATAGCTATGCCTTCCTTGCCATGGTCAACTGGACATTCAAACCATGAAACAAATGAAATCCTTTCTCCTTTAACTTGCTTCTTATCAGATATCTGACCACAGCCACAAGAAGACTAACTAATTGGCCTGTAATCACTTATTTGCATCCAAGTTCACATTCTCATGTGACTGTGAACCTCACAGAAAAGAGGGTGAGCATCATCATGACCAAAGATCAGGCTCTGCAGAGCATATAAAAGGTCAGATTTGTGAACTTCAAAGATGCAAAAAGAAAATAAGCCTTGACTTCAATATTCAGCTTATCTTGTGTTATCACTACAGCTAGATATTGTCTGGACAGTCATGAAGTCATAGACCACAAACTTGGAAAACCAAAATTTGACCTGGCCTCTCATAAAGGCATGAATTGCACCTCTGGTAAGGCTTTCTCTATGTTGTGTATTCATACAAGCTGTTGCCTCAGTTTCCCATTCTCCACTGGAAAGAAAGCTCAGTCCTAAGCCTCCCATGCTGGTCCTTGGGCACCAAGTCCAGCCTTTGTCCACTAAAGAGCATTGCTTTACAATATCACAGCAGTAGTAGGCTGAGACTCCAAAGAATTTAATCTGAATTTAATCCTGAGCCAGAACTTACCCCCATGACTCTTCCCTATTCCCACCAGTATGGTTGATTCTACACCCTCAGTTGCAATTCACATGTCTGTCCTCTTTCCATATCAAGTCCAACTTTGTTCTTCCCTGTTGGACAGTCTCTAGCCACAAAACAACCCACAGCCAGAATGTAAACAAGGGTACCAGCTATAGGATTCCCAAGCTAGCCATGTGTCCGAACATCAGGTCTGTCTTTTTAGGCAAGGTATTTAACTGTTTGGATCTCTTTCTCCTCATCTATAAAAATGTCCTGCAGGCTTTCCAGGAAAACCAGTGTTTGAAGTGATTGACGTGCTCCTAGTGCATAATGGTAGCAAATCAATGCTAATAGACCTCCTCTGCCCACACCTTCTCAAAACCACCCACCCTACCCACCCAGGCCTACCGCCTCTCCCATGGGCCCACACCACCAAGCAAGCTTCTGTCCTGCCTAGATCACCAGCTGCAGTGGCTTTTCTAGCCAGCTATGGTGGAAACAACCTTAGAAAGACCCAGCAACAGAAAGTTCATCAAATCCCTCATCCTGACAGCAAAAAGCCTCTCCCTTTATCCTCATCTCCAGTACTGAACAGATTGAAGAGAGATGGGCATTTGTTTTTCATGATGCAGAAATCACCTTCTTGCAGGGAGAACTGAAGTCTAACATCTGACCCTATTGGTATCACTTTTCATCGTGGGAAAGGCTGTCTCACTGAAAGATCCTCTAATTATTTTATTTTCTGACTTAACAATAGAGACAATAAGCTATTTTTCATGGATAAAGAAGATGTCACTAGCTTGTGAATACAACTGCTTGAGAGTGCTCTCTGGTGATGGAGATGAAGTAGGCTCATCTAGTCGGCCTCATTCTCTGGAATCTCTCAGGCTCAGGAATAGGTATGGATAAGAACATGGCCCAGATGTGGGGTACAAGCTGAGACTAGGTATGCAGGGCTGCATACTATACACCCAAGGATTGTGATTACCATCATAATGCGTTCATACTGAGCTCTAAGTGCAAGATGGAAGAATGAATCCTATTTGCTCAAGGAACAAGCCTGGACCCTCTCTGCTCCTCACTAGGAAAATAGTCATTGAAGATCTCGGGCACTGAAGACAAAACTAAACCCAGAATTACCACCAGGAGTAAATCAAAAAAGTCACAAAATTCATGAACAGTATGAATGAGAGCATGGCCCCAGGCCTGTGAGGAGCACCAAGAGGCACACAAGATTTCCAGGGCAGATGGATGTGTTTGCTAACTCGGGTCTAGAATCAGGCCTTTCCAGGATGGCTTCCCTACCCTCCATTCATCTCTGCCTTCTCTACTCTATCCTACCATTCATTTCTCTTCCCCTGGCTTCTAGACCTAAATTTGTTGATTGGCCTCTTTGATTCTTATCACAAACTTCACTTCTCATGTCCAGGAGGTCACACATGACAATGTTACCTTCACAGGATCCCTCCACGAGGATACAATGAATCCACAGGCCTCTTACCCCTATTCCCAGTGATACCTGGGAAAAACTAATTCCAGAACTGGGAGAGTGGAGGCAAATCCTGAAATCCACTGCAAAGACGGACCCCAGCCATGCCAAGGATAGACACAGAATCCTTCCCTTCTGAGCTAAGTAGTGTAGGCTTAGCCTAAATTCCAGGGCAAAGACTAGGTGAGAATATCAAGTAGTCAAGCGTTTCAGTTTGTTTCCATATCAAGTAGCCTACCTTTCATTTTTTAAAATGTGTGTGTGTGTGTGTGTGTGTGTGTGTGTGTGTGTGTGTGTGTGTGTGTGTGTGTGTTTGTGTGTGATGCACACCCTAAGAGAGATCTTGTGTGGATGTGCATGCCACAGTCTGTGTGTGGTCAGAGGACAACTTAATGGAGTCAGCTCTCTATTTCTCTCCTTCCACCTGTACTGAGATTGGAGAGGTGAGACTCAGGTCATCGGGTCTGCATGGCAAGCACCTTTCCCTACTTAACTACCTCACCAGCCCCATCCTGACTTTAAAATTAAAGTCTCAAACACCCAGGACCCTCATCACCAGGAATGCCATAATGATAACTTACCTTAGCAGATGCCAAATGCAAGGAAACCCTTACAAAATGTATACTGCCTTGACATGAAACTAGGCCCAAAGCAAAAGAAGGAAGATGGAGAGAGAGCCCAGACTATAAAGCTCTTGTCTTGCAAAAAAAAAAAAAAAAAAAAAAAAAAAAAAAAAAAAGACTTAAGTCTAATCCCCAGAACCCATGTAAAAAGCCAGTCATGGGTCCAGGGAGATGGTTTAGCAGGTAAAAGTACTTGCAGCCAAGCCTAATAAATTAAGTTTGACCCCTGGAACCTGTATAGTGAAAGAAGAAAACCAATTTCCTTGAGTTGTCCTCTGACTTCCACATAACACTGTGGGCACATGCATACCACCACACATATACACACATGCACAAATTACTAATTCATTAATAAGTAAATGTAAAAAGTTAACCCAGTCCATGTTGATGTCTGCAGCTCCTGAGATCACTGAAGACTGTGCCAATGCTGGGGGGGGGGGGGGGGGGGGTCCTAGGGTGCCATGTTGGTATCTGAAGGCCATGTTACTGTAAGGGCCATGCTGATCCAGGTGGCCTGCTCTGCCATCTAGGACCATAGTGACATCTGGACCAGGGCTCCTACCTAAGACCATGTCTGGGTCTGTGGTCCTACCACAGCCAGAGTCTGTATTGATGTCGGTAGCCTATCTTGCCACCAAAGGCCACATAGATGCCCAGGATCTGGGTCTGGGCCAAAACCTGTGGCCATGAGGGTATCCAAGAGCCATGCTGCCACCAGGGACATCCTGATCTGAGCAGCCTTTGCTGCTATCCAGGGTCATGGTCTTCCTGGCCAGGGCTGCTGCAGAGGACCCTACAGCGGCCACAGTCTAAGTTGATGTCCATGACTCCAGTTGCCACTGAGGGCTCCACAAATGCCTGGAGTCTGGTCAGCCACCTGAGACCATGTTGGTATCTGGGGGCCATGCTGCCACTAGAGTCATGCTGATCTGAGTGGCCCATGTGGCCACCAGGGCCATGTTAGCACAGAAGTCATTAGAACCATGCTATGCTGAGCTAGCCTCACCCTTCATTGGTCCTGGGATGGTTGGTCCTGCCCCTCTGGAAAAGATGGCCCCACCCCTCATCACAGGCATGCACCTCACCTAAGAAGCACACAAGATCTGACTCTGTGGACAGGGATACAAGTAAGCCAGCCCTGAGGGCATGAGATCAACAGAGATGACCCTGGCCCCCTTGTCTGTCATGCAGTGGCAGGAGTGAGGGGAAGATGCCCTCCTCCTCTCTGCCCCTTGCTGCCTATGGCAGGGGAGAGAGCTGGCCCTGGAGTCACAAGAGTGAGATAATTAGCCCTGCCCCACACTAGCTACAGCACACAGGAGAGCAGGCCCTGCACCCTGCCTGGGCAGCACACTAGAGCTGACCCTGTTGTCGAAGTTGAAGGTGAGCTAGCCCTGAGGGTGTGAAAGTGGGAGAGCTGACCCTGCCCGCCCCCTTATATCCCCCTTCAACAATCAGGAGAGAGGGTCCTGCACTTTGCCTGGGCAACACAGTAGAGCTGGCTCTGGTGATGTGAGTGAGGGGGACCCAGCTACCACCCAGGCTCAGAACCAGGGCTTTGAGTTGACCCATCCCAACATCCACTGAATCTACAAATTGTTGGAGCATGTGAAGGGGATGAACCTACAGATCCAAAACAGCAGGATCTCCATGGCACAGGACAACAACAGGATATCCAGGAGGAGCCACAGGAAGAGCCCAGTATCAATGGTGTAGCCGAAACCAGAGACCTTGAACTAGACCAATGATTCATGGCAATGAACATTTGCAAGTAAATATGAACGGACTAAAGGGCAAACTGTGACTCAACAGGCTTTCCACGAGATTCTTCTTCTTCTCTTCCTCCTCCTTCTTCTTCTGTTCAGGTTTTGTTTTTGTTTTGTTTTGTTCCTTTGTTTTGCTTGGTTGTAAGTTTTTCTTTTAAAATTTGGTTTTGATGTCGGGTGAAGGTTGCAAGGGTAGCGGTCAGATGCCAGGGGACAGGGAGATAAGTGGGATCAGAATGCATGATGTGAAATCCACAAAGAATCCATAAAAGTAAAAAAGGATAAAGTTAACCTAGGTCCAGTGGCTTACACTTACAATCCCAGCACTGGGGTCTGGAGACAGAAACAGGTAGATCACTGGGACTTGCTGGCTAACCAGCCTACACTACATGGTACATTCTAGGCCAATGGAGGAAAAGATGCCCAGGTTGTCACATGGCCTACACACACACACACACACACACACACACACACACACACACACACACACGAATATACATACCCATACACATACACAATCACTCACACACACACATGTACCTATACTATACATAAATATATACATATATATTCATACATACAACCATTGAATTATGTACTTTGAAAGGAGAGATTTTCTAATATGTGAATTATATCCCAATAAAAAAGGAAAGTAAGGTTCCACTTCATTCCCCCATTCCAAGAACTCCTACACCTGCCCCACCCACCCAGCTCCATGCTATATACCCTTATCCTTTCTCTTTTTTCCAGTTTTTTTTTTTTTTTTTTTGAGCTGAGGATCGAACCCAGGGCCTTGCGCTTGCTAGGCAAGCTCTCTACCACTGAGCTAAATCCCCAACCCATTATACCCTTATCAAGTCCCTTCTGTGGGCCCCTCATGTACCCCTACTCCACAGCTGGCAAGCAGCAGGAGAGCATATGCAATGTGCTTGTCAGGGTAATGAGTGGCACGCCCAGGCCTTGCCTCTGCTCCAGTGGGCAACTGTGTCAGGGTCAGGAAAGCCTGCAGATGTGGAAAGTACCAGAAGCATCAATTAAAAATGGCATTATCCATCCTCATTTCTGCAGGGTCCTGCCAGGCCCTGGGGCCTCCAACTGAATGCCAGGTCTTCTACCATCTGGATTTTTATGACTCTTGAACTCAAAACATCAGGACTTTTGGGAAAGCAGTCTAGATAAAAAATATGAGGTTTTTCTTGCTGGGCAAGCTTCAGAAAGCTCTGAAGACACGAGCATTTTCAGTTTCTTTGTTTGGGAAGAACTGAACACGGTGAACCTCTTGTACTGGAAAAGAGCGTTGTGCAATTGGCTGAGTTAGGACACTATCCCCATTGCTGCTCACTGTGATTGCATGAGCTGGATATCATTAGCTCCATTTTACATATGACTTTAGGACAACTCAGAAGATTAATAGATATGTCACCTACCCACCAGGAGTTGACCTTGAAGAAACGGAGAGGTGGTTCTGTGGCTAAGAGAGCTTGCTGCACAAGCAAAGAAGACATGAGTCCAGATCCTAACAGCCATGTAAAGAGCCAGGAATGGCCTCCTGTTAACCCTAGATCTGTGGGGTGGAGGTAGCTAAGAGGATTTCTGGAGCTTTCTAGCCAATAGCCTAGCTCCAGTTCCAGTAAGAGACCCTGTCTCAAATGAGTAAGATAGAGAAGACAGGACACCCCATGTCCTCCTGTTGGTGGTATTTTGCTTGTGTTCTGACAAACAAAGCTTGCTTAGAGTCAGAGGGTGGAGCTAGCCACTAGTTAACCATAGAGGTCTGGCGGTCTGTACAGAGAGGAACAGGAACTGATACGGCAGGGTGGAGACAGGATCTCAGCCCTTTTGGACTGGAGGAGCAGAAGAGGAAGGAAGCAGCTGTGGCTGCTTTCTTGCTTCTCTGACCTTTCAGGTTTCACCCCGGATATCTGACTCATGCATTGCATACACGCACACACACACACACACACACACACACACACACACACACACACACACACGCTCACGAGCTCGTAGGCCTTGGTCTCAGACAACATTGAAATCAAAGGAAGATTATCTAGCCCACACCCTTTATTTGACAAAGAAGACAAGACAGGCTTAGAAAATAAGTATCTAATCTAAAGTCTTACCATAGGTCTTCAGTGTCCCAGGACACTAATGCTGCCACCCAAAAATTTTAAGCAAGAATCTGTGCCATGCGGTTGAGATGGCTCCATGGTCACCGTAGGCTGACAGGTCTTCTCAGAAGATCAGTGCCCACCCTCCCTTCCTTGCTGAAGAGAAACCATTTGTTCTCTAATGTTTCATCTCAGACTCTAAAGCAATGCTCAATATGGCATTTAGTTGGCTTTGTTCATTTGTGAACATTGTCTGAGTGCTTACCATATACCAGGCATCCACCAGCAAAGCCACCCAGGCCATGGCCTGCGTGGGCCTTTTGAGCCTTTGTGGTGGGGCCAGCAATCAGTAAACAACTGTCCTGTCAGTGCTGGCTGCACCAATCAAAAGTAGGCAGGGGCCGTCCAAGTCCCTCAGGACTGGGAAGATCTTGCCACAGAAGCCAGAAGATGTTCTGGGCAGGATGTGGGGGCAGCAGAAGGGGTTGTTTTTTCTTTTTTTGTTTTTACCTATAAACGCATTCTTTTACTTATTTATTTTGTCTTTCAGTTTCTGCACAGGTAGATACTGTACATTGAGCTGATAGTCCCTTGAACTTCCGACTCTCTTTCCTAGCCCCTCCCTTTTTTCTTTCCTCCCCTGGACAATTTCCTTTCTGCTTTCATTTTATATAGGAATGCATGCTTTTATGTGACTATAAAATCCAGAAACCACAAATGGGAGAAACATATAATGTTGGTCTTTCTGAGACAGACTTAATTCGCTTAATCTGATTATCCCCAGTTCCATCCATTTTCCTGCAGATGACATAAGGGCATTTTTCTTCAAGACTGGAAAAAATTCCTTTGGGGATTTTAAGCAAATGCATGAGATGACATTTGGAACTCTCTCCTGACCACTGTGTGCAGAGGACAGGCTACACAGTTGGAAGCCACAGTAGGAAGAACATTTGAGATTGCTGCTGTCACAGGTCTACAGTGAGCAATCTTCCCATGGCGTGGTCCCTTAGCCAGGTGTCCAAATTAGTATTGCCAGTAATGGGACTGCATGATGGAATATGGCAGAGAGGCCACCTTATCACCCAGATAGAACCCACGGGGCTGAGGAAATGACTCCACAGGTAAAAGCACTTGCTTCACAAGCCTGATGACCTGAGTTCAAGCTCCAGAACCCACATAAAAAGTTGGAGGCTGTGCCACTCATCTGTGGTACCAGCACTCCCACAATGAGATGGGAGGCGGATGCAGGAGAATCATCAGAAGCCGAGGACAACATCCACACAACCCAATGAACATAGAGGGATCATACTGAGAGCTGCTGGTAGCAAAAGACCAAGAGAGTATACAGCAGGTGACAACTAGTGTTCAGAAGGTCAACCTATCAGAACCGAGGGTTCTGTTGGAGGAAACCATCACACAAGGCATTATGGAATTACTGCCTTTTGAATAAACTGGCTGTCTCTTGCTGTAAACTTCTTGTGCAATAACAGATATGGTATTTCCCTATTTACCGTGCATTTCCATGTTATATGTACATGTAATCTCACGATTACATCTCAATCTTATAAGCACATATAATTGTGGATCGTCTAGAAGATGGTTGCTTATTTAACTGTACAATTTTTATGAATAGAAATATACTAAAATATGCTTCATACTAGGTCTATTGTCCCATGTGGACTGTAGACACTTAGAGGTGTTGTTCTCCATCCTTAGTCACTGACAAGGTATAATTGGCCAGATAAAGTGTCCTCATAGAACTTTTGCAGAGCAGAATTGCAGGTGCCTGGCCTTGTTGGATCAAAACCCTTCAGAAGAATTATAGTGAACCAGAAGTGATTGTGCAGGTGTCTGGCCTTGGTATCTCTTAGTCCTTCCAAAGATCAATAGCACCTATGTTGCCCTAAGCTTCCTCCACTGGTACCTCCTAACACTCTGTATTTATTTCTACATAATTTTTAATGCAAGATTTTAGGCTCAGTAGACTAATTGTGAATAGGTCCTGAGATTCAGGTGATCTACAGAAAAAGGCTGTTAATTGACTAACCATGTCTGGATATTACTAATCACATAAAATAGTACACATAATCTTTGTCTTTTCCTTAAATCTCTCATTGGTTAATTCTCTTGTAACCCTTGTAGCTATCCCTTTAAGAGATAGCCAGAACTTTTCACAACCTACAGCTGTTGTCAGTCACCAATTAAGCTGACCAAGTCTTCTTTGCCAAGTGTGACTCCTATCAGAATACTTGTCCCTGAGAGTTTACTTTGTAGTTTTTACTACAAGTTGTTAATGAATGGAGATATACATACACACACACACACACACACACACACACACACACACACACACACACACAGGCTTGGGGGGAGAAAGGAAGGGGAAAACTAAGATATAACAATGAGGGGACAAAGATGAGAACAAAGATGGAAAGAACTAGGTAGAATAAGGAGAGAAGGGACAGAGACAGTGTGAGAACAGAAAAGAAGATGTGTAGATAGAATTGACTTAAAAGAATAACAAGAATGGACTAAAGAACTCAGTGTGCTTACACTCATTTGATATCCCCCAGATTAGCATCTTAGCTGCTTGTAGCATCTGTTCCAGACCCTGATAGAAATCTCCTGGGGGCAGGCACGTGTGGAGAATTCGTTAGGTTCAAGCTGGTGCCTGTATGGAGCCTTCTTCCCTACATTCTAGTCTCTTTGGTGTGGGAAGGCACACTGCAGGCTACCAAAAGAGAAACCTGGACACCAACTGAACCACAAAACCTTTGACCTACAGTCTGTCCTGCCTGCAAGATGTGCTGGGACAATGGTGACACAGAACTTGTAGGAGTGGCCAGCCAATGTCTGGTCTAAGTTGAGGCCCATACTCCAAGAGAGGGAGCCCATGCCCAACACTGCAGCAGATGAGAGCAGGTACGGAGACCCACAGCCAGACATATGAGAAGAGAGAATCTAAATCAGAGCTCTCCATTGGGTTCCTCTCCCTTGGAGTTTGGGGAACCCCATGGAAGAGAGGGAGAAAAGATTGTAAAAGTCAGAGGGGATGGAGGACACCAGGAGAACATGGCCCACTGAATCAACTAAGCAGGTCTCACATGAGCTCCCAGAGACTGAAGTGGTAAGCACTGGGCCTGCATGGGTCTGCACCAGGTCCTCTGTGTATATGTTATGGCTGTTAGCTTGGTGGTTTTGTGGGGTTCCTAAAAGTGGGAGCAGATGTGTCTCTGACTCTTTCACCTGCTCTTGGGACTCTTTTCCTCCTACTGGGTTGACCAGCCTTGACCAGCCTTGATCTGGGGCTTTTGCCTTGTCTTGTTGTATCTTGTTTCAGCATGTTTGGTTGTTGTCTCTTGGAGGCCTGCTCTTTTCGGAAGAAAGATGGAGGAGGAGGAGCGGATCTGAGGGAGAAGGGAGATGGGGGAAGCTAGGAGGTGTAGAGGGAGGGGAAACTGTGGTTTGAATGTTTGTATGGGAGGAGAATCTATTTTCAAATTAAAAAGAAAAAAGATACATGTGTGGCAAAAACCCAGGATAGCTAAAACAATCTAGAATTTAAAAAAAAACAACAACTGTTAGAGGCATCACCATCCCAAATTTCAAGTTGTATTACAGAGCTATAGTAATAGAAACAGCATGGTGTTAGCATAAAACAGATATATTGATCAATAAGATTGAATTAAAGACCTAGACATAAATCCACACACCTATGGACACCTTTTTTTTTTTTTTTAATGTGGAGCTGAGGATCGAACCCAGGGCCTTGCGCTTGCTAGGCAAGCACTCTATCACTGAGCTAAATCCCCAACCCACTAATTTTTTAAAAGAAGCCAAAAAATACATGCTAGATAAAAAACGTCTTCAACAAATGGTGCTGGTCAAACTGGATGGCTTCAGGTAGAAGAATGAAATACATCCATATCTATTGTCCTGCACAAAACTGAACTCCAAAAGGACCAAAGACCTCAGCACATAAGAACAGACACACTGAATCTGACAAAGGAGAAAGTAAGGAATAGTCTTGAGCTCATTGGCACAGAAAAGGACTTTCTGAACAGGACCCCAAAAGCACAGGCACTGAGACCAACAATTAAAGGGAACCTCATGAAGCTGAAGAGCTCCTGTACAGGAAAGGACACTGTCATTCAGTCAAAGAAGCAGCCTACAGAGTGGGAAAAGCTCTTTCCCAATTGCACATCCAACCGGGGCCTCAAACCAGACCAATGACTCTTAGCAATGAGCACTTGCAGGTACAGGTGTGTGGACCAAGGAGTCTACAGCGAGACTTACTGGGTCAAACTGCAGCTTCCATGACGAGATTTTTAATTCCTTCCCTTTTTTTTAAATTTTTCTCATTTTATTTTCTTTATTTTTTTTCTCTTGAATTTTGTTTTATTGGGAGGAGGTGTGCAGGGGTGGAGGGCGGATGTGAAGGGACAGGGAATGCATGGGATCAAGATACATGATGTGAAAAACACATAAAATAAATAATTTTTATTAATTAAAAAAAGAAAATCAGGATAAAACCCTGAACATCAATAAAATGAACAATCCAATTTTAAAAAAACAGTGTAGAGGACCAAGCGCCCTCCCACCCAAGCCCCCATCCTCCGCATCAAGGCTGAACAAGGCATTCCATCATACAGAATGGGCTTCAAAAACCAGCTCATGCACCAAGGCTAGACCCTGGTCCCACTGCCAGGGGCCCCTCAAACAGACCAAGCTTCTCAACTGTCTCCTACATGCTGAGGGCCTAGTTCAGTCCCATGCAGGCTCCACAGCTGTCAGTCTAGTATTGATGTGTGCTTTCTTACCCTTTCTTTCTTTTTTTTTTTTTTTTTTGCCAGAGTTGAGGACCAAACCCAGGGCCTTGTGCTTGCTAGGCAAGCGCTCTACCACTGAACTAAATGAACTAAATCCCCAACCCCGATCTGTGTTTTCTTACCCTTTCTCCCCCCCTCCCCCCGACAGGGTTTCTGTGTGTAGTTTTGGTGCCTATCCTGGATCTCGCACTGTAGACCAGGCTGGCCTCGAACTCACAGAGATCCACCTGCCCCTGCCTCCCAAGTGCTGGGATCAAAGGCATGGGCCACCACCGCCTGGCTTTCTTACCCTTTCTGAGGAGTGGGTGGGATGGTTCTGAGGAATGAATGGGGATGAGTTGAAGAAAGTGGGGGGAGTAGGAGGAGAGGAGTGAGGAAAAACTGTGGTTAGTGTGTAAAATGAATAAAAAATAAATTTAATTAATTAAATTAAAATAAATTAAATTAATTAAAAATAAAGTATATAGAACTAGGCAGAGAGCTCTGAAAAGACGGAACACTAATTGCTGAGAAGCACTTAAAGAAATGTTGGACATCTTTAGCCATCAGAATAGTGCAAATTAAGACTACTTTGAGCCAGGCGGTGGTGGCACAAGCCTTTGATCCCAGCACTTGGGAGACAGAGGCAAGAGGATCTCTGTGATTTCAAGGCCAGCCTGGTCTACAGAGGGAGTTCTAGCCAGGGCTGTTGCACAGAGAAACCCTGTCTTAAAAAAAAAAAAAAAAAAAAAGACTACTTTGAGATTTCATCTTACTCCAGTCAGAATGGCCAACGTCAATGAAACAAAAGACAGCACAGACCGACAAAAATGCAAAGTAAGGGGAACACTCTCCCACTGAGGGTGGGAGTGCAAAGTCATACATTATGGAAATCAGGGTAGTGGTTCTTCGAGAAGCTGGACATGGATCCACCTCAAGTCCCAGCTCTACCACTCTTAGGTGTATACCTAAAGGACTCTACATCTTACTGCAAAGACACTTGCTCAACCGTGTCAATTGCTGCTCTCTTCATAATAGCCAGAAACTGAAAATAGCCTAGATGTCTACCAAGTGATGAACAGATAATGAAAATGTGGTTCATTTACACAATGGAACGTTATTCAGCTGTTAAAAAAAAATGAAACTATGAAATTTGCAGGTAAATGAATGGCGGTTTTTAAAAATCATCCTGAATGAGATAACCACGATCCAAAAAGACAAACATTTTATGTTTTCTATTATCTGTGGATGTTAGCTTTTAAGCTTTCAGTGTGCCACAATTTGAATAACCATGAAGGCTAGGTACTTAGTAAGGGACCAGCAGGCAGGAGAGGAGCTCCCAAGGAAGGGAATATAGAATGTGTCATTATTGAGAGACATAGGAGAGACTAGGAGGATTAAGTATGGAGGAGATTAAAAGAAGAAGAAGAAGAAGAGTATAGGGGAGACTATAGAGGAGGACAACTAAAAAGCCATTGGAAAACTACTACTGTAGAAGTATATATAAATATATACTTATATGAAATGCATCAAAATGGAGTCATTAGATAACGGGGAGACAATGCCCTAACTAGACATCATATGCCACCCAGTAAAACCTCAGTACTAGAAATGGGTTACATCTTGTTGATTCATTGACCAATGTAATCCCACTGAAAAACCCCCAAACCTCACAGGGTCTCTCCACAACCTGATAGCAAGGCCCTATTGCTGAAGACAACATTTCTTATGCCATAGGACACAAAGAGATCAAGCTCAACTAGAAACTTCACCCCTACTGACTAGTATTAATGGTGCTGGATGGTAATCTGCAGACTACTGGGGAGAAAGATGATTATCAGTATCACCCAGATACAAATCCTGAACCCCACACAGTGACCTGCCTTCAAGACATACTCATGCCATAGTGGCACAAATGTTAACAGAAGTAACCAACCACCTTCTATCTTTTATTTTTGAGATGAATATAATTACAACATTTCTCCCTTCTCTTTCCTTCCTCCAATCCTTACCATATACTTTTCCTGGGTCTCTTTCAAATTCATGGCCTCTTCATTAATTCCAACCACTTTTTTTGTTGTACTTAAGGTCCACTCCATGATATGGAACCTATACCTAACATTGCTAAAACGGTCAAGAAACTGAGACCAGACAGGTCAGGGGCCTAAAGGAAAACCTATTATTGTGCTAAAGGAACATGGAAATGACTCCTAATGACCTACTGCTGTACCCATTGGTCAGTGCCTCATTCACCCCACATTGGAGAAGTTTCTTCTTGGAGTACATGTGAACAAACACAGAGACCCACAACTATACAATGTGTAGAGAGGGAGAGACTTTGGAGCACTCAGTTCTAAATGGAATGTAGACATCAAACCCCTCTCCTCAAGGTTCAGAGATCTATGATGAAGAAGAGGCAGAAATATAGTAAGAGCCAGAGAATAACTCCAAGGAAACAGTGTCTTCCAGACACAACAGGACTGATACATGAGTTCACAGAGACTGTGCAAGGTCCTGTGTGGTAAGCCACACAGGGTCCCCACACTGAAAGGGGAAAGTGAACACAAGATTCTGCCATTAACCAATAAGTTATTTGCAATTGATACCCACTGGCAAAAGGAAAATCAGGTTATTGTTTTTTTCCAATGGAGTCTCATGAAGGATATCAACCATACTTCAGGGCAACCCCTATGTTCAGAGATAGTTGGCAGTTGGCTCCACAAAATGAACTCATTTCTGTGGACTGGTTCTTTCATTTTGCTTTGTTTGGATTTTCTTTTTACATAGTCTTATTGGTCTTTGGCTTGTTTTGATTTTCATTTTTTGTGGAGGTATTTTGTTTCTTAAGTTTTTCATATAGGGGAATGTTACTTGCATTTTTTGCTTGTAGTTTTGTTTTGTTTGTTTTGTTTGTTTTTTAAAGAGAGAGGTTAAAGAACATAAAAGTTTTGTAGGTTAAAAAAAAAGTGGAGGTGACCTGGAAGGAAATTGGGGAGTGGAAAAATGATCAAAATATATTGTCTGAGCCTGGCATCATGGCACACACCTTTAATCCCAGCTCTCAGAAGGCAGAGGCAAGTGGGTCTCTGTGAGTTTGATGCCAGCCTGGTCTACATAGTTAGTTCCAGGACAACCAGGGCTACATGTATTGAATGCTGGGGAAGGGAAATGTCAAGATGTCCAAAGTTATCTTTAAGCAGAGAAAGAGAGAGGGCAGGAGGAAGGAAATAGATATAGCTAGCTATTAAATTTGATGAAGTCCAGTAAAAAGAAATCATTTTTGCTTTAAGTTTAGGATTTTTTCAGAACGAAGAGTAGAAATTATAGATATTAAGTAAATCAATCAATCAATCAAGTCAACTTCTGGGATTTGGGGAACTGTTTCTTGAAGACCTGATAAGCAGTTGGTTCATACTGACTCTCCTGTGCATAGGTCAGGCTATCGAGGGGGCAGGATAATCTTTCATGGTCTCTTCCAGATCACACAGAGATGGTTCTGTGATTTGGACACCCTAAGTTAAAAAAAGCAACTTCTGTGATGTGTGTGATGTTTTAGTGGTTACTGCCATCTTGTGGATGTAGTATCTCAGTGACGGTAGAAGCCAGACACTTAGGGTCACCAAATGTTGATGCGCAGCATCACTAACACATTGGAGGTTAGAGACTTAAGTACTAGTGCCAATTCCTTTCCAGAGTAACGGCCTCCATCTTTCAACAGGCTGTCTGGATGCTTGGAGTCCTTTGCCTTTAAAACTACCAAGCCTAACAGGACTCTCATCGATTTTACTTGACAAAATTAGAGCCAGGAAGCCATTTAGTGGGATTTTTATTGCCATCTGCACATAATATTGACTTGTTAGTGTTGTTTGCTTATTCACAGAGGTCCATAAAAATGACACTGGGTCTTTTGATGCTAGCTTGTCATACTTCTAATTCGTCCACAAAGCTTAGGGAGCAGGTCCAGCAAGGTCATCCTTGATTGGAAAATGGTGAGAAGAAAGAGGGGGGGCTTGTTCATCAGAAGGAAGAACTTGTGAAGAGGAGCTAGACATAAAAGCCTGATCTCTTTTTCTCCGTGCAGGATCGATGTAATCAGTGTGGCAGGATAGAGATCCATTCGAATTTCAGCTTCCAAGTGCCACTTCTTGCGTGAGCCAGCTGGAACATGTTGGCTCCCAATGGCTCCTCATCAAAATGGTGAGGACAACGAAGCTAATACTGCTTAGTAATGGTTCTCTCCCTTCCTAATGCTGTGACCTTTTAATATATTTCTTCGTGTTGTGATGCCCCCCAACCATACAGTTATTTCGTTGATACTTCGTAACTGTCATTTTGCTACTGTGATGGATCGTAATGTAACTATCTGACATGTGATCCCCAAAGGAGTCTTGACCCATAGTTTGAGAACCACTGGCCTAGAGGATTAGCAATGCTGGAAGAGAGTAGTTCTCCAGCCTGAGCAAGCATGATCCGAAAGGCTAAAAGGGTTGTTGGCATCGAAGAAATGCAATAAAAACTACATTGAGGAACCCATCTTACCCCACCCAGTAGGAGAGGCAATCACCAAGAATACAAACAGCAACAAATACTGCAAAGACACAGACAGCAAGAGACTCTCACACTGCTGATGGACATGTAAATTAGTCCAGGTGCTGTAGAAATCAACATAGAGGTTTCTCTAAAAACCAAACATAGATCTAGCATATGACCCATCAAGGACACTCCGAGTCAGCACATCACAGAGACACTTGCAGATCAGCGTTTGTTACAAGTCCATTCACAGCAGCTGAGCTGTGGGACCAACCCAGGAGTGCATAAAGAAGTGTGGTGCACACTCACAATGGAACCTTTTCTCAGCCATAAAGAATGATGTGATGCCATTTTCAGGAAAATAGATGCAACTAGAATTTATCATATTTAGCAAATTAAGTCAGTAACAGAAAGATGAATGCCACATTCTTCTCATTTGTGGGACTTAAACTTTATAGATGTATAGAATCATATGTATACAAGATGACATGAAAAACAGAACTATCTAAAATAAAGGAGACTGGTTGGGAGAAGGTAGGGGACGAAAATGTGGAACTCAGGAGAATACACTCACAGTACATTATATACCTGCATGAAAATGGCCTTAGATAACTGTATAATAAAAAATTAATTTAAAAAAAAAACAGACTGATATCCAGGCACGGTGGTACACACCTTTAATCCCAGCACTCAGGAGGCAGAAGTTAGTGGATCTCTGTGATTTCAAGGACAAACTGGTCTACATATCAAGTTCTGGGACAGCCAGGGCAACACAGGGAAAACCTGTCTCAAAAGACCAAAATAAAAAAATAAAAAGATTGCTGGGATCCTGGTGAATACATTCCAGGTGGCCAGAGAATGTGCATCTCTGACAGTTTCTAGCTGATGCTGATGCAGCGGGTCAGATCTGGTTAGCCACCTCTGCAAACCAGTGTTTTAAGGCATCGATATATAATGTCCACCTGGCATGTATTCAGCAGTCAATACACGTCTACCCAACATCTCTTTGTCCCCCTGCACCAACTCTGCATTTCTGTGTCCGAGGGCATCTTTAAGGCCACACAGTAGAGTTCTTCCAAGAGGCACCTCACAGCCTGTCATGGGTAGAAATGTCCTCAAAAATTCCTGCCACCTAGAATCTCAGAATATGGCATTCCTGGTAGGAGAGCCTTGGCGAACGTAATTCAGCTAAGGATGGAGATGGACTAACACTGAGCTAGGGTGAGCCCCAAACCCAGTAACAGCATCCTTACAAGAGAAGGGGACACAGAGTGACAAGAAAGGAGACCATGGAAAGACAGACAGAAATCAGGTAGCTGTGCTACCACATAACAATGGTGCTACGGGGTCCCTGGAAGCTGGAAGACACATCAGAAGAGGGAACCTGGCTTTGCTTTCCTGAAACTCCGTCTGACTTACAACCTTCATATTTGTTTTGTTTGTTTGTTTGCTTAAGATTTATTTATTAATATATTTATTATACAGTATTCTATCTGCATGTATCCCTGCAGGCCAGAAGAGGGCACCAGATGTCATTAGGTGGTTGTGAGCTGCCATGTGGTTGCTGGGAATTGAACTCAGGACCTCTGGAAGAGCAGCCAGTGCTCTTAACCTCTGAGCCATCTCTCCAGCCCCATATTTGTTTTTTTAATTAAGAAAATTTTTCATTCTTTATGGGAGCGCAAACTTGTACAGCCACTTTAGAAATCAGTGTGGTGATTTCTCAGAAAATTGGGAATTAAACTTCCTCAAAATCCAGCTATACCACTCTTGGGCATATACCCAAGGAATGCTCAATCATACCACAGAGACACATGCTCAACTATATTCATAACAGCATTATTTGTAATAGCCAGAACCTGGCCTCCATATTTGTGAGAGAATACATTTTCTGTTCTTAAGCCACTAATTTGTAGCTGTTTATGACAGTCCTAGGTCATGACTATGACACAGCCATGTAGCAGAAACTTTCACATGGTCTGGTTTTACCCTGGTATGTTCTGCAAGGACCCTGGAGTGGGCAACATGGGCGAGATCCTCCACCCCCATTATTTGCTCTGTGCCTTTAACTTCTCACCATGATTGCCTCCTCAATCCAGAGTCTGACAGATAGCACTTTGCTCTTTCGGGAAGAGATGGGTAACATGATCTCACCCATTAGTACCAGAAAATCAAGAGACGTCAGAGTGCACCTGTCATCCCTGAGAAAGGACAATCACCAAGAGAAAGTATGTGTGGAGGAACTGTTCTCTGATACTACCAGTGGGTTTTATACACATAGCTACATTAAAGGGAGCAGGATTTGGCCAGTCTCAGCAACAACTGTGGCGATAACATCAAGTGTGTAAACTGTTCAAACTTCTATAAAGCCTCAAACTTGCTAGCAGAGTTGCACATGGTGGTGATAACCATCCATTACCATCATACTGTGTACATTTACTTTTTTTAAGATTTATTTATTTATTATGTACACAGAAGAGGGCGCCAGATCTCATTACAGATGGTTGTGAGCCACCATGTGGTTGCTGGGAATTGAACTCAGGACCTCTGGAAGAGCAGCCAGTGCTCTTAACCTCTGAGCCGTCTCTCCAGCCCCCACATTTACTTTTTTTATTTGTCCCTAGGGTTCTGCCGGGCCATCATTTCACAGGTTTCATTGCAAGTCCACAGTTAGACCCGTTCCATTTTAGCTGTCTGAGAGGTGAGGTTTCCTGCCAAACTTATCCAGACAGCTTTCTTCTGATGCTTGTCTTACTTACGAGATCTCTGGCAGATCTACCTCCTTGGTGGAAATACCTCAAGTCAAAGTGAAACAACCTTCTGAACTCTGCTCTCCACTTTGTTCTGATTTTCTCTCTTGTTGAGCCTGTTAGAATTTATTGAAGAAAGCGGGTGTTTCAGGATTTCATCTCAACTACAAATGAACCTAGGGAACTTGTTTCATCAGAAAATGAAATGTTGTTCATGTTGAGAGATCGCTCATTCTCTCTACCTCTGCTACACAGCACCTATCCCTATTTCCTAACAATGCTAAGCTGAGAGCTATCAGTCAAAATGAAGGTCGTATCTTAAATCTTATGAATGCCAACTGATCCAAGTGCAGAGATTATCAGTGGAGAGCTCAGCTACAAATAGGAGGACATCTATATTACATAGAAAGAGAGAGAGACAGAAAGAGAGACAGAGAGAGAATCACAGAATGGGGAGTGGAAAGATTATAAAAGCTAGAGGTCACACCCTGGAAGCAGAGGCAGGCGGATCTCTGTGAGTTTGAGGCCAGCCTGGTCTACAGAGCGAGATCCAGGAAAGGCGCCAAGCTACACAGAGAAACCCTGTCTCAAAAATAACAAAACAAAAAAAAAAGCTAGAGGTCAAGGAGGACCAAAGCAAACAGTGTCTTTTGGACATGACAAGACCTCTGCACTCAGGAACTCCCAGCAGCTGTGGTTGCCTGCACAAGACCAGCACAATATCAAGTTAATTGACAATCAATATTCCTGCATAGGTGGGGAGGGACTTGTAAGCCCCTCTTCTCTGACAAGCTATGGATAACTGATAGCATCTTGGGGAAGGAGAGTCAGTTTTCTTCACAGGTGTGGCCCCTGATAGGTCAGCCATGCTCTCTGGGATGGCCCTACACCGGTGAGTGTACAGGAAGCACAAATGGGGCTTGGTGGGTTGAAAAAAGACATGAGAAGTTGGAAGAGAGAAGTTAGAGAGGTGGGGGTGGATCTGGGAGTTGTTAGAGGAGTAATGGGGATACGGACAATCAAAATACCTTTATGGAATTCTCAAAAATTAATAATCTTATAAATGCTATCATTCTCCAAGAGAATGAGTTTGAAGGGTTGATGTTGGAGAGAAACATTTAGCTGACATTATGGTTTTTTGAAGCCCAGTCAATCAGCAGGAATCCCAGGGATCTATTGCCAAGGTTCCTTCCAAGTTTTCCTTCCAGAAGCCTTCCAAAACTCATACTAGAACTTTTCATCTCCATTTTGATCTTTATAGAAACTTCTAACTCATGAGGTCCTGCTGTAGGCCTCTTTCTGGGTTTCTTTCTGTTTGTCTTTCCCAACAATATGTATGCTGAAATCCTGATCCCCAGTGGAACTAGTATTAATGAATGCATGATGGCCCTACTCCCATGGATATGTGGTGATGTATTGTGTCTCCGAAAATATTGTGCACCCTAATAAAGTTTATCTGAGGATCAGAGGAAAAAGTCAGCCACTATAGTAAACACAGAGTTCAGGCAATGGTAGCACATGCCTTTAATCCTATCACTTGGGAGGCAGAGATCCATCTGGATCTCTGTGAGGTTCAAGACTACACTGGAAACAGAGTCAGGCATGGTAGTACATACCTTTAATCTCAGCACTAACCATAAAGGTCTGAAGGTCTGTACAAACAGACAGGAAGTGACAGAGCTGGGCAGGAAGAGGAAGTGCTGTAGCTGGGTGGAGAGAGGAAATGAGATGGCAGAACAGAAAGGCATATAGGCGTGGTAGACAGGAAGTGAGTCTCTTTGGAGACTGAGGTGTTGGTGAGATGAGGTTTTTCGGTAGCTTGTCCTATTTCTCTGATCTCTCAGTTTTTCACCCCAATATCTGACTCTGGGTTTTTTGTTAATAAGACTGCTTAGCAATTCATCTTATATGGAAGATGTAAGGGGCCTGGCTTCTCTCTCTTCTTTCCTCACATGGGGACACAGTAACAAGAAGCCATCTGGAAATGAGGAAGAAGGCCCTCAGCAGACTCCAGATCTAGTGGCACCTTGGTCTTCCAGACTTGAGATCTGTGAGAAATAAATGGCTGGTGTTTAAGCCACTAAGTCCATGTCTGTTCTAGTGTCCAAACTAGTAAAGGCATGTGTATTGCTCTTACCTAAGCCCATCCCTAGCATGTGGCATCTGGAATGAGAATTCAAACAGATTATCTATCATCCCCCCCCCCATCACCACATCCATATTTAAAAGTTAAAAAACCAGGGTGCTGGAGGCTGGCTCAGCAGTTAAAAGAACTGACTGCTCTTGTGGAGGACCCAGGTTTGGTTCCTAGCATCTATATAGCAGCTCTGTAACTCCAGTTCTAGGGCATCTGGCTTCTTCTTTCTGACCTCCACGGATACCAGGCATGTATGTGCACATACGTAGACACAGGCAAAACACTCAGACGCATAAAAAAAATGGGTTTTAATTAGAAATCAAATCAATAAATCATTAAATTGAGCTGGAGAGATGGCTCAGAGGTTAAGAGCACTGGCTGATCTTCCAGAGGTCCTCAGTTCAATTCCCAGCAACAACATGGTGGCTCACAACCATCTGTAATGAGATCTGGTGCCCTCTTCTGGCCTGCAAGCATGCATGTAGGCAGAACACTGTATACATAATAAATAAATAAATCTTTAAACCATTACATCATATCCTCTTACCTTGACATTTAAATACTCAGACCCCTTGTTTTTTAGTGTCATGTTCTTCCATGTCATGTGGCAGCATAGGGAGAGCTGGCTCCCAGCCCTGCATGTCCGTCTCCCAGGCTTCAGCACCAGCCGTCCTCTGTTCTTAACATGAAGGTCCTACCTCATCCCCCCAAGGGGCCTCCCATGCAGGTGGACTACCCATACCACATGTCCACCTTCATCTGCTACCTGCAGTCACTACTCAGTCACCCCTAGGCCTCGGGTTCATTTGAGTTTCCCACCCCATGCATCTGAGCTCTCCTTTCTCATTCCATCCCCACTCACTGACTACTCTCATTCATACCTGCCTTACCAAGGCCTTGGGTGTATGCCTGGGGGTAGAGTCTACCGTCAGGACTCAGGCCTAAGGAAGAAACCAACAGGGGTCCTGAAGGAGATCTGGGGCCTGGGGTTCCAGAGACAAGACTTAGTTCTTGATCTTACCCTTTAGAGAGCAGTCCAGCTAAAGAACCTAAGCCTGTCTTTCCCGAGGATAAAGGCAACACTAGTCTTGCTCACAGAACATCCATTTCAGTGTTGGGGAACAACAGCTCAATTTCTCTTTGGAGAACTCATCTCCACCATCTTTATCATGGGGCTCCTTCGAGCCTCACTCCTTCCTGTTACTGGGACTTGTACAATTCACACCCTACACAGGGCCATAGGGACCTTCATATGGGGTTGAGATATGGTCAGCTCTGCTGGTCAAGCTTGTGCCACTTAGCCCAGTGGAACAGGTACCTTTTGCTATTCATCTGCCCTGAAGTATCACTCACTACCTCTCCTGTTCCCAGGGACACACTCTCCTTGGCTACCATAAGCAAAACAATCACCAGAAAACACACCCACAAGCAGAGGCCTCTTCACCATCAGTGCATATAGAGAGGACCTAAACATTCTGCTGTTCTTGAGTCTCAATAAGCGGCAGATTGGTGTCGCTGTCACAAAGAAATTGGGAGCTAAGAAGCTCCAGTGTTCCAGTGACAGAATCACACAAACCTGGTGTGATTTACACCATCAGAACCACACTGGATGATCTACACTTTGGGTAACAATTTAGCCCTATGAAAACCACGCAAAACACAATCACCAAGTGCAGCCTCAAACACAGCTCAGGATTTAATCTATTTGTTCTTTCAGAGTTTAACATAAAGGTTCTCACTCTGCTTGCACGTTAGACTCAACCAAGGAGCTTTTAAGAGCATTAAAGCTGAAGCCCCCTGCCCAGTACCTCTGCTTTGATGGGGCTGAGATGGGACCCAGTAATGGTTTTTGTTTTGTTTTGTTTTTCTTCTTCACCCACAAGAAGAACTGTTCTTTGATCAGGACAGCTGAAGGATCACAGCCTCTCTGAGGGAGTGGAGACTGTGCACATATGACTGCACACATGACTATATGCACAGTGGAGACTGTGCACACATGACTATGACTTGTGCACACATGACTATGCACAATAGAGACTGTGCATACATGATGCTGGGCCTTGGGGTTTTTTATGGCAGAAAATGGAGGAAGATTCCATCTGCATCTCAGTTCCCTGCAGTCTCAAAGTGGGAGGTACCAACAGACAGAAGCATCCTGGTCCCTGACAGCCCACACGTGTTATCCGTGAAGTCAATTTCCTGCCCAGAGTTTCTCAATCCACCTGAGGCTTTTAGGTCATTAACCCTTTATTCCAGTACCTGGAGACAGATAAAAAAGAAGAGGAGCAAAGTATTCTCCCATTGGCTGCTTCCTGATGGAGATGATGGGGGACATAGGCTCTGTCCCCAGAATCTAAGAGAGTGCTGTTCTGGTTGACTTTATGTGGCAGGAGGAGAGTTTTAACTTGATCGGCTGTGGTGGATCATGTGACTGCCATCAAGTGATCCTAGAGAAACATCTGAAAACTGCTAGAGGGCTGAAAATGGATGGTTACAGTGTGAACCTGAGAGATTGACTAGGAAGGTGTTCTTCCAGAAAGAGATAATGTTCCATAGTTAAGTGCAGCTTTTAGATTTGGCCTCAGTGTTTAAGAAGACTGGCCTGTTTCTCAGCTATGGACAGACACTGTAGTGCTGAAGTGAGCTTGAGGCCTGCATCTCTTACACTCTGCAGATGTAGGTCTCTGGTCCGTGGCTACCCTCTAAGTAACTTAAGGCAGCCTGGAGGCCATGAAGCCATGGTATGGCCAGCCTCTGTTTTTAAAGACAAGGTCACAGGGACACAGCAGGTCTCTGCCTTCCAGCTCTGCAGAAAGACAACATTTGTGGCCAGGTAGTAAAATCAGAAGAAAGAGCACAGACTCTGATGTCCAGAGACCTTTGGTCTAGTCCTCGTTCCTCCTAGAGGAAACTGTAGATCTGGACAGGATGCCTCAGCTGCTAACACACACTGTGCAGTATCTAATAGAACAAGAGATGTGAGGATGCTTGAAAATTACCTGGGAATGCAGAATGCAAGGTCAAGGAGTCACAAGTGAAACCCAGATCTTACACCCCTGGTCTCAAGGGATCCTCCTTCCAAGTAGCCAAGACACCTGATATATGCCACAGCATCTGGATTTGACTCTCCTCTGAACCCTTCAGCTTTGAAAAGGCTGTGGGGAAAGTATGGGCTGTTCAAGCCTCCTGAACAATAAGAACGATGAGACACATGTTAACTACCATGATCTCTATGATATACAGGAAAACCAAAGTTGGAAGTGGGTCTTAACAGATGGGTGCTTGGGAATCTCTGCTGCTGAGGGCTGAGGACCAATGGGATACCTGGGGAAACTCCTAGGTCCACATTCCTATCCCCTGTCCCATGCTACGCCCCTCTCCCTTCATCAGCAAACAGGCAGATGGCCTGTCTGTCCCAAGCTACCTGCTGTTTGAGGGGAGGAGGCTGTCTAGAAGAGACAATGATGGATCAAAGGAGTAGAAAACACATTTGTTCCCCTCACCAACTTAAAATGAGGAGATAACTTGTTTCTTTTTCTCAAGCAATGAAACTCACAGAGTATGGAGCAAGATTCTCAGCCCCTGTGCTCTGTAAAAAGGCAATTCCCTGGCTCTGAGACAGAAATGCATGTCTGATCTGGGGTGGCAGAGACGGAAAAGGTTAACCACAGCAGTGGAAGCAGCTGGGAGCTCAGCTGTCATCTCCAGGAAAGTGCAGTTTGTTGGAAGCTCCTCCAACTGTCTGCAAAGCCTGGGGCACTAAGTGGAGCCACACCCAAGGAAGGCCCGAGTTAGGCACGAAGTGATGCTGCCCCCTAGCGGTCATCTCAGAACTGTCGCAGTCTCGGAGCTTTGATGTCTGTATTCAACATGGTCTGGTGTCCCTGATTTGGGGTTCAAACAGATACAGAGAATCCCACCTAAGCGGAATGTAACCTAAGGGCCAAGGCAGAACAACCCAGCGCCCTGGAAGTCTGGCTAAGAGATACAAGAATTCAGCCTGCCTATCTCTGTCCCCACAGGCATTCTGGGTGCCTGATGGTTGAGAAGAAAAGATCTGGCCACCTGATTGATCATGCTCTGTAGTAAGCAGGTCTGGACACAGCTTAGGGTGAGTCCCTTCAACTAAGCATAGAGCACAGGCAAAGGACACAGCTGCCACATGTCTCTCAAGTCATCCTGAAGGTGGCTAACGTCTTGCTTGCTCACCAGTAAGAAAAAAATCGATGACTGGGAAGGTTTTCAGTTTCCGGGGCCTCTAATTTAATGCATGACAATGCCAGGCAGTGGCTCTGGTTCCTCTCAGGATGGGACAAACAGTCTCAGAACCAATAGCTGGTCACATTCTAGTAATGAAAATAACTTACAGCGATTAGGATCCTAATGACAAAAAAGGTAAAGCTGAAACATGCCTGTGGTTTGAGTGTCTAATAACCACAGTAAAATTACCTACAGCTTCTTAAAACTTGACACCTAAGGTGTTCCAGAAGATTCCAAAGCAAAATATGTCCAAACCCACCACCGTGATTTCATGTTTACTTCTATTCTCTGTGCATTCTATGTCCAATGTTAAATGGCCCTAGAAGATGTAGCAAATTCTTATTCTAGACCAAGGAATGGAAGATTCCTTCCCTTGGAGCCAAAAGAAAGTGATCTCCCTTTTTTCTAATATGGTTTTTAATTTTTAAAAATAAAGTGCAGGGCTCAATTCAACTATCCACGCTATAAGGACTTGGAAGGAAGAATGAAAATGTTATACATATTTTATTTATTCACTGAAGTGCTAAATGTCCTGAAACTATATAACTCAGGTTTCTTACATGATTATTAAACATTCTCCACAACTTCCTTTACAGCCACTTACTCTTGGGCTTTATTGCCTTCTTCTTAGTTCCAATGTACTAAGTAAAAGAAATACAAAGTATAAACTATAAAAATGTGCGAAACTCAAGATGGGTTTGTGAACTTTGGCCATGTAAGTCTTTGCTACTGTCTTTCTTAATTTAATATAATCAAGAATTTTGAGAAAATATATATCATCAAGATGCACTGTTAATGATGCCACTCCAGAGTAATGTCCCAGTAAGTGCTCAGAGCTATTCATTGTAGCATGAATCTTAAAGAGTCTTATTATTAAAATCAAACCTGAGGCCAGGTATTGGGGTGACTGCTGGAAGATCAGAGAGACAGAACAAGCCACAGCTTCCTCACCTCTCCAGTTCCTCAGCTGGTCTTGTTTCCTCGGACTGCAAGCTTCTGAGTCCTTATGTGAATGACTCTCAGCTGAACTGCTGCTCCAAAGCCTAAAAGCTTAACGAGCCAAATGCTTAACTAGCCCTGGTGCCTGGTTTTCACACCTTACATATCTTTCTGTTCTCTGCCATCACTCCCTGGGATTAAAGGCTCTCTTTCTGGGATTAAAGGTGTGAGTCACCAAGCCTCGCTGTTTCCAATATGGCCTTGAACTCACAAAGATCCGCTTGGCTCTGCCTCCCGAGTGCTGGGATTAAAGGCATGTGCTTGCTACCACTGCCAATCCTCATGTTTAATATTGTGTCCTGTTCTCTGACCCCAGATAAATTTATTTTGGGAACACACAATATTTCGGGGAACACAATACCTGTCATCTTCCTGCAAGACTATTTTGAGCTCAGTTTATTTCATTATTTAAGAAATACTAAAATCTACTGTCTACACCTCTACAGTGAAAGCTTTTCAAAACATCTTTTTTTCTTGAGTTTTGCATGTATTCTTTTACATTTATTTTATGTGTATGAATGTGCACCCTGGGAGTGCCTAAGAGTTACAGATGACTATGAGCCACCATGTGGGTGCTGGGAATCCAACCTAGGTCCTCTGGAAGAGCAGCAATTGCTAGTAACCTCTGAGTCATCTCTCCAGCCTCCTCCTTTCTGAGCTGAAGCATGTGCATCCTGATGGGTTGCCAAGTAAACTGAGCTTCAAAACCAAAGCTATAAACCATGGCACATCCATGCTGTAGAATGCTATGCAATAATAATATGGGGTATGTTTGTTTGATTGGTTTTGGTGTTTCAAGACAGGGCTTCTTTCTGTGTAGCTTTGGCACCTTTCCTGAAACTCATGCTGTAGCGCAGGCTGGCCTTGAACTTTCAGAGATCTGCCTGTCTCTGCCTCTCGCGTGCCAGGATTAAAGGTGTGCGCCGCCACCGCCGCCGCCGCCGCCGCCGCCGCCGCCGCCGCCGCCGCCAGGATGTTCTTATTGACTTCAAGTTAGCACAAAAAGTAATGAGTTTCATTACAGAATCTTCATAGTGTGCCATTCTCTGTTCCCACTCATTCCCTCGGTGTCCTTCATCACCACCACCACCCCCCCACACACACACCACCTAGAAGTGGTGTTTCCTAAAGTGAGCACACTATTGACAGCATAAGACTCCAAAAAATAAAACCTGGAGGGAAAACCCAGCCTCAAAAGGTTACATACTTTATGATTGAAGCTACATATAGATATATGAAATAACTGAGTTATAAGCCTGGAGATCCAATTGGGGGCTCCCAAGGGCTAAGAGGGCTTTGGTGAAGGAAGGACACGTATGGACAGGGCACTTGTCCTGTATCCTGTAGCATCCATGTCAGAGACACAGCTGTGGCACTGTGCTAGTTCTTTTCCAAGATAGCATCATTGAGGGAACACAGGTAAATGAATATGAGCTCTCCTGTTTTCATGTAGCACAACTGCATGTGAATGCACGGCTCTCCCAAAATAAAGAGTTTAACTTATTAGGGAAGTTATAGAAAGTTTTAGGTATTTGTAGTGGTTTCTGATGTTGAGACCATGAATTATCTTTAAATGTTTATTTAAACCACCATGGTCCAAAGCTAAGAAAATGAAAATATGTCAAAGAAGCCCCTTTGCAAATGAGTCAATGCCCTGCCCAGTTTCACTGATGAGACCTGCTGATGTAGATCTTACCATGTATCTTTTGTTTGGTTGGTTGGTTTTTTTAAGACAGGGTTTCTCTGTGACACTCTGGCTGTCCTGAAACTGGATCTGTAGACCAGAGACCCACCTGCCACTGCCTTCCAAGTGCTGGGATTAAAGGTGTGGTTCCCCACCACCCAGCTCTTAGCATGTATCACACCATTGGTGTTAATGTTGATGCTCAGAGACTCGGACCGTGATCTATACTGTATGGAGAAAGCTGGTGCTGGGAGAGGTTAGCAGTCTTTCCCAGGTCACACAGTCGGGAACTGTTGAGTTTGGAGCTGCATCCAAGTGTGTGCGGATTTGTACATTTTCCACTACCAGCCCCTAGTGGCCATTTGCGAAACAGCCATGGGGCTGGGGTGTAGCTCAGACAGAGTTCTTGCCTGCCATGCAAGAGGCCCTGAGATCTGGGGATGAGAAAGAGACTATGGCAAGCAAATGCGGTGTGATTCTGAGTTGGCTCTGTGGCCATGAAAATCTTTTCTCCATGCTGTGAAACACAGTCCTGGAGCCACTGATGACATTTCAATAATTCCTACTGATGAGATAAAAGTATAGTGCTGGTTTCCTGCTTTTCTGCATGTGTGCATGTATATGTAGGTGTGTCTGTCTGTGTGTGCAGGTGCACATGAGGTTGACTTACATGTGTGCACCTGTGTGGAGGCCAGAGGTCAGTCTTGAGCTGCCCTCCTTGTTTCTTAAGACAGGGTCTCTCACTAGCCTAGAGCTCACTAATTCAGGTAGACCTGGCTGGTCAGTGTATCCCAGGAATCCATCTGTCTCCACCTCCCCAGCAGAGGCATTATTAGCATGCGCCACCACGCCCATCTTCCACACAGATTCTGAGGTACAAACTCAGGTCCTCATGCTTGCAAGGCAAGCTCTAACACTCTGCTAACAGAGCAGTCTCCCCAGCCCAAGTTCCTGCCTTTGATCATTGTAAGGTGGTGCTATGAGAGATTTTCTTGTTTTTAGCAAAGTGTGATTGAACTAGTTAGACACAAGGAGAGGTCATATTATACTAAAAAACACCACTTAATTGTGATTGAACTAGTTAGACACAAGGAGAGGTCATATTATACTAAAAAATACCACTTAATTGTGATTGAACTAGTTAAACACAAGGAGAGGTCATATTATATTAAAAAAAATACTACCTAAAAATTACATATTTTGAAGCAAGTAAGGTGGCCCACTCCTCTACCCCCAGGACCTAAGAAGCAGAGGCAAGGAGGTGGCCATGACAAACAGCCAGGGAAATGTAGCGAGACAGTGTCTCAAAAAGAAACTTTTAAATAGAAGAAAAAGTATCTGTGTTATGATGAAAGGCAAACTTTCAATGTGACAGTCAAGAATATACAGCAAGTTTTCTTCTTACTTTTTTGTAATTCTGAAGTTATTTTAAAATATTTTCAGTTTTTAAACTCTTCTAGAAAATATCCATAACAGTTATCCAGGTGAAGCTCCAATGATAGGGGTATCATTGTAAAATTCTTTTATTATTTCCATCCTCTCTTTCTCTTTTCTCAAAGAAGACTAAAATTAAACTGTGTTTCAGATAAGTGCATTGACCAGAATTCCCAAAAAGCAAACGGCACAAAATCCCAAACCTAGATGGGCCTCCTCCAACCCCTGCTACCACACATGTAACCTTGAGTCTGTTGGTCTGGTTCCAGCCTGGGACTCGGGGCTCGATGAGGACCCACATAGATGGAGTGTCCACAAGCTCTCTTGCAACCTAGAAACTGGATCCCCAACAAGTACTTTCACTCCACTTCCTGATCCCTGCACAGCGCCTCAGAATTCTTGTGCATATGAGAAGTACTCTGGGTTGGGGATTTAGTTCAGTGGTAGAGCACTTAAGCACAAGGCCCTGGGTTCAATCCTCAGCTACAAAAAAAAAAAAAAAAAAAAAAAAAAAAAAAAAAAAAGTACTCCTTCCTAGCTCTAGAATCCCAAACAGCAACTTCTGGATATGAACCATCCAGCTCCTGCAGAGAAAAGTATGAGTTGAAAGATCAGAGGGCTGGCATTTGATTAAGAAAGAGAGAGATGTGCTAACAGCGCTATATTCCAGAAACACATATTATACAGAGAGCGTGGGATGCCCACTTCCGAGAGAGAGAGAGAGAGAGAGAGAGAGAGAGAGAGAGAGAGAGAGACAGAGACAGAGAGAGACAGAGAGAGACAGAGAGAGGGGGAGGGAGGGAGGGAGGGAGGGAGGGAGGGAGGGAGGGAGGGAGGGAGACACGCATAAATGTCTACACGTACAGTAATGGGGAGAACTAGATGTGTGGGCAGATGTAATGTTTCCCAGCATTGCCTCCCTAGCACACTGACAGTTCAAGCAGCCATGGCGTCCCCCAGGCCGAGCTCCTGCAATGATTCTTACTCAAAAGCAAATGCAGACCAAAGCCCACCTGGCTCCTAGCATGTTTTATTTAGACCTGCTGCTTTGCCACATGCATCAAAAACATCACGGTTGGAGAGCCACCAAGTGAAGGCAGTTTGTTACCACACTAGGAACAGTGATATCCCCTCCTTATTACCTTACTCAGTATGATAATGTTTACTTGATTATCTATTTCTTTGACAGCTGTAAATCAACAGTCTCTTGTGCACAAATCAGGCTTCTGAACACTCAAAAACTCCTACACACACACACACACACACACACACACACACACACACACACACACACACACACACACATGCACGCATGCACGCACCGGCACCAGAAGACAAGACCAATTCTTTCCCATAAATTTGTAAGCTTGTTGCCATAGAAACCGATTCAGGTAAGCAAGTGTAGATTAGCAGTGCCACCTAGTGGGATCGTGATGATAATGCATCCCTCAAACCTTAGGACCTTGCATGAAAAGAAAGGGTTAGATGGGTTGGGTTGGGTTGGGTTGGGTTGGGTTGGGTTGGGTTGGGTTTGCCAAGCATTTGGTTTGGCTTGGCTTGGTTTGGTTTAGTTTGGTTTGGCTCTACTAGCTATCTAACACCTCCTTTAATATTCTAGAGATCTTCCCACCCCTACATATCAACTTCAAGTTCTTCAAAGCCCTTTTCTTCCCACAGACAGCCTCAGAAAACAACATCAAACAGCAGCCCATCTCATTTTCTGGATGCTCATCTTGACTATTCCATTTGTGGCTCTAAGTAAGTCAGGAATCACTGCAGTCCCTTGAGTGATGCATACAGTGACAATAGCAAGCAAGACTCTGAGGACCGGGAACAAATGAGTCTTCCTGGGTCACTGATTCATTGTTTCAGGCAGTGTGACTTCTGTTTCATGTCAGTTAAATGCATTAGTGATACATTCGGAGTCACCAATATGTGTCCGCGTCACATGAAGGAAGTCTGACCAAGAGGGAGTCCGGGTTTGAATTTTTCACTTCTCTCCCTGTATTTTCCATCTGTCTCTAGCTTGTGACTTTGCTTTCTGCTTATTTGAACAGCACAGGAAGCACCACATGAGGAAGGAATGTGGGGTACTTTATGGAAATCTTCAACAGAAGATTCGTAGGGAATTAACTTATTCACTCCAGTTTACCCAGATAAGCACAGTACTGCAAACATATCAAGCAGTCTTTGGGTGCTGCTTCCAGCACTTTAGGTTCATATCTGTTTCATAAGCACACTTCTGACCTGTTTACAGTTTTCAGCAAGTGATTTTCACAGCACACATATGAATACACATGCATTGTCCTCTGGGTCTGGGGCATGAAAGAGTAGACAGCTTAAAATCACAGCTGTGCATGAGTTTAGGTTGTAAAAGTTGATTACATGGGAAATCCAAGGCAAGTAAGGTTGGTTGTAACACTGTTCTCCTAAAGACGAATTACACAGGCTGAGGACACAGCAGGATAGCAGTTTTAAGAGTTAAGCAATCTCAGCCTGTATTATTAGTAGCTCCATTGTGAGTTTCAACAAAAGCTCTAGTCTCTTCAAATATAAGAGATATTTTCATAATAATGAGTCAGCACACTGTTTCTGTAAGGAACTTGTCCATTTCTTCATGTAACAGGAAGTTGATTATGTAAATACAAGATCTCTTGGCCTCAGCATACCCAGGTTCCAGAGGACTCATGCAGTGCTGTCTGGGCAGGGTGGACCTGGGGACAACCCGTACTCGGGGGTCTTTAGCAGCCCATGCCTGCTATCAAACCCTCTTACTGCAAAGCTGAGACCCACACGCAGAACAAAATTGGTGTTGTGACATTGTGTTCCCCAAAATATTGTGCACCCTAATAAACTTATCTGGGGTCAGAAAACAGAACAAGGGTTGGGGATTTAGCTCAGTGTTAGAGCGCTTGCCTAGCAAGCACAAGGCCCTGGGTTCAGTCCTCAGCTCTGGAAAAAAAGAAAAGAAAAGAAAAAAGAACAGCCACTAGATACAGAGGCCAGAAAATGGTGGCATACACACACACACACACACACACCTTTAATCCTAGCATTCCGAAGGCAGAGATCCATCCGGATCTCTGTGAGTTCAAAGCCACACTGGAAACAACAGCCAGGCATGGTGACTCACACCTTTAATCCCAGAAAGTGATGGCAGAAAGCAGAAAGATATATAAGGCATGAGAACCAGGAACTAGAGCCTGGCTAAGCTTTTAGACTTTTGAGCAGCAGTTCAGCTGAGATCTATTTGGATGAGGACTCAGAGGCTTTCAGTCTGAGGAAACGAAATCAGCTGAGGAACTGGCGAGGTGAGGTTAGATGTGGCTTGTTCTGCTTCTCTGATCTTCCAGCATTCACCCCAATAACTGGCATCAGGTTTGATTTTATTAGTAAGCCCTTCTAACGATTCATGTTACAGATTGGCCCACCTGTCTAACAAGGAGCCACTTCCAAGTCCAGGCCGCTCCTGTTCTGCCTGTCACTTTTCCCTGAGCAATGGCCCCACATTAGTCCCGGTAGGAACTTACTACCAAACGAGTGTTCACACTAAAAGCAAAGCTTCCACTTGGCACAATTTGGGGTGTGAGCATTTTCAGTGCTATGTACATAATGCAGAAAGGCAATCTTGCTGTTATTAAGATATCAGGGACATCACAGGGTGGGAGATAACCAGAGAGCTCTAGAAGAGAGAGCTGGCCAAGAAGGAGGTTGCTCATTCCTTTTCCTGTTGCGGTGATAAAATGCCTAAAGCAATCTTTAGAGGAGTAAGGATTTATGGGGGAGGTGGAATCACTGTTTGAGAGGGTATAGCACATCACAGTAGGAAGGGACGGTGACCGGCAGCCATGTGTGGCGGGAGCATGAAGCAGCTACCTGCCCACATAGTGACATACCAGGAAACAGAGCTCAGCCAGAGCAGGCATGGGTTAGGAGATTCAAGGCCTGCCTCTAGTGACCACTTCCTAACGAGGCCCTACCTTACCACCTTCCCAAAAGCTCCCACAGTAGTATCACCAGCTAAGGACCAACCAAGCGTTCAAACACATGAGCCTACGGGGAAGGCATTTCATATCCAAACGATAATAGACTGGACACAAGGAACCAGGTGGACCCTACGCCCAGCATGCTTGAAAAACATCAACCTTGATTCTCCACCCTTGTGAACATTCCCAGTCCAACCTCAGAATGCTTAGCTACAGGAAGCCTTCCATGACTGCCTAACTTCCTCTTGATACACTGTTTGGACACTCCAAGAGAGCTGTAAGTACCTTCTCTCAGACCTCTATAGACTTGAAATTCCTTATGTTCAAATAAGTTCTTTTGTGTATCATTCATACTATATATTAAGCACCCTCCATAGTAGTCACTCATTACCATTCCCAGGCTTCTGATCCATTTTCTGCAGCAAAAGAACACTGAAAGAAAGATGGGACCACTCCATAGAGACAGAAAAACAGAAATCACGGGAGGAAGTTTCCCCTTCCACCTGCCAGGTGAGGGTCCAAGCAGGGCTCTCCTGGCCATGTGACTGCACCTCTGTCTGCCACCCATCACCTACATTACCTGGTAGGCACATACAGCAGTCTCATTAATGGGTGGTCTGGTTCACATCTCTGTTCACAGCAGGATGGCTCCACTTCTGTCTCTTTGAAGACCTAATACAGAAGCTACTGAATAGAAGCCATTTCAATAGCATGGGGCTCAGAGCATGAAGTCAGGGCAGGGGACTGTATGCCACCTTAGTGGACACTGCACACATTACATTCCTGCTGACTCCAGATCCACAGCACCCACCACAGACCCCCCAGGAGGGAAAATATTTATTTATAACATGTTTGTACCATGGGCTTGGTTTTGTCTTGGAGATTACACTTTGCAGGGGCAGGTTAGTGTTTGCAAGACCTCATGCTGCCAAGTACTAAAGGTAAGGAGACAGTCAACTTCTCTAGGGCAGGCCCCTGGGCTGGGGGCCAGTCATTCTCTTCCTGCCCTCCAGAGATCAAGGCAGGGTGGCAGTGCACACCTTATAGACACCAGGCTGCAACACCTCACTCCTGCTTCTTCAGGCACCCTGAGTGACCTTCTCACTCATGGCAAGACAACTTGGGGACCTACAGAAGAAATCTCTCTGGGCTTGGGTAGGTGTGCTGTCATAGGCCTGGCATGGGTGACCAGATTGGCTGCTATCCTGCCCAGAAAGCAGCCCTGGAGGTGACCTCAGCCTGGTGCCACCAACACCAAAGCTCCCAAGGCTAGGTTTTGTGCTGCACATTGGGTGGTATACATTCCTTCTGCACTGTCCTCCCCTTCCGCGTCTTGGCCACTTAAAGGACATGGAAAATTCTGGAGCTCTGTGTCTGCCAGAACCCTCCACTTTCCCCAGCCAAGGCAGGCAGCAGCAGCCACAGGCGTCACACTGTTTCTACCACCACGTGGGATGACATTACAAGAGCAGTTTACAGGCCAGAGGGGTGGGGTAAGCCCTCATGGGCTCTGTAACTTCACTCCTGGTCTAGTAGGAGGAATTCCTGAAGGCCTGCATCCCCTAACTGAGGACCCAATAGGGTGCCTTGAGCTCTGCTCCCAGATCTCTAAGACTTAGCAGTCCTCATCCCTCAAAGTCAGGTACAGGAGGCAGGTTGAGGAAGGATGGTTCTCCATTTCACATCCCCCACATGTGCATGGGGGTGGAGGGGGAACTAGGTCAGCCCAGGACTATACCAGCCAGGGATGTCACACAGAGGCCAAGACCAGAGGCCCTAGATGGTCCCTTACCTATATCACCCCAGCCATGAAGCCACCCAAGTAGTGGAGGCAAGACCTAAGTTATCATTCACATTAAAGAATCGTGTTCCCTGTGTATATTTTAAGCAAAGGAGATGTCTCAGGATTGTATGGAAGTAAAAGTTGTTTGAAATTTTGAAAAAACGAAAGTTGAGGTTTGGCATTATTGGGGGGGTATTATTAGTACTGAGTATGAGAATAAGGGAAGGGACAGTCTCGGGGGTTAGATGGGCTTATGTCCTAGCTTCTTCTTCTCAACAGTTGCCCCCAGACTCTGGCCAAAAAGATGAGCTCCTTTTCTGTACATTAATTCTCAGATCATGAAACGTCTAAGCAGTCATGTAAACATTCAGGCAATAAATAAGGGGATCCAGATGGAGTGGTCTTCACAGTTCCTTTCATTTCTCTGTCAAAATGTTTAGCTAGTCTGTAAATCATTCTTAAAACATTAACTTGTCATTGAATGCAAACATTTCCATGAGTGATGTTAATCATGCTCCCCTCCCCCATTTGCTAAATGGAGCGTCCATGTAGCATTTCTTCAGTGATTATTAAAGATGGCTGAATCCAAAATCCAATATATAAAATCCAGACAGACTATCTGGGCAAAGGAAGTCCCCCCTCCCCAACCCCCACTCCCCTACCACCTTCCACTTCCCACCCTATCCCAGCAGAAAGCATCAGCTCCAGCCTCCCCAGTCCTGAGAGAATACCAGCAGGCAAGCCACCCCAAGTTGTAAATAGACGCTGGGGCATTTTGGAAGGTCAGGAAGAGGGCTAGCCACGTGGGGCTATTTCTGGAATGTGTCTATTTTCTGGGGCCAGATAAGTCAGCCTCAACTCCACAGAACTCTCATTTCCTGCAAACTGTGTGGTGCAAAACCGTATTATTGGTTCAGAGTTGTTCAGTGTGGGTTTCTTCCCAGTTTGGGAAGACATGCACAGCATAAAATCAAATACATTTTTAATGCCCTGGAAATGTTCGGTGGTTTTTAATGGGAATGATGAGTCCTACAAAAAGAAACAGAAATACAGAGGAGGTGGATTAATCTGCAGCACTCTCTTCCCAACACGTGTCCTGAGATTTTTGTGAGACATTTTGTGGGATCCTCTACTCAACCCCAGAAGCCCACCAGAGGAATTCAGCTGTAACCCACAAAGAGCCCATAGAGCCACTTAGAGCCAATAGCAGGAGCTTTGAGGGAAAAGACTGGGCCACGTGATTTCCCTTCCACCACAGGCAGCTTCGTGCTCGGCTGCGAGAATAGAGCTGAGAGAGAAATACTGATCAGGCCATCAAGGAAAAGCAGAGAGTCTGGGGAGGCAGAACAACATCCCTCAAAGATAGCCACATCTTGAATCCCCGGAATCTGAATCTTGTATGGCAAGTGGATTTGACAGATACGATTAAAAAAGAAAAAGTTAAGATACTTTAGATGGAGTGGTTGTTAATCCTTGATTATCCCCAGGGGCCCAATGCTGTCCCAAGAAGCCTTACAGACAGCGGCAAGAGAATCATTTAGTAGGGGCAGATTGTGACCATGGAAGCAGAAGCCAGAGGGCTACAGGAAGCACCGTGGGACAGGAATGCAGGTACCCCCCACCCCAAGGAAAAAGAAACTGATTCTTAAGCTGGGCAGTGGTGGCACATGCCTGTAATCCCAGCATTCCAGAGGCAGAGGCAGACGGATCTCTGTGAGTTTGAGACCAGCCTGGTCTACAGAGCAAGATCCAGGAAAGGTGCCAAAGCTACACAGAGAAACCCTGTCTCAAAAAAAAAAGAAAGAAAGGAAGGGAGGAAGGAAGGAGGGAGGGAGGGAGGGAGGGAGAAAGAGAGAAAATAACTGATTCTTCTCAAGCCTCCAGAAGAGCATAGCCCTACTGACACTTTGATTTTATGCTTCTGACCTTCAAATTATAAGAAAACAAGTTTGGACTGTTTTAAGTCCCCTACATTTGTGGTGTGCTGTTGCTGTGATAAAAAACCATACCCAGAAGCAACATGGAGAAAAGGGTTTATTTGGCTTCTCTTCCACATAACAGTCAATCATCCAATGAAGTCAGGGCAGGAGCTCAAATCAGGAAGCTGGAACCAGGAACCAGTACAGAGGCCATGGAGGGAGCCTTGCTGGCTCGCTCTCCATGGCTTACTCAGGTTGCTTTCTGAAACCATGCAAGACCATCTACCCATCAGTGACCTTGACTCACCTCCAACAATCATTAATCAAGAAAATGAACCACGAAACTGCCTAGAGATAAATCTGAATGGAGCATTTTCACAGATGAAGTCCCCTCTTCCAAGTGCCAAGTTGACAAAAAAACTAACCAAGACAGCAGCCATAGGAAACTAATACCCATTCCCAATTACACAGCACACTTTACCTTGATACCAGCCTTGCTGTGATGTGTTAGTGGGGTTTGGGAAAGTCCACAGAAAGCTTGAGATGAAGGTAAGTGAGCCAATCTTAGGAGCTGAGGAATTTTCAGGCTGGAGACAGTTCTGGAAGGCCCCAGGCTGGGGCACAAAACCACAGACCAAGTCCATGCCCTAGAGCAAATGCAGCACAAAGGCCGTCAGCAACCCTGCTCCTGTGGGAACCTGCCACAGCCCTACATCTCAGCAGCTGCAGCGACAAGAGTCTCTCAGTCCTGGGATGGTGACAGCTGTCAGATTGCCATCTCTGAACATCCGGAGAGACCTAGGATGCAAGGAAAGAAGTCTGCAAAGAGATGCTGCAGCCACTTCTAACACTGACCTGGCCCTGGAAACCTGACTATCGAGAACAGCTGCACCATTTTCTCAGGAATCTGATGAACGCCTCAGCCCAGGACAGTGGTGATATGTTGCTTGCTCAGAGACTCAAATGATGCAAGAGATCAGGGGTAAAGTTTAAGAGGGTGTTCAAAGCCGCAGTCATCTTCAAAAATACTGTTTAATTCAATATTTGAAAATGAAAGTTAAGACCAAAAAGAAAAAAAGATGTACAAAGTACCCAAACTGTAAATAAAAACAGGAGCATACTGAACCACATTAGAGCTGGAGCTAAGTGGGAAGTTCTATCATTTTGACCCTGTCTTTAAAACTCCAATGTTTTAAAACCTCATTGGGTTGCGCTAAAATGTTCTTTCTCTTCACTTCTGAATTGGGGTTTGTTTCCTGGAGTTCTGGCCTTCCCTCAATGGTGTAAAGATGCCGCATGCCTGTCAGTTGGTGTGACCTTCAGTAGCCTGTGTGAGGCAGCCAGAAATTCAAGGGGAATTGGGGGCAGGAAAGGATTATTCCTAATGATTGACGATGCAGAACAGATTATTCCTGATTGACAAGATAAAACAGCATGTGCTGTCTGATATTGTGCAGGACAGCTTGGGGCCTTCTGCTCATGTGTCCATGGAAGCACATAAGAGAAAGGCTGGACAGGAAGAGAGCAGAAGGACCTGCTCCTGTCTGCTTGGAAATCAAGGGTTTGCCCAGGCCATGGGTATGGTGGAGAGACCCTGCTCAGACCACTACCTGCTGCAGGGAGGAAGCTGCGAAGGGTGTAGCAATGCGGGCAAGAGCTGGGAAAGAAACTTGAATGGTCAGAGGTTGAATCATCTGCACCTGGAAATAGTGGGCTCTGCGGCCTCCACAGTGTCTGAGACCTAAGAGCGGGTCCTTCAGGGAGGCAGCCTTTGGACCCACAACTCAAAGAAGGCAGTCAGCAGCCAAGGGAGAGATAGGCACAAGGCCCACTTATACCAAAAGACCTCAACCTGGACTTCCTCCCAATCTCAGCCCAGCCTACACAGCAAAGCCAGCTGTGGCTCAGAGGGTGTGAGGCTGGAAAAGAACTAGGTCTCTGCCCCACAGAGGACCAGTGAGTAATGAAAGTTGCGTTGTAGAGACTGTTGGAGCTGCCTGAAAAATGGATGTCTTGTTTCAGACTGAATTGGACCTTTTGAATACCTGGAAATGAGGCTAATTAGGCTCGAAAGTGGCTGAGGAAGGGAAGATCGGCTCTGCCCAAGACCTTCAGAGTGTGATAGAAAAAAAAAAAAAAAAAAACCACTCACTTAGTGCTTTCCCGTGGAGTTCCATCTATTTCATACAATACAACAGGCTGCTTACTTTCTATGGGTCCTCCCTCTTGATCCAGGACAGCCAGGAGACTGACCCATGAAGAGAGCCAGTGAAGAGATCGCTCACGACAAGAGTCTCTTTCTCCATCCTCCAACATCGCAGCTGCTCCCTGAGACACAGACTCGGCTGGCTCTGAGTGGACCAAGAGGTGGGTTTTTGTTCTCCTAGCCCATCACCCCAGCCTCTAGGCTTTAGGCCCAGGGGTACAACCTGCACTCCCATGCCCCCACCCATTGCAGCCCCATGCAGGCCAGCAGGCAGGACTCCTGCAGGCCTGGCTACCACTGGACCCCATAACCTACAAGCCCCCTGCACCCCCCAAAACCACCCATCCTCCGAGACTGTAGCTGCTTCCTGAGAGACAGACTCTGCCAGCTCCAATCAGACCAAGAACTCCGACTGGACCAAGAAGTCCCATTGGACCAAAAGAGGCTCACTCAGACACAGACACTGTTTGCACCAGTTGGAGGAAGCGATGGGTAGACATCAGTGCAAAAATACATTCAACAACATAAACAGCAATATGACACCACCAGAACCTAGCGGTTCTACAACAGTAAGACCTGAAAATCCCAACACGGAAGAAGCAGAAGAAATCAACCTTAAAATGACTTTAAGGATCTTTAAGGACAGGTGGCAGTGGCACATGCCTTTAATGCCAGCACTCGGGAGGTAGAGCCAGACGGATCTCTGTGAGTTCGATCAATGACATCATGAAATTTGCAGGCAAATGGATGGAACTCGAAAATATCATCCTGAGTGAGGTTACCCAGTCTCAGAAGGACAAACATGGTGTGTACTCACTCATAAGTAGAAACTAGGTGTAAAGTAAAGGATAACCATGCTATAATCCACAGGCCCAGAGAAGCTAGGTAACAAGGAGGAACCTAAGAGGGACACATGGATCACCCTGGGAAGAAGAAATAGATGAGATCTCCATGAGTAAAGTGGGAGTGAGAGGGGGCAACGGAGAGTAGTGGATGGGTGTAGTAGTGGTATTTCCTCCGCCCATGACCTTGGGCTATACAGCCCAAAGGAGGCGGTGCTTGCTGCCATTGTACATGACCTCTTATAAGGAGTTGGAGAAAGGCCACATACCCCTTCTCCCCGCTCCTGCCTGCAAGGTGGATTTGCTCCCAGTCAGATCAGAGGACAACTTGAGCTGTCTACTCCGTTCTATATCCATAAATGTATTTCCTCAATTTATATCTTAATAAATTCTGTTACCCATTTAATAGGCTCAAATAGACTGATCGTAATAGATAGGGGATGAGTACATAAGGGAACGGATGGTCGAGCTGGAACAGAGACAGTGTGGGAGAGCAATGAAAAAGATACCATGATAGATGGAGACATCAGGAGATAGGTAGAAACCGGGTGCTAGGGAAGTTCCCAGAAATCCACAAAGATGACCCCAGCTTAGACTACTAGAACAGTGGAGAAGGTGCCTGAGCTGGCTTACCCCAGCAATCAGATCAGTGAACACCCTAACTGTCATCATAGAGCCTTTCCCCAGTAACTGATGTAAGCAGACGCAGAGATCCACAGCCACACACCAGGCTGAGCTCCAGGAGTCCAGTCAAAGAGAGAGAAGAGGGGTTCTATAATCAAGGGGCATCAAGACCATGATGGGGAAACCTACAGAGACAACCAAACCAAGCTAGTGGGAACTCATGAACTGTGGACCAATAGCTGTGGAGCCTCCATGGGGCTGGACTAGGCCCTCTGCATAATCAAGACAGTTGTGTGGCTTGACCTGATTGAGTCCCCTGGCAGTGGGATCAGGATCCATCCCTGGTGCATGAGCGGGCTTTTGGGAGCCCAGTGCCTAAGGTGCAGGAGGGGTGCCTTGGACCTGCCTCAACTGAATATAGTTGGAGGATCTGTAGTTGGTATGTAAAATGAACAGAAAAATCTCTTAATAATAAAATAGAAAAAGAGTGTCTGTTTTCAGTCCTGGGATGGTAACAATTGTCGTTCTGCCAGCTCAGGATGTTTCCATCTCTTTTGTTGGTTCCTTGAAGTCCTATCTACACCCCTGCCGCTAGATCAATTGTTCCAAGGGGTTTTCTCCTTCAAGAAGATGAGCTGGTACCTACCTAGAGTCTTCTAGATACAACAGGACTGGCACTCATAGGAACTCAGACTGTGGCAGCATGCCCAGGGCCTGCACAAGTTTCCATCAGATGGAATACTAGAGCTGAAAGGAAAAGTGGACACACACACATCCCTAACCCGGAAGCCATCTCCAATGGGTAACCACTTGCAAATTAAAAATGAGTTAGGGAGTCTCACTAAGGAAACAAACCTCTCTTAAGGGTAGGCCCCATGCTCAGAAGTAGATGACAACACAAAATAAACTCAATGGCATTTTTGGAGATTCTTTGTCTCATCATGGTGCCAGGGCATTCCTTTCTCCCTCACATATATATTATATTAAGGCTTCTGGTTTGGGGTTTTTATGGGTTTTGTGTGTGTGTGTGTGTGTGTGTGTGTGTGTGTGTGTGTGTGTGTGTGTGTGAATATGTGTGTCTCTGTGTCTGTACACATTTCTTTTTCTTTGGCTCTTGTTTGGTTGTTCTGTCATATTCCAGTTTGTTTTTTATTTAATTTATTATATTTTATTTTGTTTTATTATCCTTAGATGCCTGTTTGTTTCCTGAGAGACAAGAAAGAGTGTGGATCTGGATGGGAGGAGAGGTGAGGAGGAACTAGGAGGAATAGGGGAAGAGAAAACTGTACTCAGAATATATTGTAAGAAAAAAAAAATCTATTTTCAATGAAAGGAAACATGTTCTCCTTCAAGCCATCTGAAGGGATTCTTTTATTTCCTGATGAACTGTACTTCCTGTCTAGACCCTAATTAATACATGTAGCACTTTGACTGGAGAGATGAAGCAAGGGTGAATGGAGAGATGCAGGGACATCGGAGGGCCGGATGGAGTAGGTGAGGAGGGGATCACCCCTTCTGTTGGCTTCTTTTCCTAAGGGAGAATGTTGCAAGTGTAGAGCTTTAAGTGAAATGCAGACAGTGAAAATTCAAAACCACCAGTAAGAATGGAAGTCATCTTGGCATGTTATTTTTTCAATTAAAAGTAAAATAAAAATAAAGTTTAAAAAAGGAAAGGCTGACGTCATGAAAGGGCACCACTCTGAACCTTCATGTGACTCTCCTCCTCGGTGTTTTGAGTGGCTGAGTCAGGTCCTGCGCACCTCCAGGGCTTTGTCTGTGCCCTCGAGAACCAGGAAGCAGAAGAACAACAGAAAGGATTGTTCAAGCAGCATGAGCTCATGAGCTGAATAAGGCACATTGTGTCTGTGACAAAGGGATTGACGGAACTGGTCCCATTCCCACTCACCAAATGAACAAATAGCATGAAGGGACCTCACATGTTTATCTCAACTCAGAACATGGTGTGGCTAAAAGTGCCAGAGGGAGTTGATGATTCATAATTAATGACAGGCTGAGGGACTGAGTTGAATAATCCACCAACTTGCAAACTCCCGTTTCACCACTTTGAGATAGCATGGCAATGTGACAGAAAGTCACATTTCCTCCATGACTTTCTATGTGAGTTGGGGTGGTCATTGATGTTCACTAAGTCCCTGCTTGCTCCTGGACAAAAGGAAATGAGTCCACCTTATCAAGAAAGCACCTGGCCCTGAGCCGCATAAAAACCTGCTATGATTGAAGGTTTGGGTTGGCATGACCTTCGTGGGCCTAGACCGGACAAAAGCGTCTGAGTGGAAAAGAAACGCAAAACCCCTTACAGTACTTCGGCTAGCAGTCATGTACACATGCGTGAGCTTTGCCTGGACCTGGGGCCGTATGTCACGACTGCTGCAAAGGACTCCGAGTAAAGCTTTAGAAAGGGCTTGGAGGAGACAGCGCTGCCCAGACACACACCAACGCCCTGGAGTGACAAAGAATCAAGCACGAGGCAAATGTGGGATAACACAGCCTTCACAGAAGAGCTTGAGAGCTGAACAGCTGAGCTGACACTATTGGGATCATCTTGCACCCACCACGGGAAAACTCCAAAGCTTTTTGCATATATATTGCTGCTCCATGAAAACAAAGTGGAGGGAACAGCGAGTGCAGAGGCTGAAGTGCAGGAGGAGGAAGAGGAGGCAGAGGTCCAAGTAAATCAGCTTGTGCCCCATGGAGGCTGAAGGAGCAGAAGTAAGGGATGCCGAAGGCCGGGATGCTGGTACAAGTTGCTGGACTGACTGTGTGCTGCTGTCGGTAATAAGTCTCAGTGGATCTGGAACATCAACTCCTGCTCCCCAAGACTACCTGAGAGAATGACTTCCTTATCACCAAAACAGTCCCCGTCTGCCCTGGATCTGTGGCATTCTGGACTAGTTCTGTTCTCATTTGTGGCCAAGCGTAACTCACATACAATCAATCATCCAATCAATCATCTTTCTCACTGTCTCAAATAAATATTTTTTTTCTTTTTCCCACCAATTTATGTTATGTTTAAATGTCATTTTTATCAATTCTTTGAGAGTTTCACACAATGTACTTTTTTACACAATGAAAGTTTTTCAGCTGTAAAGACAAAGAAAATTACGTCATTTCCATGAAAACGGGCAGCACTGGAAAGCAGAATGTCATACAGTAGATTTTGATCTCTACCACCCTCAGCTCCTCCCAGATCCTCCCTCTCTACCCCCACGTCTCCCTTCACCCAACTTCAAGTTTTCTTCTTTTTCCAAACCCATGGAGTTAGTTTCTGTTAGTTACTCTTGGGAGCAAGACCTGGCCTGGAGTGTAGTCAACCTATCAGGGGTCTCACCACTTTTAAACTCTCTGTGTACTGGACAGGAAATAATCTTTGAACTAATGCTCTTCCACAGTAACACCTTTACACATTACTGTAGTGACTGCGACATTTGCTGGGGTGGGAGGAGATTAGTTGGAGAAGGAGAAATGTGGAGTGAAAAGTTAAAACAATTATGGTGCTCCGGCAATATAATAAAATTCCTTCTGGTTCCTCCAAGGCGCTGGTCCTGTGTATTTTCAGTAACTTCAATGATCCCATTCCATGACATCAATCACACTGACCAGTTTCATTATTAAAACAGCCAGGGCATTACTCGCACTGAGCAGATGACATGACATCGTGACAATAATCTTAAAGCACAGAGAAATATGAAGGTGGCTGGGGCTTGGGGCAGGAAAGCACCACAGTAGAGAGAGAGAGCCTGCTGTCAACCTTAGCCTTCACAGGATTCACACAGCTGCAGTTACAGTCTGTCAGGTCTGCTCACTTGTGTAACTCAGCATTCTTCTTCAGTAAGTTCCAATATCTAACATTATGTCTCAACAGGATAGCTCCCTTTATGAATTGTTAACATTCTTGTCAGAGGCTGAGAAATCAGAAAAGTCTGTGCTGGGAAATTAGAGGATCAGGACAGTTTAGCACTCCCCGCCCCTTTGTTCCCTAGTCAGTCATAAATAAATTATAAGAAACATTTTCTGGGGCTGTGACAGGCAGGCTGGACAGCAGGAGCGACTTATTTCAAACCCAGCTTCTCTGGATCCAGATGTGCACAGATTTCTGTTGAAAACTGCTGCCCTAATCAGCTGCTGGTATGTAAAGTCACCTTCCTGCAATCCTGACCAGATGAGCTGCTAGAACATTAGCCCCACAAGCGACCTCGATCAGCTTGCTTCTTTTTCTGGTCTTCCAAATGTCACCGGGCCTTGCACTGTAGCCCAACCTACATCTAGCTTGGAAAGTACTCCAGGTGCATTTGAAAAGAATCCATACTCCGGTCTGGATCCGATGTCTTACAAATGTCTGTGAAGTACAGGCAATTGATAGTGTTCAAGTTTTCTTTAGCCTTATTTTCAGCTAGCTGATATACCAATGACTAAGAAAATGGGATGATTAAAAATACTCCAGTCTAGGTGTGGGCTTAACTATCCTCTTCATTAATTTTGTTTTTACTTCATACATTTGGAAGCTTTCTCCTTAGGAGAGAAGATAGGAGACGAGACAAGAAGAGGAACAAGGAGACAGGCGTAGGGAAAGAAGTAAAGTGAGATAAGGGTGAGGAGGGGGTGGAGAGCAAGAAAACAAGGGAAGGAGGGAGGGGAGGCTCAACCAAAGTGAGGGTGTGTCTTCATTTCCTTGTAAGAGCTCCTGTGTTACATAAAATTTGTATGTTTATATGCTTTTCTCTGTTTATCCGTCTTATCACTAATTCCTGATTGGCTGAAGTTACCTAAGAAGGTAATGCTAAACTGTTCCTCCCTGACAATATCATCTCCCTTCCTTGACCGTGAGCACAGTGATGCTGGCTTGGGGTTTGACTCCATGTGAATAACATCTGGCATGGAGGACAGACACCACTCATGTGAATGCGTAAATGAAAGAAGAAATGAGGAAATGAGCCATATACTGAGTTCACCCTGAGCTGCAATGAGAAGAGACAGAATAGTAGCAAGGAGCAGAAGAGAAACATGCTCAGCCTCATGGTCCACCCAGAGAGACAGGAACCGTTCCTCTGGGGACCCTCAGATCCCGGCGCCGGCTGCTGTATGTGCTAGCACACCTTCTCTTTCCCTCCTCTCTTGTTTCTGTGACAAAGATACCAGATGAAAGCAGCTTAAAGAAGGGAGGGCCCGCATTTGGCTCACAGTCTGGGAGGATGCAGTCCACCATGGCAGGGCAGATGAGCCTGGCAGGGCAGTCAGAGCATGAGGCAGCTGCCCACATTGCCTCTACCATCAGGAAGTAGGAAGCAGACAGGAAGTTGGTTCCTGCTAAACCATCAAAGCCTTCCCGCTATGTTCGCACACTCTCCACATCCATGTGGCTTCCTCTTCTGCTCCTTCCTTTCAGGAGGCCAAATACAGAAGGGGACAGCCCCGCCCCGGGGCCTATCATTCTATCAACACGGTCCCCTTTGAAGAGAAAACCCTCAAGTGGGAAACTCTGCCTTCCACGTTTTTCTTATGCAGAGGATTCTGCGGAATGTCCTGGGACCTACAGTGCACCCAAGGGCCAGATCAGAGCTGAGTCAGGAAATCTGAAGCTGTCTGAGTGAGCTTTGTTCATGATATCTGACTCCATGATTCCCAGGAACTGAAGCTGTGTTTCTAGATGTGGAGAAGAAAGGCTGTGACATCTGTCCACCCTGGGACAATGCTGGATGTGACACAACAGAGCTGGCTGCATCCAGGGCAGTCAAATAGCAATGAGGAAGAAAAACATTCACCTATCAAACTGACCCAAATCTGAGGCTTAGAAAAGGTGAGAGTTTATTCAAGGTCACACAGCCAAAGAGCACTCAATAAGCCTAGTAAGGCTTACAGTATCCCAGTCCAATATACCTGACTTATTTAAGGTGCAAACCACTTGAGACTGTATGAGAAAACCTGTGCTCCCAATTCACCTGTCTTCAGACCGTCAGACAGCGAACTAATTAACCAGCCCACTCCCCTTTATTAAAACACACAAGAGCACTGGAAAGATGGCGTGGCTTTAATGGCTCCTCCAGAACTACCAAATTTGGTTCCCAGCTCCCACGTTGGAATAGCTCATGATCTCCTGGAACTCCAGGTCAAGAGATCTGACAACTCTGATCTCTGAGGGTATCTGTACTCACATGCACACACCCCACATACAATCAAAATTTAAAATAATTAAAATTTTAAATGAAATAAATAAAACCCACGATGAAGCAATAATAAAAGGCAAATAGTTCAATTTTTAAATTGGCAGAAGGATTCAAGCAGGCGTATTTTCAAAGCCGGCATACAAATGCCCAATATGAACATGAAAAGGGCTCAGTGTTGTTAACATTAAGGCAAGCAAGTCACAACAACCTTCATTAAGCTGGAAACCCTCAAAAATTTAGACTGTTCACGGTGAAGCAAATCTATAATCCTCACATCCAGGAAGCTGAGTCAGGAGGATCATCACAAGTTCATCATGGTCATCATCATCACCATTGTCAACATCATCATCATCATCATCACAAGCCTCATCTACATAGTGTTTCCAGGTCATTCAAGTCTACAGTGAGAGTTTGTCCCAAAAGGAATAATAAGGCCAGGTGTGGTGGTGAAAGCATTTAATCCCAGCACCCAAGAGGTAGGGGCAGGCAGATCTTTGTAAGTTTGCGGTCAGCCTGGGCTACATAGTGAATTCCAGGACAACCAAGGCTACATGGAGAGGCTCTGTCTCAAATAAATAAATAAAAATAAAATAATAATAATAATTTATCTTAAATCAGATAATAGTGACTACTGGTGAAGATGTGGCAAGCCCTACACCCTGGTGGGAACTCACAGTGGAAAAGTTGTTTTAAGAAACATTTAAAAGCTCAAACGATGAATCAGAAAGAGTTCCAATACTCCCATGCCTAAAATTATGTGTCCAAGGAAGTGGTAACACATATCCACACAAAATCTTGGGCATGTATCTTCACTAGTCACAGCACCCAGTACATGATGATAATTTCCATGCCTGGATTTCCCATCCACCAATGAATGAATGTGTAAAAAGGTGTCATGTCCACACAATCTAATATCAGCCAGCAATGAAAAGGAACAAAGTACTGACACACCACAGCCTGTATGAACCCTGAAGAGGGGAGGCCAGTCCCTGAGAACCACAGGCACATTTGTAAGAAATTCTCACAGCAGGCAAATTGAGAGGGACAGATGGGAGAACACGCTGGGCACCAGGAGGGACCATAAAATGGGAGAAAGAGAAGAGGTTAAGTTGAGCTGTACACAGCTTCTGGGGAAGAGAGGACATGATAAAAGGTGTTTTACACACTCATGTGATGATGATTGCACAACTCTGTAGAGTAAAAGTTGTAGTTGTTTCTTTCTTTCTTTTTTTTTACTCTTAGCTCTTTGGGGGGTCTACTACCCAGCTCCCAAATAAATGCACAGAGACTATTCTTTCTTACTTACGAATGGCCGGCCTTAGCTTGGCTTGTTTCTTGCCAGTTTTTCTTAACTCAAATTACCCCGTCTATCTTTTGCCTCTGGGCTTTTACCTTTCTATATGTCTTTCTTTACTTCTTACTCTGTGGCTTGCTGTGTAGCTGGGCGGCTAGCTCCTGGTGTCTTCCCTCCTTCTCCTTTTCTCCCCAATCTTCTCTTCCCAGATTTCTCCCCCTATTTATTCTCTCTGCCTGCCAGCTCCGCCTATCCTGTCTTCTGCCTAGCTATTGGCTGTTCAGATCTTTATTAGCCCAATCAGGTGTTTTAGACAGGCAAAGCAACACAGCTTCACAGAATTAAACAAATGCAACACAAAAGAATGCAACACATCTTTGCATCATTAAACAAATATTCTATAGCATAAATGAATGTAATGCATCTTCAACGAATATTCCACAACAAAAAGCCACTTGAATGAGTGCTTTGTTTTAGATTATATATGTTTATTTTGTTTGGGGAGGCACAGCTGCCCTTACACCACAGGCCAGTGTGAAAATCAGAGAACAGAAGGACAACTCTCCACTCTCAGCAATCAGTTCTCTCCTTCTACCATGTGAAATATGGGGATCAAACTCAGGTGGTCAAGCCTGCACACAAGCACCTCTACCTGCTGAGACATCCCATAGGACTTGAGATGAACAGGTAAAATGTGTGATCTGTACAGTGTGTAAATTCTATCCCAATAACTCTGTTTGTTCGTTTTAAGTCATACTGAAACATTTTAGCAAGCTTTTCCTGAAGAAACTGCACTATCATAGCTCTACATTCAATATTTTTAGTGTTATTCTATTCTAAATTTAAAAATCATTCATGAATAATTAAAATTACACATTATTCTAAAGCTGATATTATTATAAGATACAGATTTGATTCTCATCTCTACCTGCAGCTGGACTGTGTGACACTGGACAAGTCATATCTCATTTCTTCCCTGGGATCCTCAGTATCCTTGACAGCAAACAAGAATCCACACCTGCCCCACAGGGTTCCCTGCTCCATCTTGTTGTTTGGTCCAGATGTGCCCTCCCCATGGCATCCAAGGGAAAGGTAAATTTGGTCCCAGCATCCTCTCCTACAAGGCAATCACTGCACATTCTCACAAAAGCAGCCTAGGGGCTCCTGCCAGCCCTGAACATCATAAAAATTAGAAATATTTCCAAAATGGGGGCATAAGGGTGTATCTAAGTTGGTGGAATGCTTGCCCAATGAACAAAACCCTGGGTTCACTCTCTTACACCATATAAATCGATGAATGGTGGTACACATTATAATCCCATCACTTAAGAAAGAGAGACAAGAGGATCATAAGTTCAAGGTCATCCTCAGCTATATAGGAAATTCAAGGCCAGTCTGGACTACATGAGACTCTGTCTCAAGAAAGGGGGAGAGGAAACCGGCGGTGGTGATGCACGCCTTTAATCCCAGCACTTGGGAGGCAGAGGCAGGCGGATCTCTGTGAGTTTGAGGCCAGCCTGGTCTCCAAAGTGAGTTCCAGGAAAGGCGCAAAGCTACACAGAGAAACCCTGTCTCAAAAAACACAAAAAAGAAAGGGGGAGAGGGGAGAAGGAGTAGGGGAAGGATGGGAGGGTGGAGGGTGGTTGAGATGTATTCCCAAACGCTAAGCAAAATGATAACAAAGGATGCCTCTGGCTGAAAGACCCCACAAAGAAAGAAAATTACAGACTGTAGTGGTATTTGCTCTGCCCACAACCCTGGGCTACATGGCCCAAAGGAGGCAGTGCTTCCTGCCATTTGTGACCTCTTATAAGGATTTGGAGAAGGGTCACATGCCCTCTCTCCCTGCTCCTATCTGTGAGGTGGATTCACCCCCAGTCAGATCAGAGGATGACTTCTGTTGTCTACTCCATTCTATATTCATTTATATCCTCAATTTATATCTTAATAAATTCTGTTACCCATTTAATAGACTCATGTGGATTGATCATAAGTGGTGCTCATGTGACAAAAAGACCCCACAAGGAAAAGCAACTACTGAACTCTGCCTAGACAAGGTAAGATGGTCTTTCAAAATTACATGCAAGCATTCATCACAAAGAATCATTGCTTTGGTTTGAGGCCCCTGGTCTCTGCTACACTATAGACACTGGGACCTCACTAAGACTCCTCCTGGACATCCCATTGTTGTCCTATGTCATCGAGATCCTGTAGCCTTGAAACACAGGACTGCCCACATCTGCATGTGTGCTCCAGCAGATCACAGATGGGGTGGATTTAGGGGTGGACCAACACTTGACCCTAGTTCTGGGCATAGGTAGTTGCAGGGTTGGTCAGCCTGCCAGCTCTCCCCTAAACAGAGAATTCTTAATAGGCAAAATTGAATGGCTGGGAAACACTTAAAGAAATGTTCGACATCCTTAGCCGTCAGGGAAATGCAAATCAAAACTACTTTGAGACTCTATCTTACACCTGTCAGAATAACTAAGATCAATAATACAAGTAACAGCTCATGCTGGCAAGGATGTGGAGCAAGGGGAACACTCCTCCATTGCTGGCAGAAATGCAAACTTGTACAGCCACTATGGAAATCAATATGGTGGCTACTCAGAAAGCTGGGTACCAATCTACCTCAAGATCCAGCTATACCACTCTTGGGCATATACCAAAAGGATGCTTCATCATACCACAAGGACACTTTGTTCATTGCTGCTCTATTCATAATAGCCAGAAATTGGAAACAATCTAGATGCCCCTCAACAGAAGAATGGATAAAGAAACTGTAGTACATTTACACAATGGAGTATTACTCCGCTGCATTTTTTTTTTAATGACAGCATTAAATTTGCAGACAAATGGATGGAACTAGAAAAAAAATCATCCTGAGTAAGGTAACCCAGACCCAGGAAGCTATATATGGTATTATGGTGATCTTTTATTTGTGCTGAAATGTGATTTTATTTGTATGTTAATAAATAAAAGTGCCTGGGGGTCAGAGCTAATAGCAAGCCATAGCAGAAGTCTGACAGTGGTAGCACACGCCCTTAATCCCAGTCACATGGCAGGCAGATCTCTGTGTATTCAAGGACACAGTCAGCATGGAGACACATGCTTTTAATCTCAATATCAACCATAGAAGAGCTGGAGGTCTGTATAGACAGGCAGTGATGAAGAGGTCATGTGGTTGGGTTTACAACCAATGAGAAGGCAGAACAGAAAGTCAATAAAATGACAGATATACAGGAAGTAGGTCTCTTGCTCAAGGGAAGGAAGACAGCAGTGGTGGGTGGTAAGAAGGCAGTTTTAGTATCAGCTCTTAGCTACTGGTCTGACCTCCTGGTCCTTTAACTCTGCATTTGGCTCTGTGTTTCTTATTTAATAAGACTGTTACATCTACATGGTATTATTCACTTATATCTGGATATTAGCCATTAAATAAATGATAACCAGGCTATCATCCAGAGATCCAGAGAGGTTAGGTATAGTGGAAGGGACTGGGTGGGGAGGATAAATAGATCTACCTGGGAGGGAGAAAGAGAACAGATTTTATGGGTGAACTGGAGGTGGGAGGGGAGAAAATGGGAGGATCATGTGGGGAGGGGAGGGAAGGTGGGATGGATGGAGGGAAGGAAGAGAGAGACATCTAGAACTGAAGAATGTTTGAGGGGTAGTACAGAAACCAAATGCAGTGGAAACTTCCTATAATATGTGAAGGCGATCCTAATAACATTTCCAAAATTACAAGGCAGACAGAAACCCTACTGGTCATCTCTTGCCACTAAATGAAGCTTCCAGTGCCAGGACTAGATTACATCCAATTGAATTGTTGGCCAAAAGGGCCCCATGGAAATACCCAAGTAACCTAGGCTGTTGCCAAGAAAATGGGCTACTTTCCACAAACTGGCAGCCAGGTCCCATTGCTGAAGACAACACCCACACAACTCATTGAACACGGAGAAGCTGAGCTGGTGCCTACACAGAACTCTCACCCCCATGTTCTATGACATGGAAAGGTGCTCTGCAAACTACCAAAAGAGAAAAACAAACGCCAACCCAACCACAAAAACCTTTGATCTACAATCTGACCTCCCTGCAAAACACACTAAAGCAATGGTGGCACAGAACGTGTAGGAGTCACCAACCAATATCTGTAGCACGAATCTTAACAGGTCTTACTAATAAAATCAAACCTGAGGCCAGTTATTGGGGTGAACGCTGGAAGATCAGAGAAGCAGAACAAGCTACAGCTTCCTCACCTCGCCAGTTCCTCAGCTGATCCTGTTTTCTCAGACTGGAAGCCTCTGAGTCCTCATCCAGAATGGCTCTCAGCTGAACTGTTGCTCAAAAGCCTAAAAGCTTAATCAGCCAAATGCTTCTAGTTTCTGGTCTTCGTGCCTTATATACCTTTATGCTTTCTACCATCACTTCCTGGGATTAAAGGCTTGCTTTCTGGGATTAAAGGCATGAGTCACCAAGCTTGGCTATATCCTTGAACAGATGGATTTCTGCCTCTGGAATGCTAGGATTAAAGGCATATGCTACCACTGCCTATCCTCTATGGTTAATATTGTGGCTGTTCTGTCTCTGACCCCAGATAAGTTTATTAGTGCACACAATATTTTGGGGGAACACAATACCACCACAGATGTCTGATTTGACTTAGGGCCCACTCCATCAGGCCCAATTATGAGAGACCAATCAGTTTTCAGAAACCATAACACCAATTACTTTTGGTACATATGCCGGCTAGTTTTATGTCAACTTAACACAGGCTAAAGTCATCTGAAAGGAGAGAACCTCAACAGAGGAGAAGTGGATCTAGAAGAAAGGGGGTGGGGTGGAGGACTAGGAGGAGAAGAAGGAGGGGAAACAGTCACGAACTGTTGACTATTCTCAATGAAATTGTAGTTAACAACTGTCTTGATGTAATATATGAGAAAAGGATAAATTTTTTAAAAAAGAAAGTAATTTATATGAAAGCAACTAGTTAATCAGAAGAAAATGAGGCTCCAAGAATGCAAGGAAAACACAAGACCCAATAAACAGGGAGCCAGCCCAGGAAGCTCTTTTTTAAAAACCTGGGATAATAGTGTCACAGATGCTTAGGCGGTGACAAGTCAAAATTAAAACAATAAATCAGGCAGTCTGAGAAGAAGTCTTTCAGAAGCAAATTACATTAATAGTCAGATTATGATGCTGGAAATTCTATAGAGGGTGAGTTTATATGCATCCGTTGTCCACAGGAAAACAAAAAACAAAGACAAACAAACCCTACAGGGAAAGAATTTAGAAGAAGTATGAAATCAAAATACAATATGTTTTCAAGCTATTGTGAGAATAAGAGAAAAGGTAATCAACTGGCCTTCATGACTGGGACATTCTGCTGGCCACAGTTCCGTTTCTGAAATATTACATTTCCTTCCAACTGCAAGTTGATGCAATATATAAATAAAATTTACCTGACTCATTAAAAAAAGACAGAAAGAAAAGAAAAGAAAAAGGAAGGAAGGAAGAAAAAGAAAATGCCTCCATAAGATCAGACTGTAGGCAAGCCTGTAGGGTGTTTTAATTAGTAATTGATGTGGGAGGGCCCAGCCAGTGTCAAGTAGTTCTGGGTTCAGTAAGAAAGCAAGCCAAACTGGGAGTGGTGACACACACCTTTAATCCCAGCACTCAGGAGGCAGAGGCAGGCAGATCTCTGTGAGTTCGAGGCCAGCCTGGTCTACAAAGTGAGTTTCAGGACAGCCAGGGCTACACAGAAAAAAAACAAAACAAGAATAAAGAAAGTAGGCTGAGTAAGTAGCACAAGCCAGTAAGCAGCACTCCTCTATGGCCTCTGCATCAGCTCCTGCCTCCAGGTTCCTGCCCTGTTTGAGTTCCTGTCCTGACTTCCTTGATGATGAACAATGATGTGAAAGCATAAACTAAATAAACCCTTTCCTCCTCAAGTTGCTTTGGTCATGGTGTTTCCCCACAGCAGCAGTAACACTAAGACAGAATGACTATGAAGAAAACTATTAAAAGAAAGCATGGACAGTAACAACGGTATACATTCGGTCATTTCCCAGTAAGGCTCCTGGTTGACCCTCCTTCAGCTTGAATTAGAAGACATAAAGCCAGTCCAGCTCAGGCAGCAAACAGGAGGTCCAGCTTCCCAATAACTTTGAAGTTCATTGAGAATAGTCGACAGTTCGTGAACATTGGTAAAATGGCTGGGTAAGCATCAGACTGTAATTCTAAATACAGAGGTTTATGTCCTCTTCTTATAAGCCTTGAGGTGAAGTCCATACTGAACTGCAAAAACAAACAAGCAAACACCTCTACAGGGAACTAATTATAGGGAGAATGGGTGGGATGGGGGTTAAAGTACCACGAATAATTAGGGGGGTGAGTACTCAGTTATTTTTTATATTTCTTCACGTCTTCACGGTTAACTATTTTGATGCTGTTGGTTGATGGGAAACTAGTGAGTGAGGTAGTGTAAAAGTAAGTATATATAGAAGAAAAGGTTAGTATTCTCCCAGCATCCCCCAGTCCCTACCTGTTACTGGATCCTTCTGGGTGGTGTGTCCTGTCCCCTACCCTAAACTCCTCCAGCCAAGGGGCCAGGCTGCCCTTCCCCCAGCAGCCCTTCCCCCAGCAGCCCTTCCCTATATAATCCAGCCACATTGGCTACACCAGTCCATTTTTATCCTTTTTTATCCTTTTCTCTCCTTTTCTCTCCCGGCCCCTTGGTCTCCTGGTTCTTTCCTGCCCCCTCTCTTCACATAGCCCAGCTCAGGGTCAAGTGCACTCTGGACTCTCCCAGATGTCTCTGCCCCTGGCCATGCTCTCCTTTTTACCTACAATAAACCTTCTCCTCCACCATACCTAGGAGCAATCATGTCCTTTTCATTTTATTTCTTTTTTTCATTCAGGTATGATGCTCAAATTCATAGAGAGGTTTTAATTGTATCTATATTTCTGGCTGAAGAAAAGAATGAGCATAGCAGAGACACTGTTGAAAGAAACAAAAGTCATGATTATTAAAACACAAAGAACCACTGAGAATGCAAACACCACCACCAAATAACCAAGCTTTACGCACATACCCATTTAACAATAACACTAAATATCAATGGCCTCAATTCCTCAATCAAAAAATACAGGATGACTGAACTAATCAAGAAACAAAATTTGGGTTGGGGATTTAGCTCAGTGGTAGAGCGCTTGCCTAGCAAGCGCAAGGCCCTGGGTTCGATCCTCAGCTCAAAAAAAAAAGAAAAGAAAAGAAAAGAAAAGAAAAAGAAACAAAATCCATCTACCTGTTCTCTATAAGAAACACATCTTAACTTTAAAGATAGGCACCACCTTAGAGTTAGGAGATGAAAAAAAGCACTCCAATCAAATGGGACCAGGAAGCAAGCAGGCATCTCTATCCCAATAGATAACAAAATAGATTTCAAACTAAAACCAACCAGAAGCAATATGGAGAGGCACTTCATTCTAATCAAGAGAACAGGTCTGGGCGTGGTGGCGAACGCCTGTAATCCCAGCACTCGGGAGGCAGAGGCAGGTGAATCTCTGTGAGTTTGAGGCCAGCCTGTCCCAAAAACAAAAATGAAAGAGAGAGAGAGAGAGAGAGAGAGAGAGAGAGAGAGAGAGAATAGTTAACCAAAAAACATTACTATCCTAAACATATGCACCAAACTTTCCATTTTTTAAAAAAAGATACTACTGGATTTAAAGACACAGATTAATGTCACTCCATTAATTGTAGGTTATTTCAATATCCCACTTTCTCCAATAGACAGGTCAACTGAACAAAAAATAAACAGAGAAACATCAGAATTAATTGCAGTCATGCATCAAGTGTACTTCACAGATGTCTACAGAACACTCCATCCAAGCACCAAAGAATCCACATTCTACCCTGCAGCATACAGACGCTTCTAAAACAGACCACATCCTGGGACACAAAGCAAGTCTTTACAGATTCCAAAAGACTTAACGAACTCCTTGTAGCCTATCTGACTACAGTACGAAAAAACTTCAAATGAACAGCAAGTGCATCTCTAACAAATACACAGATTCACAGACAATGAACAATTCATTGCTGAATGATGGATGAGTCAAAGAAGAAATAAAGAAAAAGTGAAAAATGTCCTGGAACTAAGTGAAAATGAAAGCACCACACAGCAAGAAGTTCTGGGACACAGTGAAAGCAGACCTGTGAGGGAAATTTAGAGCTCTAAGTGCCAAAATAACCAACCAAAAAATCAGAAAGAGCTAAAATAAATGACTTAATGATGCAATTTAAGAATTTGGAAAAACAAGAACAAACCAAATCCAAACCCAGGTGACAGCAAGAAATAAAATTTTTTTTTTAAAGTCAGAAAAGGAATCAATGAAATAGATACAAAGAGAACAAAACAAAGAATTAATCTAAGAGCTGTTGTCTGAGGAGATGAAGATTGACAGACCCTGTGCTCAACTAACCAAACCAAAAGAAAGAGGGGGCCCAAATTAAGACTCCGAAATGAAAGGGAAACATTGCAACAGACACCAAAGAAATTCAGAATATCATAGAGGAATGTTTTTTTAAAAAAATCTGTCCACCATTAAGCTGGAAAAAACAAAGAAATGGATGGACTTCTAGATTCAGCCAAACCACCAAAATTAAACCAAGAAGTCAACAACCTAAACAGATCCATAACAAAAGAAGAGATTCCTATAGTATTATGTCCTTAGTGCATGAGCTGGCTGTTTGGAACCTTGAGCTTACACAAGGACACTTTGCTCAGCCTGGAAGGAGGGGACTGGACCTGCCTGTACTGAATCCACCAAGTTTAAATGAATCCCCAGGGGAGTCTTGTCCCTGGAGGAGATGGGAATGGAGGGGAGGGGATGGGAGAAAGTGGGGGGGGGGGCAGGAGTGGGGAGGACAGGGGAACCCATGGCTGATGTGTAAAATTAAAACACAAATATAATAATAATAATAATAATAATAATAATAATAATAATAATAATTTTTTAAAATCCTTCCAGCTTAAAAAAAAAAAAAGTCCCAGGGTCAGATGGAGCCATAATGGAGCCATAATGGAATTCTACCAGATTTTCAAAAAAAAAAATCTACAGCCAGCCATTATTCAAAAAAAAAAAAAAAGGAAAAGAAAAGAAAAAAAGAAAGAAACAGAAGGAACACTCCCAAACTTCTACTACCCAAATCAGTAAGATTTAACAGCAAAAAAGAAAGAGAGAGAGAGAGAGAGAGAGAGAGAGAGAGAGAGAGAAAGGAAGGAAGAAGGGAGGGAGGGAGGGAGGGAGGGAGGGAGGAAGAAAGGAAAGAAAGAAAGAAAGAAAGAAAGAAAGAAAGAAAGAAAGAAAGAAAGAAAGAAAGAAAGAAAGAAAAGAAAACTACAGGCCTATACCCAATGAACATGGACTGTCCCAAAAATAAAGTGAATTGTGGCTAAGACACCCAATGTCATCTCATGGAGCCTGTGGTTCAACCTTCTAGGGTGACCCCTGAGACTTCCAGACAAGACATTTTAAGGAACTGCTTGTCTGTAAAATAGGATTTTAATGGTAATGATTTTAAAATACTGGTCTATTATTTATATCTGAATCTGGTGGCAGGGATAGGTCCCATTGAGCACATGGCTACTGAGATCCCTAGAAGGTTTGAGTTGAGCAAGGGTTTAGGTTAGTTAGGGCATTTCTCTATCCTCACCTGGAAAGGCCAGTGGACTAGATCCCTGGGGGTGCTGGAGGTCACAGGACACAACCATGATGTTTCACTCTATCCAGGTCACCCTGAGTCCCTTGGCTCATGAGGCAAAGGATCCAGAGGGATGTTACCAGTTGTAAAATCTGCTCAAGTGTCTGAGAACCGGGGAAACCCCTGGTTGGACAGCCTCTGTGTGGGATGAAATGCATGTCCCTCTCCACTGCTGCTCCGTTTTCAGACTGATTCACAACTGAACCAGGAAGGGAGCGATGTGAAGGGATGCTGACACCTGCTTCCCCAGACAGTAGGCGCTGACTCAGACCGCCGCCGGGTCTGGAGGGCTGTCTTCTGCAGGGCAGGTGCTAAATTGCCTCTTCCAGCATGATATAGGTATTTTTTCTCATATTTAAATTTTTCTACTTTGAAACAGTGTCTTGCTATGTCTCCCCAGCTTTTTGTCATAGCCACACTCTTGTCCCTGCCTCTCAAGACATGGGGGTATCGCAGTGGGCCACCCTGCTTGGTTCTATCATATGTAATTTTTTAAGTAATACTTTTTAGTACAATATGGCATCTCCATGTGTTTAACTATGTCAGTCACACTCTGCTAAAAACAAGAAAATTCTCTCATAGAACCACACTACAATTACCAAAGGCAGGAAATTGGGCTAGAGAGACCAACTGGGGAGGTTTGAACCCCAAATCAAGGACAAGCTCTGGTTTTTTCCCACAGGGCACCAGACCATGAACACAGACATCAAAGCTCCAAGACTGCGACAGTCCTGAGATGACCGCTAGGGGGCAGCATCTCCTCGCTCCTAACTCCAGCCTTCCTTGGGTGTGGCTCCACTTAGTACCCCAGGCTTTGCAGACAGCTGGAGGAGCTTCCAACAAACTGCATTTTCCTGGGGTGACAGTTGCGCTCCCAGCTGCTTCCACTGCTGTGGTCTATGCCACCCCAGATCAGACCTGCATTTCTGTCTCAGAGCCAGGGGATTACCTTTTTACTCTTGCATAATATTAGAGGGGCCAGCCTTAATATTATACATCCCAGGGGCTCAGGAGAGAGAACTACTAACGGTGAGGACTATTTTCAGGAAATAGAATCTCAGCACACCGAGCTCTATAGTCCATTTGCTTTAATCCCTCTGGCATAACATCCTATATACACAGCTTCAGTTCTGTTCTCGTGCCTAGCTCCTTTCTTGCCTGACTTCTGTTTATCTACTGCTCCCTCTTAAGTTCTATCTTAATTCTCTCATCTTAATTCTGCCTCATCTAGGTCCTTTTCACCTTCTTCTTACCCAGCTAGGACTTTCCATCTGGCTCTTCCTCATCTCCCATCTCGTTCCTCTAGTACTCTCTTCTAGCCCTTCAATCTAGTTCTTCCCCGTCTCAGTTTGTTCCTCTCAAGTTCTTACCCATCTAGTTCTTCCATTCTCTTTTCTCTTCTCTGTCCTCTGTTCTCCACCTTCTATCTAAGTCTCCCCAGAATCCAGTTATATCAAGCCCCTGGTGGAGCAAGAGCACCAGGCTTGAATTCTACAGGGTGGTAAAGGCAGGTAAGAATCTTTTCTCCAGCAGTGACCACCAGGCTTTGACAATCCAAAATGGGAGTGGTAAAAGAGAAAGTTAACTGAGTGCTAATGACAGGTTAGCATATCACTGTTGGTCCTTGAAAGTGGCTAAGGGAGATATCTGATTCCAGAGAAAGCCTTTCCTGAGGCTGTTCTCCAAATACCTGGAATGTGTATGTCTAGAGAGTGATCAGTCCACACTGTTAGCCCTTCTTAGGAAGAAGTCAATTGGGAAAAATATGAAGGCACACACAATTTTCATAACAGAAGACAGCTGATATATAACAAGCCAAATAACACCAAAAACTCCTTGGAATTTGGCTTCATCTGGAGGAATTCCCTGATCCCTCCAGATAGTAACTTTTGCAATAACCAGCTAAGTTCTTAGGATATATTCCTATGGCCTGCAGCATTTTACAGGGCACAGGGGCTGAGAATCTTGCTCCATACTCTGTATTCTGAGTTTCATTACATGAGAAACAGATACAAGTTATCTCTCCATTTTAAGCTGGTAAGGGGGAACAAATGTGTTTTCTACTCCTTTGATCCATCACTGTCTCTGCTAGACAGCCTCCTCCCCTCAAACAGCAGGTAGCTTGGGACAGACAGGCCATCTGCCTGTTTGCTGATGAAGGGGGAGGGGCATAGCATGGGACAGGGGATAGGAATGTGGACCCAGGGGCTGCTTCATACCTAGGAGTTTCCCCAGGTATCCCATTGGTCCTCAGCCCTCAGCAGCAGAGATTCCCAAGCACCCATCTGTTAAGAACCACTTCCAACTTTGGTTTTCCTGTATATCACAGAGATCATGGTAGTTAACTTGTGTCTCACCGTTCTCATTGTTCAGGAGGCTTGAACAGCCCATACTTTCCCCACAACTTTTTCAAAGCTGAAGGGTGTAGAGGAGAGTCAAATCCAGATGCTGTGGCATATATCAGGTGCCTCAGCTACTTGCAAGGCTGAGCTGGGAGGCTCCTTGAGCCCAGAGGTGTAAGACCTGCCTGTATATCATAGTAGACCTTGTCTTAAATAAATGGACTGACAGACAAATAAATTAGTAACTAAGCACCGAGTCAAAGGCAGTTAAAAACAGAAAGACCTAAGAGCTGATCTGTTATTACTCCCTTAGAAAACCTCATGCCTTGGGGATAGCCAGATTGGTGAGGGTCACAGTATGAACACAGTACAGCTCTAAGGAAGGGCTGGATGGATAGTTTCTGTGTCACTAATGGTGCCTCTCAATGTCCTGAGAGTTGTGTGCAAACCACTGATGAGAACAGGGTGGGTGAGGATGCTGCCTGGGTAAAGAATGTGGCTCTTCAACCTCTGGGTTTCCCTTGTGGCTCCTTGACCTTGCATTCATGCATCCCCAGGTGATTTTCAGGCATCCTCATGTCTCTTCTTCTATTAGATACCTCACAGTGTGTGGTAGCTAAAAGGACTATGTCCTTAATTATGTCACCAGCCTGCAACGGATCCCAGCCTAAAAGCAAGCAGGCCCTCTGTGCCCTTTTCTTTCCACTCTCTTCCCTCCATGTGGTCTCTCTGTCTGTCTCTCTGTCTATTTCTCTGTCTCTTTGTTTCTCTCTCTCTCTCCCTCTCTTCCTCTTTCCCTCTCACCCTCTCTCTCTCAATAAAGCTCTAGAAAGGTAACCATGGCTTGTGATTTTCCTCCAGCAGCTCCTCGGTCAGCAAGAGCAGCGCCTATTTAACCAACAGTAGCAGCCTAGGTATTCTGCCCAGAACCACAGTTTCCTCCAGGAGGAACGAGGACTAGCCCGAAGGTCACTGGACATCACAGTCTGTGCTCTTTCTTCTGATTTTACCACCTGGCCATAAATGTTGTCTTTCTGCAGAACCGGAAGGCAGAGACCTTTGGTACCATGGGTGCCCTTCTGTGTCCCTGTAACCTTGTCTTGAAAAACAGAGGCTGGCCACGCCATGGCCTCATGGCCTCCAGGCAACCTTCAGTTACTTAAAGGGTAACTACAGACCAGTGACCTTCATCTACAGAGTGTAAGAGATGCAGGCCCCCGGCTTCATTCCAGGTTTGTTAGGTCACACACATCTCTAGTTTACTCTCTTTGCAAGTATTGCTCTTCTGTCATGAGACCTGTATGGCCTACTGGGGAAACTGCTATCAAAGTGTGTGCATACGGATGAGGAGGCTTTCCTTTCCTCTGAGCTGAGAGGCAGATTTTCTGATTGTTGAAATTTATAAAGGACTAATTAAGACCCATGGGGGCAAGATTTCATGACCAGGAGGAAGACACAAAGCCTCCAAGGCCCCACAGCTCCAAGGGCACTGTGTCTGTCGTCTCTGTCCCATGCACAAGGTTGCACTTAACTATGAAACACTATCACTTTCTGAAAGAGTACTTCTCACAGACAGAACGTGCCTTTCTGTACCCTAAGCACCCATGTTCCCTGATTAAAGGAAGTGGCCCCATACTGGGTCATCACACATCTAGAAAATTATTTAGGATATCCAAGTGATGTTCTCAGAGCTTTCCTGGACAAGCCTATGTATGATAAAGGACTCAATGGGATGCCACTTCTCTCTCTTCCACATTGTCAGCTAGATGCCGACTTACCTATGCTGTGGGGTGGGCTGCATGTCAAATGTGTTGATCTGATTGGTTAAAATAAATAAAATGCTGTTTGGCCAGTGGCCAGGCAGGAAATATAGGCGGGACAAGAGAGAAGAGAATTCTGGAAGGTGGAAGGCTGGGGCAGAGAGACACGGCCAATCGCCGCAATGACAAGGAAGATGTAAGGTACTGGTAAGCCACAAGCCACGTGGCAACTTATAGACTAACAAAAGTGGGTTAATTTAAGATATAAGAACTAGATAGAAAGAAGCCTGCCACGGCCATACAGTTTGTAAGCAATATAAGTTTCTGTGTGTTTACTTGGTTGGGTCTGAGTGTCTATGGGCCTGGCGGGTGAGAGAGATTTGTCCTGAGTGTGGGCCAGGCAGGAAAACTCTAGCTACATACCTGACCTCTCACAAAACTTCCAAGTGACTGAACCTTATGCAGGAGTCTGATGCAACAAACAGCCAGTTACAGTAACCTTATCTTGCACCAGGGCTCTGGTGCACCGTCCAGTGCTCCTGCTCTGCCCCCTCATCACGGTGGATCCACACCCATCTCGAGATACATCTTCATACATCCCTTCCCAGGTCCTTTACCCAGAGTGGACCTCCTAAGATGTCTCTGCTATATTCAGTCTCTCGCCTCCCTCTATTCTTCACAAAAATCCAGAATGTAGAGCTATTGCTTCCTGCATATATCACCTCTCCTGGCATCCTTCCCATTCTGACTGATACCCACAGCCCTTTGAGACACAGTACGAATCCTCCCCTTGCCTTATATGGGGACCCCATCTATGGACACCCACTTCCTCTCTCTGGCTCCTCTCTATCATCTCCCGATTCTACTCACACACACACACACACACACACACACACACACACACACACACACACACACACCTTCCTAGTCAATCTCTCGGGTTCACACTGTAACCATCCATTTTCAGCCCTCTAGCAGTTTTCAGATGTTTCTCTAGGATCACTTGATGGCAGTCACATGATCATGATCCACCACAGCTGATCAAGTTAAAACTCTCCTCCTGCCACATAAAGTCAACCAGAACAGCACTCTCTTAGATTCTGGGGACAGAGCCTATGTCCCCCATCATCTCCATCAGGAAGCAGCCAATGGGAGAATACTTTGCTTCTCTTCTTTTTTTATCTGTCTCCAGGTACTGGAATAAAGGGTTAATGACCTAAAAGCCTCAGGTGGATTGAAAAACTCTGGGCAGGAAATTGACTTCACAGATAACACGTGTGGGCTGTCAGGGACCAGGATGCTTCTGTCTGTTGGTACCTCCCACTTTGAGACTGCAGGGAACTGAGATGCAGATGGAATCTTCCTCCATTTTCTGCCATAAAAAACCCCAAGTCCAGCATCATGTATGCACAGTCTCTATTGTGCATAGTCATGTGTGCACAAGTCATAGTCATGTGTACATAAGTCATGTGTGCACAAGTCATAGTCATGTGTGCACAGTCTCCACTGTGCATTTACTCCTATGTGCAGTCATAGTCTTGTGTGCACAGTCTCCACTCCCTCAGAGAGGCTGTGGCCCTTCAGCTGTCCTGATTAAAGAATAGTTCTTCTCCTGGCGGAAATAAAATGAAACAAAAACAGATACTGGGTCCCATCTCAGACCCATCAAAGCAGAGGTACTGGGCAGGGGGCTTCAGCTTTAATGCTCTTAGAAGCTCCTTGGTTGAGTCTAACGTGCAAGCAGAGTGAGAACCTTTATGTTAAACTCTGAAAGAACAAATAGATTAAATCCTGAGCTGTGTTTGAGGCTGCACTTGGTGATTGTGTTTTGCGTGGTTTTCATAGGGCTAAATTGTTACCCAAAGTGTAGATCATCCAGCGTGGTTCTGATGGTGTAAATCACATCAGGTCTGCGTGATTCTGTGACTGGAACACTGGAGCTTCTTAAGTGGTTAAAGACAGTCCTGGCTTTTTAGTGTCCCATTTCTTTGTGACAGCGACACCAATCTGCTGCTTCATGAGACTCATGAACAGTGTGTGTGTGTGTGTGTGTGTGTGTGTGTGTGTGTGTGTGTGTGTTCATGTGTACAAATGAGTGGAGATCAGAGGTCAACATTAGAGATCTTCTTCACTCACTCTCCACCTTAGTTCTCTTGAGACAGGGTCTCTCACTGAAAACTGGAACTCAACCATTTGTCTAGGCTGCCCAGCCAGCTCCCAGCATCAACTTGTCATGTCTCCAGGGCTGGGGTTATAAACACATGCCACTGTGCCTTGCTTTGACATGGCAGCTGGAGATTTGAACTAATGTCCTGGTTACAAAGCCATCGCCCCAGCCAGAGATCCATGTTTCCTTAGTGATGCCGTTGACAACACTAACAAGAGAGGAGCTGCTTCTTTAAGACAGGCAGAAGGCTGTGTGCCAACCACTGGACAAGTGGGGGGGGGGGGTCTTGGGCTAGCCTCATTTGAAAAGATGTTGCTGTAGGGGTGCAGTCTCACCTTTTGAAGGGTTCTTAGGTGGAGGAGAGAGGAATGAGAAAATAGATAGAAAGAGAGACCTAGATGATGAGAACAAAGACAGAAACTCAGGATAGCTTCGGGAGGGCCTGGATCAATACCCAGCAGCCTTGTCCTTTATTGAAAAGGACTTTATTTTTAAGATTTATTTTATTTATTACGTATACAGAAGAGGGTGCCAAATCTCATTGCAGATGGTTGTGAGCCACCATGTGGGTGCTGGGAATTGAACTCAGGACCTCTGGAAGAGCAGTCGGTGCTCTTAACCTCTCAGCTGTCTCTCCAGCCCCAAACAGGGTTTTTTTTTATAATAAACCAAGGAGAGAGGCAAAATACTTACCCCTTGCAAGATCAAAACACACCATACAGCCAAGTGTAGACCCTGCCCAACACCTGGTAAATACTCCCTGGCCAAATCACCTCCTTATGCAGCCCTGTTGGGTAAAGCAAGTTCAGATTCACTGACCCTGAGTAAGTGGTCTCCACACATTGTCCTGTCACCCTCAGCCTGTCTCTTCAGTTACACTATAGTTCACTTTGACCCCAACTTCCCACTGGGGTTTAAAGGATGTCAAAGCATTGCCACAATGTGCACAGAGTGATGGGTAAAGATGTCCGTGGTTGCACTACATAAACCATGACACACAGAGCTAGAAATCAGAAGCTGGTCACACACCAGGAGGCTGAGCCAGGCAAGGGCTGTGGCAGGGTCCCTGTATTTGACCAAAGTATCACAAAGTAACAAGAATGGCTCACAATTGTAACAAAATCTCCAAGCACCAGGCACTGCTGGTGGGGCTTTGCATGTCCTGTGATTCAGCTTGTGTTTCTTCATCTTTGAGGCAGTATCTCAACTGTAGCCCAGGCTGGTCTAGAACTGTCAATCCTCTGATTCTCCTGCCTCAGCTAAGTGCTGGGATTACAGGCCAGGGCCACCACCCATGCCCAGGTATGTACTGACTTACTCAATTCTCATCACAGCCTCTGATAATATCCAAGGTGTGTTCATAAGGTCCACAGAGCTAAACTGCCTTTTCTGGGGACACCCAGCCTGTCAGGGGCCCTCTGCCGCCAGTGTACAAATACTGCACAGTCACATCCATGTGCTGCAGTGGAAGGGTACCAAAAAGCCTGGCAAGGCGGTCTGCCAGGTGAGGAGAACCACTGTGCCAGCCTGCTGTGCCAGCTGTTACACACTAACACAGGGATGCCGCGGCCGCCTCTGCTAGCGTTTGCGTTTTCTGCTTAGCTGAGCAACAGGCAGTCAGATAAACAAGACTGAAAATGAATCCCCCTAGGTGAAGGCAACAACTCACTCCCTGCCTCTTCCCTGGGCCCTTGGGGAGAGACTCATAGCTCTGGTTCATCCTAGCACCCCTGTGGAGCCTCAGTCTCCAGATCTTGGAAATGGGCCCCTGGTCTGTGGAACTCCATCACACTCTGCACAGGCTAGCATGGGCTCCCAGAAAGCTTCAGATGCAGGGTCCATGGGGATGAAACTCAAGGGTGGACTTGTCACCTGCCTCCGCCTCCAGGAATCTACCCTTGAGGAGTGCCTGTGGGCTGGGAATGCTCTAACAGAGCTGGGGCAACAGTGGGAGCCAGCTGCTGGGAAATTACAGTAAAGTAGACTGGTGTTAAGGACAACAGTGTTGGCAGGGAGTATGGAGGAGCCGGTCTGCTGACTGGCAGCTCTATTCTTTCCCAGACCTGCTAACGGGTCCCTGGCATGGACCTCCCTTCAAGACTGTGGTCCCTTGCTCCTTCCTAATCTAGACAGAGGAAGGACTGGTCGTTGTGTCTGGCTGGAGACCTGTACAGGGGCACTGCCCTAGTCTACAGCCACTAGGCTAGGACACCTGATGCCACAGGCAGCCCCCATTCTCTCCAGTGGGACAAGGAACAGACTTCCCTACATGGCACCCTGGCCCTCTCTAGCCAGCTGGGGAACCATGTGTACTCTTCAAGGGCATAGTTTGATATTTATTGATGCTTTGGTGCTGAGGCAGGAACTAAGTGCTCAGGCATGCTAGGCAGTCTTCCATCTCCCCAGTCACTCCCCAGCATGGGGGCAGGAATGTGCTATAAAAAGGCAAGGACCAGCAAATACCACCTAGCAACAGTACTGCCAATGAACCTGGGATTGACCCATCTACTTGGAGCTTGAGTTCAAGGTGTCTGGGAGCCTTTTCCCTGAAGAAACCCAGGAAGAACCCAGAGAGGCGGACCTCACTCCTGGTTGCAGGGCATTCCTTGGCACAAGGCCTGGGACCCTCACCCCAACACTCCTGGATGCAGAACAGTGCCTTGACTCTGATGGCTGCTGAGGTTGGAAAAGGAAGTGAGGACAGGCTGACCCAGCTCATCTTGGTGAAGTCCACATGTCAACAAACGAAGCTGGAAGCTAGGCCCAGGGCTGTGTAGACTGAGCCTGAGTCTCCCAGTGTACTAAATCCCACCCAGGGATGATCATGAATGACTCAAGCTCTTGCCAGCCTCATGCATTAAAGACCTAGCTGTCTTTTTGTTGGTTTTGCTTCCAGGTTTTTTGAGTCAAGGTTTCATACTCTAGTCCATGCTGGCCTGGAGCTCATCCTGCAGCCCCGACTGGCCTTGAATTCACCAAACCCCCGGCCTCAACCTTCAGACAACTGCTTTGTTGCTGTTTCAGACAGGGTTTCAAGTAGGCCAGTTGCCCTAAACTCCTGTGTAGCTGAGGATGACCTTGACCTTGCCTCCCCTGCCTTTACCTCTGGAGTGCTGGGATCCCAGGCCTCTGTGTGTTCAGGGCTAGCACTGTACTAACTTATGGTTTGAATGAAAAGTGCCCCATAGGTACATATCGGAGCTCTTGTCCTCAGTTGGTGATGCTGTTTGGGGAGGTTATGGTGAGGTGCACCCTGCTGAGTGAGGTACTGTACCTGGAAGAGGGCCTTGAGAGTTTACAGCTGCACCTCACTAATGTGGTGATATATTGTGTACCCTAATAAATTTGCCTGAGGATCAAGAGGACAGAGCCAGCCACTAGATTAGACATAGAAGTCAGGCGGTGGTGGCACACACCTTTAATCCCAGCACTTGAGAGTTAATGCCTTTGCCTGGGAAGCACACATGCCTTTAATCCAAAGAAGTAATATGGCAGGGCAGAGAAAGGTATATAAGGCATGAGGAAACAGGAACTCAACCTCTTTGGGCTGAGAATTTCTTACAGGTAAGAACTAGTGGCTGGCTGTTCTGCTTCTCTGATCTTTCAGCTTTAACCCTGATATCTGGCCTTGAGCTTTCTATTAATAAGACCATCTAAGATTCAAACAACACATTAACAATGTACTGTTTTGTCAGGCAGTGGTGGTGGAGTACACCTTTAATTCCAGCACACAGGAGGCAGAGGCAGGTGGACCTCTGTTCAAGGCCAGCCTAGTCTCACTTCCAGGACAGTGAGGGCTACACAGAGAACCCGTCTCGTAAAACAAACAAAAACAAAACAAAAAACAATTGAATGTTTCATGCTCCATTAAAGATGTGAACTCTCAGCTTTCTCTTCCTGCCACCACGCCTGCTGATGCCAAGCCCCACAAAGGCCTCCCTGGAACCCAACTAACTGCCTGCCTACCTTCCTCCCTTCCTCCCTCCCTCCCTCCCTCCTTCCTTCCTTCCTTCTTTCCTTCGCTTCTGCTTTTTGGAGGCAGGATTTCTCTGTGTAGCTCTGGCTATCCTGGAACTAGCTCTGTAGACCAGGCTGGCCTCAAACTCACAGAGCTTCAGCCTCCAGAGTGCTGGTATTAAAGGCGGGGCCCACCACCACTCAGCTGCCCAATTGCTTCATAAACAGACCTTTCTTCTCCAAGTCACACAGCCCTGAGGTAGAGCAGAAGGCAGTATGTGAAAATGGACAACACAGTAGCCCTCTTGAGATGTGTTAACACTGAGAAGGGTCCCATCCTCACCTGGACAGGCTCCCAGGATGCTGACCCTCCAGAATGGCTGGAACTCTTCCCTGGTAGGCAGAACTCTCCATTGGTGGTGCTGGGGATTGTTTCCCAGGAGAACTGGCCCCACGCTGGTGCACTAGCAGGGCTCCTTCCTTCCGGAAGCCCCATTCCAGAGTCAGGCTGGCCCCAAAGCTGGGTACCACCCCAGGTACAGAGCCCCTCACCTCCTTCACAAGTAGACCACAGAAGCCCCACTGCAGCGTGGAAGGCACCATCACTGCAACAGGGGTGTTCCAGGAGCCAGCTGAGCACTCAGATCTAGAGCATAGCCTCAGTCCCCAACCCAGCTCCAACCCACTATTGATCATGGAGTCTGGGCAACCATGTGAGCCCCTACCCTGGGTCATTTAGCCTGATACCAGGAGGAAGAAGTCAAGGACACAGACCGTGTACTGTCCAACCTCTCTGCAGGCCATATTAGGTGGGGCTAAGTCCAAATCACAACTTTAAATGAGGAATGGTGTAAGTTTGAGGCCTTTTTGGTCTCCAGTTTCAGGAAAGTCAGGGCTACATAGACACACACAGATTCACACAGACACAGACACACACATAGTTGCAGGAGCTGGCACAGCTTGCTGGACCAGGAAGTCTAAAAGTTAATGAGGCATCTGGAAGGAAGGAAAGGACTTGGCCTCTTATCACTATGGCCTGTATTTACAGCTGTCAAAAGTGGAGACCTGCATGAAAGACACTGGGGGCTGGGGTAGGTAGACCATCTCTGCTCTTGGATGCCTTAAAAGTGTATGAGGGTTTGCCTACATGTATGTGTACCATATGTGTTCCTGGTGATCACAGGGCCAGATCAGGGTGCTGGATCCCCAGGAACTGGAGTTACTGATGGCTGGGAGCCACTATGTGGGTGCTGAGAACCAAACCCAGGTCCTCTGCAAATGCAACACAATGCTCTTGACCTCTGAGCCAACTCCCAGGATGACCTAGTTAGGAGAGGCTCTTGGTTCCTACAATGGGATGATCACTCCAGTCGGAGCAAGGGGACAGTGTGCCTCACTTGCTGTCTGAAGTGCTTCCCCCTAGGAGTCTGCATGCTGCTGAATGATGCCACTGAAGGTGAGAGCCATGAAGAGGTGCCAAGGCTAGACCACCTCATGCAGCCCCGTCTGACCAGCACATAGTCCTGGTTTACAGTTCACAGTAGAAGGAGAGCAGCCCATAGGGCAGTAATGTGACCCCTGAGGACCAACTGCCCTTGGGGTGGTGCTGTGACCCAGCAGTCACTGGCTGACTTAACCATGATCACCTTCACAGCGCTGATGTGGCTTTCACAAAACTGTGTCTCTGGACCCATGGTGCACAAAGCTGGCCTATGAATGGAACTGGTTTTCACACAAAGGGTTAAGGAAAAAGAACCCCAACAGGAAGTTATGTCCTCTGGTCTGGAGGGTCCCCTGCAGTGCACAGGGCAGCAGGCACAGACAGGCAGACTCTGGATCAGGAACTCACAAAGCCACAGTACGGTTAGAACAAAAGGAAGGTCAGGAACTTCCTCACTTTATTAAGTTAGAAAGCTACTAAAAGCAACACCTATGCTCAGACCAGCACCGTGGCTAGGTCCCCTGTGCTGTGCAGACTGATTAGTCCCGATGGTGTAGTCCACAGGCCAAGAACCTCTAAGTCTCCAGCATGGGTGACCAGGTGTGGAATGGAAAGTGAGCTGGACCACGGATGAGGGCCGGTCTGAGCCTGAGTCACATCAGGAAGTAGACTTTGGCCTCCTTCCCAGACCACATTCATGGGGGGCACTGCCCTAAAATCCTACAACCTAGTCAGCACTCAGCACCAATACCAGGCTAAGCTGTGAGGACTTGAGCGCCAACCACACTGGTCTGTACCATAGCTCCACTTCTGCCAATGGCAGAACCCACTCTGCATGCTCCATCCAGACACAGCAATGGCCTGGGAAGCCACCGGCTGGGCACCCTGCCCACTCTGTGCCAGACACAGGAGTGCCTGTTCTCCCTACACCAGGCTAGCCAAACAAGGGAGGAGACTGGGGTCAACAGTGGCGTCAGAAGGCCTCTGAGAACCCCCTGCAGGGACACTGGTGAGAAACCCTTGAGAAACACACTCGGGAAGTGTCTTCGGATCCTTCTTTGTGAGCTCAAGGAACAAACAGGCAGGATGCAGCTGCCAGCTGGTGCCAAGGAGGGTAGCAGTTGTGACGGGAGCCTTGTCACTAGACCCCACACTGACAGAAATCCAATCTCTGTGGGAACTGCAGTGGCCATGGGTCCCTCTGCCACACTGGGCTCATGACTACCCTGTCTCAGGGGCAGCTGGGTCTCCAGAGAAGGAGCCCAGGACTACCGCTCCAAGGAGGGCAGGCAATAGGCTCCACTAGCTCCCTGGGGCCTAGAGTCCTGCTGGGAACCCTCAGCAGTGTCTGATGGGTCACCAACACCTGTCCTATATACATCCCTGGCAGCTTCCTGGAACTCATGCCTTAGAGGGATGGGCTAGCTTTTGGCAGTGGGCACACAGGAGAATTAATTCCCCTTGTCCTTTGGGGTCTGGTGCCGTCTGCTGCAAAGGCCTGTGGGAACCATGAGAGGGTGGGCTGCCCTGTGGGTGTCTGTCCCTTATGCAATGTCCTCAGTTGCACTCTCCCTGATGTCAGGACACTAAGGACAACACTGCCACCTCCCACAGGCAGCCTGGCAGTCAAAGGCTGTGTCGCTGGTGCCAAGGGACCCCTGCTGTTCCCCTGCCAGCCCTTGCCAGGCCTGGCTGACAGAGGTGACCTCAAGGCTTTGTGTGAATGTCATCCCCCAGCCCAGAGTTCCTGGGCTCTGGAAGCTTCTCTCCACACACGTCGCTGGCAGCTTAGGAAGCCTGAGCACAGCTGTTGATGGAGATCTTCACTCTTCTGCCTGAAGCTCAGAACAGCCTGAGCTGCTGCGGCCCGGAGCTGGTGTGGTCGGCCCAGGTGGGAGGAGCCACGTAGCCTGTGGATGAAACACAGGGAGAACATGAATGGCCACACTGCTCTGTCCTAGCCTGGCCAGACTCAAGAGCCCCCAGGGCTAGGCCTCAGGTCCCAACACCTAACCACCCTGGGCTGGATAAGGCTCTGCTGTGCATCGCGCAGTGCGGCCAGCCCTGCACAGTTCACCAACCAGAGCTACCTCTGCCACCCAGTGGGAGCCACACACTCATCCGTCACCGCGCTCCCTCCCTCAAACAGGAGATCCAGGAGCAAATGCAGCTATGGTCCCTAGGCATCATCTTCCCTGGAGGAACTGCAGACTTACACAAACAATTAATTGCATGATGTTTGCACTGGGAAACACTGGAGACAAAAAGGAACTTCTACCACTTAGTTAAGAACCAGAACCTTTATTTTATTCAGGTGTGGAGAACGAGGAGAATTAATGGGGGACAGCAGTTGGCTGGGGGGGAAGATGAGAAGCAAGACGGTGGTCCTAAGAGAAAATGTGGTACTTTTAAGAATGTAAACAAAAGTGGGCCGTGGGCCGGTGGGCCAGTGGGCCAGGCACAGGAGGCAGACACAGTCTGTGGTCTAGGAGGAAGGCAGGTGTGGTGAAGGGCAGGTGGCTGGCTCTGGACAAGAGGCATGCTCTTTTGTGACCTGAACAAAAATTCACCACAGCTTCTAGTTGCCAGGCCATGGGACAGGCTACGGGGATGTAGTGGTGAACAGGCGGGACTGTCCTTGGGGCCATGAAGCTCAGATCCCCTGCTGCGTCCTCAGTCATTTGGAGCACCAGTGGTTGCCCTGGATAAGAAGACGGTGGCTGTCTACCTGCCCAGAGAAGGGTCCAGCAACCGGACCCCTTGCTGAAGGCTTCATGAAGAATGTTCCTGAAGCAAGAAGGAAACGCTGATTTATGACATGTGTGATCACTGCTACAGCTGAATCCCAGTGGCACCCCACAAAACCCTAGGCCCGCCCTAAGGAGGATGCGGCTGAGCATTGAGTTAGGAAATGGTGGCGGCCAGGCTATACTTCCTGAGCTGATCGAGTTGGGACCCTCTGCAAGACAAAGCAGGGGAGAAACTAGATTGAGTGAGGAACCTAAGGAAGCAAGAGAGAGGAGGGAAGCCACAGATCCTGATTCCCAGGCATCCCAGAAATCCATGCAGTTCCAGTGGCAGCCAGGGCTGGATATACCAGAGCTACCAGGTGGTCCTAAGGTGGGGAGGAACACCTGTGAAGGAAGAACAGACTCTGTCCCCATCTCTGAATGGCTAGAGGTGCTCATGAACTCACAGGCTCTGTGCTGAGCTGTGTCCTCATGCAAGCATTGCAGGAAACAAAACCGGTTAGAAAGCTTGGCAGTTTAGGTTTAGAACTATGGAACCTGTACACTGGCGTGAGCTGTACCGGTGTGAAACCCCAGTACAAGGAACTTTTCTTTAGTTCTGTGTGTTTACATAAACATCAGAGCAAAAACACATGCCAGTGCTGAGGCCCCATGGAAGTTCTCTGCAAGTGAGTTATGACCCTAGCGCTGCTACACTTGCTAGAGGCAGGCCAGTGCTGAGCCATAGGAATTCTGCCATCTACAGAGGTCCTGAATCTTCTAGACACTGGCAGGGCGGAAAGGATCCTGCTCTTCCAGCAGGGTCCTGAGGCCCCTAACAATCCTACGACACTGTAAGACAGCCAATCTGAACATCTCAGGGGCACAGACTGCTGGCCCACTTTATCCTGCCGCAATATTACTACAATTAAATAACCAGAGCAAGGTCTGAGGCTTCCTACCAGCTTCGGAAGATAGGCCTAGCTGGCAGGAGAGTGCCAGAGAGGGACAGTGTGAATGCCAGGGCTCACCCCAGCATCCCATATGCTAAAATGTGTTCCTCAAAACCAGGGTGAAGGATGGAGAGATGGCTCAGAGGTTAAGAGCACCAACTGCTCTTCCAGAGGTCCTGAGTTCAATTCCCAGCAACCACATGGTGGCTCACAACCATCTGTAATGAGATCTGGTGCCCTCTTCTGTATACATAATGAATAAATAAATCTTAAAAAAAGGACGATGGGAGCCTCCCTCCGTGGCTGTCGTGATGGCTCCAAACAAGTGACTGTCCTCTGGCTCACCCAGGTCTTAGTCTGTGCCCCTAATTCTGTCAGCCTGGTTTTCTCATCTGTGCAATACAATCAACCCTCCAGCTGAAAAGAGGACTTGAAGCCAGTGTTTCTCCTGGGCATGGCAGGCCTTGGCAAAAAGCCACCCTGCAGATGACGGGTTGATGACTTTCAATCTGTGCTGTCCTCAGGACGACATCACAAGGTCCTCTCCCGCCAGCTAGGCCGATCCACAAAGCTGACGGAAGCCCCCAGTCCTGCTCTGGGGTGTTCTTTGTAGTAGTAGTAGTAAGACAGGATAAAATGGACCAGCTGTCTGCAGCAATGAGAAGCTGCAGGAAGAACATGGGAGACTGGACCTTACTTAAGTAGCCTTGAGGGGGGCACAGAGGGGAAGGAAAAGACAGAAGGATGTGTCCAGAGTGGGGCTCCCATCACGACTTGAAGTGGATGCCTGGGATGGAGAAAGCAGACATGGGGTCAACAGGGAATCATAGGGTAGTAAGCAGGGGCTTCAGGGGCCTGCTGCTGTGCCCCCTGGAACTACCCTGGAGCCTATAAGGATGGCAGAGTAGATCTATAGAAACTGGGCATAAGTGGAACTTCCAGGGGACCAGGGATGGTGGCCCTTGCCAGGACCTTCCTACTGGTTACCTGGAACAGGAGGCTGGATCAGCAGAGCCAGAGCCATTGGAAGGGGACCTGGGTGAGGTACCAGGCTGGGCATCCCACAACAGCTTATTGGCTCGTGCCATGGTCACTGGAGTGAATGTCACGGAGGTAGCAGGCATGCTGTGTTTTGGCCCCTTCTGGCCTTGACCATTAAGGTGTTTGGCCCTCTCCTATCCTGGGCTCCTCACCTCCTACACCACAGGCCCTGGTCTGTAGCTGAGTTTCATCCACATGCCATGGGGACTAAATTGGACAGGGCTCCCAGTACCCAGGGAGTGCCTGGCCTGTTCTGCATTATCAGGTTCTTGCCCTTCTGATGTGCTGTGGGTCTCGTCTTTAAAGAGAACCCAGAGACTATGACCTGTGTAAACAAGCTGACCAGAGGAGGGGCCTGCAGAGAGTGGGAACACTTCAGGGTCAGTCTTGGGGACAGAGAGGCAAGGAGGGGATGTTCAGATGGAGGAGGGGCTGCTGGTGTGGCCAGACTGCTGTGGTCCCCCAGAAAGTGAAAGCTGAAATCTAGGAGCAAACTTGAACTCTCAGTAGATGCTCAGGAAGCCTAAGGCCGTGGAGACACTCACCACCACCTTGGGGACACATGCTACCTGCATCTGGGGCTGACTGGGTATGAGCAACCGCCCTCTCTGTGCCCACTTCATCATCTAAAGCAGCCTAGTAACAAAAGCTTGTCATAGTCACAGGAGTGACGACTGTGGGATGGGCCAGGAACATAAAAGGAGCTCACAGCTCACAGCATCTGAGAACTGTAAGACAGCTGCCTTTCCCAGACCAGAACGCTGAGACTCTGGAAGTTAAGCCAACGGGGTGTCTGTCGGTGGCAAGAGGCCGTGTGAGCTTTATCTAAAGCAGACAGCGCCTAAAAACATGTGCTTGGCCAGGTTCAGCCCAGCTGCCCCTCCCACAGGGCAGTGGCAGGGTAGAGCCTCTGCTGGGGAGGGTAAGGCACCCGCCCCCACTTCCTGAGGCAAATAGGGACACAGGCATGAGGAGCCTCCGCCCTGCAGGCGACTCCGCCCCTCGGGTGATCCCAAGTCCCCGGTGGCAGAAATAGACAATAGTACTGGAATGACAACATCCCTTTGAAGCTTGCCCCCACCGCCCCCCCCCCCTCCCAGGACCCAGACGCTTGCCAGAGTCACACTTTTCTCCCCAGTAAGGGAGCTAAGAGAGCAGATGAAAACAAAACAAGCCCAAAAGTCTTCAAGAACGGAATCCTGTTCCAATGCTGCCAGGAGCCAGCAGCTCCATGCTTACGGATCTGAGGTCTGTGGGCCCCTGATGAGGAGCCTTGGAGGCTCAGCAGGATCTGACTTAGTGTGAACTCAGCTCAGTCCACAAGCAGGTGCAGCTCAGGAGCCCTGCCTCACTGTGAGGTAGCACCCACAGGTTCGCTGAGGCTCAGGACACTTCCTGACTGGGTCCTTTAATGCCACAGGAGCACAAGACAGGAGGCCAGCTGAGTGCAGGATGGGAGGTTCCTCTTCCAAGGCCTCCTTTTCTTGCTCTCAGTAGACCAACACCCGCCTCCCCATCTCAGCCCATGGGAGTCCATCCCTGACTCTTCACCCCTGCAAAGACTTTGAACTGGGCAAGGGACAAGGGCTACTATAGAGCTGACTTTCCTAGGACCTGGCCATAAGAGCTCAGGCTCCCACAAGCCAACCTTGCCAGCCCCTCCCAAGAAGACCCTAGCAGGCTGGCCTGGCACCCTCGTCCTGCCTGCCTACAAAGGGCAGACCTCCCTCTGCCGCTCCCTCCTGTCCCCAGGCTCTCTGCCACTGCAGACCTGTCTCTTAGAGTCTCTCCCATGCCGTGGCACCCCAAGGAGCACCTGATGAGTCACTTGGCTCTCCTCCAGGCAGGCTCTTGTTTCTGTATGCCTTCATACACTCACGGTACTGAGAAGAAAGGCGGGGCTCGCAGAATGGAGGCCTACTTTACAGAAGGCCTTCCTTCATCCCTTTAGCTCACACAGCACACAGATATCCCCCCTCCCACTAGCAAGCCCAGAACTGTGCCAGAAGACTTAGGACATGAACGGGCTGCCTATCCCCAAATCCCATTATCCTGCTGCTCATTGGACCCTCCCTAGATGTAGATGTTACCCCGACCAGCCAGTGGGGTTCCTCTGCCCTCCTCACCTGGCTGGGCTCCAAAGGTGCCTCTCACGCAGGCAGGTGTTTCCAGGTGCTGACAAAGGCCGTGGGGATGAGAGAGTAGGGCACAGTGGTGATGCAGTTCCACGTGTCTGAAGTAGGGTCATAGCAGTCCAGGGTTTTACATCTCTGGGTCCCAAAGTAGCCTCCCACCACATACAGCTTGTTGCCCGAAGCCAGGGCATGACAGGACATGCGTTTGGCGGTCATGTCCCCAATGCGAGTCCACTGGTTGGTCTCACAGTCGAAGCGGTACGCTGAGGCTGCTGTGTACTCTGTATCACCTCCCATGATGAAGATCTGGCTGCCCAGGACAGCCGCAGCCGTGTAGCGCCAAGGCTGGGGACACTCCGCCTTGATTGTCCACCGGTTCTCGGCGGGGTCAAAACACTGGACTTTGGATACCATGTCCCGGTGGATGCTGGTCCCTCCGAACACAAAGAGCTTCAGCTTGGCGCTCACCACCGCGGCGTTGCTGACACCGTCTCTCATCGGGGCCACCATAGTCCACTTATTAGCCACAGGGTCATATTTCTCTACTTGTTTCAGGGAGACAGAAGGAGAGGCGGGGAAAATGCCTGCTAGAGATGTATGTCCCCCCACCACATAGAGACAGTTCTCCAGCTCAGCCGAGCCATGGCCAAAGCGGGCAATCAGCATAGGGGCCGCCTTGGACCACTCCTCATGGACAGTGTCATATACCCAGACATCCTTAGAGACCCCATTCTCAGAGCCCCTACCTCCAGTCACATAGACCTTGCAGCCAATCGCCGAGGCACTGAACTCCTTCCGGGGACTTGGCAGATCCGCCTTGGGGATGATCTCCTTGGCTTTGTGGTCCACCTGGTAGATCTTGTCACACATGAAGGTCTGGCCCCCCAGGATGAGCAGCGTGTGACCTGCCTTCCGAGGCCGGGCAAAGGGACTGGTGACCACACCGTCGTTCTGCAAGATCTTGGCCTTGCAGCGGAAGGCCTCGTTTATGAGGAGCTTGGTGCGCTCATCCCCCATGAGGAGGGTGTCCATGGACAGGGCCTCCTTCAGGCAGTCCGAGGGCAGCAGGGCCAGCCGCACATTGCGCAGGAGCAGTGACAGGTGAGCCTTCCTCTGCTCCAGGTCATGCTTCACCCACTGCAGGATGGCCTCAAAGACCACGCGTTCGTCCTCAGCCTCCAGCTCGTCGCTCGAGATGAGGTCCAGCAGCGTGTCCTTAGACAAACTGTTGAAGTCCTCGCTCTGCCGCACCGTCTCAAAGTGCACCAGGCACATGCGGCAGGAGAACTCATAGAGCCGTCGGCACTGGTGGGCATCGGACAGCAGCATCATGCCCAGGCAGTTGGAGGGGGAAAGGTTCTTCTCAAGGAACTCGGCGGCTGCATCCCGGACGTCGTGGAACTGCAGCATGTCACTGGCCTCCAGCAGCGACTCTGCATTCTCCTCGTTGATGACGATGCGCGAGGAGTAGGCGAAGTCCAGCAGCAGCTCCAGCACCTCGGGGTGCAGGTTGTCCTGGAAGTTGACCGTATCATCCCGGCTTTCCCGCAGGCCGTGGCTGAACATGGCCTCAAAGTACCGGCTGGAGGCAGCCAGCACTGCCCGGTGGCAGGGAAAGGCTCGGTCACCAGCCCAGAGCGTGACGTCGGTGAACATACAGTGCTTACGCAGAGTGTTGAGGTGGGCCAGCACACAGTCAGGGTGCGAGGCCTTGTGGAAGAGAGAGATGTTCATGGAGCCGGTGCTGCTCCGGGACTTGCGGGTCTCGTGAACACTGACGGACATGGTGCACCGACCTGCAGGGGGAAAGACACCGGTAAGAGTGAATCGCATGCCCACGGGCCCTCTGCATCCTCTTCACGCTCAGCTCCACATGCCCCACTCTCTCCCTTCCTCTGTCCAGCCCTAGGGAACCAAGCCTTCCTTCCTGCGTCCCCAAAGACACTGCAGGCAAGAAAGCCCTGGGCCTCACCCTGTCCTACAGAGACTAGCTTTGTTCTGCCAGGACTAGGTCTGTGACACACACCTCTGGCTGCAGTGGTACCTGAGCACTCAATCTCATCTCGGGATCTACAACACACACACACCAGGGTATTGAGCTCCAGGTTGGCATGCCTGGCAACATGACCCTGAATAAAGATCCAAACTCCTTGATGCCATTGGTTAGGAACAGGGACCCTCAAGACATCTCAGCCACTGTGTAACCTTGGGAAAATTAATTTACCTCGGGGTATTTTCCCTCAACAATAAAGTACCAATAAAAGCAGTGGTACTTTAAGTATTTCAAAGTTCCACGAGAGGAACACACTTGCACTTACAACAGCCCAGGCTTCCCTGTCTACTCAGCCAGCTGTCGTCTGTTGCTGTCACTACACTGTCCTGAATGAACAAACAGGCAGGCATTCTGATCTTAGGCCATCGATAGAATCTGCTTCTTTAAGTCTGTATTGGTTTTTGTTGTTGTTGTTGTTATTGTCTGTCTGTTTGTTTGTTTGTTTGTTTTTGGTGGTTTGAGACAAGGCCTCTCCATGTATCCCTGCTATGTCCTGGAACTCCCTCTATAGAGCAGTCTGGCCTCAAACTCCGAGACCTGCCAGCCTCTGCCTCCCCAGTGTTAGTATGAAAGGTGCTCTACCACTCCTGGTAAGTCTGAGTTTTTAATGACTGTACTAGTTTTATATTAAAAAGCCATGTGATGTGGCCCGGGCAGTGGTGGTGCACGCCTGTAATCCCTGCACTCAGGAGGCAGAGGCAGGTGGAACTCTATGAGTTCGAGGCCAGCCTGGTCTACAAAGCAAGTTCCAGGAAAGGCACAAAGCTACACAGAGAAACCCTGTCTCGGAAAAAAACAAAAAAGCCATGTGGAAGGTTCTAGTCAAGTGTGCTGGGTGTGGGTCACTCCTGGAACTGCAGTGAAGGACATCAAGGCTGAGATACTGGAGGTATGCCCAGGCAGTGTTGCTCAGCATGGACACCTTCCCAGTCCCACAGAAAGTTCCAAAGGTGGAGGTCAATGTCTGGCACACACTTTGAACCTTCACTAAGCAGATAAATTTAACTGGGCATAAAACTTGAGTCCCATGATTGCACTAGTGCCATAGACCATTCTAGACATAAGCAGATGAGCAGACACACTGGGCCTCACACAGACGTCCCACCTTTCAACCCTTCACACACACACAACCTTACATACTCTCACAAGGGTGGGGCCTCAGTGTACCCAGTGCTTGCCCAACTCCCACAAGACCCTGGTTTATACCCCCACACCACAAAATCACGACTCGCCCTTTCCTAAAATAAAGGCACTAGCATGCTTTATATTTAAAAATGCAAATGAAGGCTGGGGAGAGGACTCAGCAGTTAAAACCACTGGCTGCTCTTTCAGAGGGCTTGAGTTTGATTCCCAATACCCACAAGGTAGCTCACAACCTTGTGTAAACTCCAGTCCCAGGGGATCTGATGCCCTCTGGCAGCCTGTGGGAGCAAACTCGACACAGACATAATACATGCAGGCAAAACACCCACATGGCTCGCAGTTAAGAGCAGTGTGCTGTTCCTCCAAAGGACCTGAATTTGGTTCCCAGCATCTGTATCAGGTAGCTCCAGTGTCAGAGGGATCCAATGCATGCATGGCATATTCATATACATTTTAAAAAGAAATGCCTTTCTTGTAAGGTACTGTGGCACATGTCTTTAATCGCAGCACTTGGGAGGCAGAGGTGGGCAGATCTCTGTGAGTAAGGCCAGCCTGGTTGGTCTACACAGAGATCCAGGACAGCCAGGGCTACATAGAAACTACATAGAAACCCTGCCTCAAAAAAAACGTGAAGAATAAAACCAGAATCAATTGCCAGGCGGTGGTGGCGCCCGCCTTTAATCCCAGCCTTGTGCCAGCCTGGTCTACAGAGCGAGATCCAGGAAAGGTGCAAAGCTACACAGAGAAACCCTGTCTTGGAAAAAACAAAACAAAACAAAAAAAGTGTAGTAGGAATCTTAATAAGTCTTATTAATGAAATCAAACCTGAGGCCAGTTATTGGGGTGAATGCTGGAAGATCAGAGAAGCAGAACAAGCCACAGCTATCTCACCTTGCTAGTTCCTCAGGTGATCCTGTTTCCTCAGGCTTGAAGCTGAGTCCTCCTCCACACGAATCTCAGCTGAACTGTGTTGCTCCAAAGCCTGAACGCTTAACCAACCAAAGACTTAACTAACTACATGCTTTTCTTCTCTAGTTCCTGGTCCTCACTCCTTATATACCTTTCTCTTCCTGCCCCCACTCCCTGGGATTAAAGGTTGGGTTTCTGGGATTAAAGGCGTGGGTCACCATGCTTAGCTGTTTCTAAAGTGGCCTTGAACTCAGAGATCCTGCTAGCTCTGCCTCCCAAGTGCTGGGATTAAGGGCGTGTACCACCACCGCCCAACTTCTGCTATGGCTTACTCTTCCCATTTTCTAGCCACCATTTTTGGCTTTGTTCTAGTGGCTGTCTGTTCTCTGACCCCAGATGTTTATTTAAGGGAACACACAATATTTCAGGGAACACAATACCCACCACAAGAAAGAAAAAAGAAAAACAGAATAAATTAAAATTCAATTGATCATTAGTGTTTATATTTTTACTGTATACACATTTTATTTTGGTTTTCTTTTCAATTGTTTGTGTTTTTTGAGACCAGGCTGGCCTTGAACTCAGATGCCTCTGCTTGCTCAAAAGTCAGCTTGCCTCTGCTTCCTGGTACTGAGATCAAAAGCCTGCACCATCATGCTAAGTTCATATATGCACACACACACATATTCACATACACACATTTTTTGTGTTTTGTTTTTTTGTGTTTTGTTTTTCAAGACAGGGTTTCTCTGTGTAGCTTTGTACCTTTCCTAGAACTCACTTGGTAGCCCAGGCTGGCCTCCAATTCACAGAGATCTGCCTGCTTCTGCCTCCCGAGTGCTAGGATTAAAGGCGTGCACCGCCACCCAGCTTTTTACTTTTTTTGGCCAGCATATTTTTATAAAAGAATTTGTTTGCTTTTGAGACAGGGTCTCACTCAGCATCTTCTGTGGTGGCCTCCTGAAGGCTGAATCACAGGCACAAGTCACAAATGGCTCTTGTGGAAAGTTAGCGGGAGATGTGCCCATGTCTCAGTTGGCTTGGGCTCTGAGCTCACACATCTTGGCATGCCTGGCCCACACCTCCCCCACAGGGATAGGCTGACACGGGCATGTGTCTAGAATGGACTGAGGAGCAGTGTTTGGTAATAGATGTATTTCCTTTTCAGGTCATCAACTGTTCCTACCTCCAGTTTCCCACAAAGGGCAGGAGAGCAAGCTAACACTCACCCCTGAGCTCACACCAACAGGGCAGAACAGACCTGCTTCCAGAACCTGTAACATGCACAGGTGGACAGCCCTGCTTCTATCTGCTACTGAGGTCAAGAACTACTGTGCTGTGGTACCATGTCCTTGGCATGCCCCCGACATCAATCCCCCATTTTGGTCAGTGAGGTGAGCCCTACACACTACCTCCCACCCCAACTTCCCTTCCCAGAACTTGGGAAGTGAAGGCAGACAGGAACTGCCTTATGGTGGGTAAATGATCACAGCCTGTCATTTTCAAGACAGGGTCTCACTGTGTAGCCCAGGCTAGCCTCAAACTTGCAACCCTCACCCTCCAGGTGCTGAGATAACAGGAATGTGAAACCACACCCTTCCCTACCCCAAACCTTCTCACTTAGCACCCACAACACCAATGGTATGCATATTTGAGGAAGGACGGCCACATTAGCATCCATATTGATAATTCCAGGCTGACTGCAGTTGAGACTGGGCAGGTTCACACACTGGTGGATGCCATCAAATGCTTTCTCCACTAAAGTGGGCAAGCCTGGAACAGGTCAGGCCATGGACCTTGCTGGGCCTTACCCAGGACAGCAGCTCTGCCTTCTCAGGGGCGGCACAGAGCAGGAGGGAAAAGGTCAAGTCCTGTGAAATCCAACTGAGAATAAGGCAATCCTGCAAAGGATCCGCAGGGAATTCTGGTCAGGAAGGGGCCAACTTACAACTGCCAAGTGGCCAGGGCCACGTTGTGCTTACAGGATTTGTAAGTGGAAATTTAAAGAAACAATAGGTTTCATTACTACATTTTCCATACAGGTCACTGTACTTTGCTCATATCTGCCCCTCCCCCACTCCCCCTGCTGGTCCCCTCTTTCCCCACAAAATAAATCACCTTCAGCTCCTGGCATACACACATATAGGTAAAACCACAGGAGGATAATGTAACATTGTCTTTCTCCCCAATCCCCACCCCCACTGCCCTCTCTAGCTGAGCATTTGACAGAAGTTTTAATCCTGAGACCCAGGTTCAACCTGTTTTCCTCCCAATGGGTGAGGCTACATTGCAGCAAACAGCCCTCAGACGGCGGTGTCTTGGCAAAACCACATGGCTGTGGTAAGCTTCATCTTACTGAACTCATTTTAGGTCACTCTCAGAGACCCCAAGAGAGCAATCATCAAACCACCAGTCAGTGTGCCAGAGGGAAAACCCATGGCAGTGGTGGTTAAGAGCCTGGCCTGGAAGGACACACCATTCCCTTCCTATCTCAGTAGCCAAAACCAGTCACACAACTTGACTGGCCAGAGAAAGGCAGAAGGTGTAAACCTGTCATTCGCCCACTGTCTGTAACTTCGAGGAGACAGAACTGCTGACAGAGAGCCCTGTGTGTGCTAACTTATCTAAGGCTGCAATCACATCTGCACAGGTTGGGAAAGCACGCAGAGATGTGAAGAAAGTTATCCAAAGGCCAACAGGGACTGGGACAGAGCCAGGTCTCTGGCTTGGGTCCCTACAACCTCCCCATGTGACCCCAACACCACAAGGCTGAGGAAAACGTGGCATTAGACTCTAGGTCTCACTTAACTTTCCCCCTGAACCACAGCGTTGGAGAGGAAGGCCTGGGCCTGGCATGCCACCAGATTCTGGTATCAGGACACTGCTCTCCACCCACAAAGCAACCTTTCTCACCCAGGCTCTATCTAGTTAGGACAATTAACATTGAAAAGAGCATGCCCTGTGCCCCAAGACACCCATGGCAGTAATGAATTCACTTCTGTCCTGAGCTCAGTGGAAAGCAGGAAGCTGCCATCAGTCACTGTGTTCTGTGTTTAAAATGCTGCCTTAGGGACAGGATGGGACAGTTGCCCAGAGCTTCACACCAACGAGAGGATGTGTGGAACTGGCCAGCTTCTCACCAATAAGCTTTGTATAGAAGCTGTCAGACCCTCCTGCTCAGGCACATGCTGGTTCAAGACCCTCAGTGTCCACCTCTGCCTGCCTGGTATCCGGCCTAGACCAACACGCACACTCAGGAGCTCCACCTAAAGGACACAGTGACAGTAATGAGTGAGATTGAAGGTGACAGTCTCTAGAACAATATTCCTGAGCCCAGCCATTTCCATGGAGGTGAGTGGAGAGGGAGGGGGCAGGTAGGGCGGTCTCCTACTTAGGGGCAAAAGTCCATTCTTACACACACACACACACACACACACACACACACACAACCTTCCTTTCTACATAAAAAACAGATACTGATGGACCCAGGGTAGTAAAATGGCAGGGAGGGGGCCACTGGCTGCTCTGCCAAAGATGTGGGTTCAGTTCCCAGCACCCACATGGCAGCTCAGAACCATCTGTAACCACCGTTCCAGGGATCCAATGCTTCTTCTGGTCTCCTCAGGCTCCAGGCATGCAAATGGTACAGAGACACATGTACAAACCACGCAAACACATAATTCTTTCCAAATTAATAGGGCTGAGGATGTAGCTCTGCTGGCAGAGGGCTTGCACACAGGAGACCCTGGGTTTGATCCCAGCACTTCATAAGCTGGAGTGTGACGGCACACACCATATTCTCAGCACTGGACATGTTCAAGGTCACCTTTGGCTACATATCTAATTTGAGGCCGGCCTGGGTTACATAAGACCCTGTCTAAATACTAAAGTTGGTTAGGTTTAAGATGGGGTAAAGATGCTTGCTGCCAAGCCTGATGACCTGAGTTCAATTCCCAGAACATACATGGTGGGAGAAGAGAATCAACTCTTGCTAGCAGCCTTCAGACCTCACATGCCTACACACACACACACACACACGCATGCACGCACGCACGCACGCACGCACGCAGCAACAAGAAACCCTGCTCTTAACCACAAACATTTCTACACTGTAACAGTGGTGCTGGGCACATGGCACAGGTCCATTCCCTAGCCCCATGTAAAACACCCAAACTAGAATCACTGCAGTTACGGAATACTCTTTCATGCTGTTTTGACCTCCATTTCACAGATGGGACTGCTGGCGACCTTGGCTGGCGGCAGCTGAAGGCAGGAGCCAATATGTCAGGGAGCCGGCACTCAGGGAGGAGTGGGAACGCCTCACTCAGCGGTTTTCGCTGGTCTAGGGGCTAAGCTAGGGAACTGAGACCAGACTAGCTGCTCCCTTTTTCGGGAATGGAACCGTGTAGGCGTTCCCTGGTTAAATGGAACTTTGCAGACGGTTTAGGTACCCTAGGTACCCGCCAGCCAGGGAGGAGGCTGAGGGAGGGAGCCGCCCAGGCCTTTGGAATTTGCCCCACGTGAGCGCCAGATATTGGTGAAATTATTAAGGCCACTCCACGTAGTTAAAAGGGAGGTTTATTTTGTAGGGTAACTTACAAATGAAGGGGTAGGTTACAGGGTCTGGGAAAGGTATGGCGCAGTCCGGCGGTGTTCTCTGGAGAACTCTGCTCCATCTACCTCCAGCGTCCAGGGTCCCAGAACCAAGAGAGACCTCTCCTCTCGATCCTGGGTCTTCTGCTTCCTCTCTCAGCCCCACCTTGTGGGCACGACCATGACCGAAGCCTCAATGGGGGTTGGAACTTCCAGGCCAAGGCTGGAATGGCTACTCACTACATGGGACACTTTCCTAACTGTTCTCATATGCTTTGAGGGGTTCGTATTTTAATTTTTGCCCCAAACCCAAATATTGCTGCTTTGGCTGAATTACTGCTTTCTCCTGAGATAAATTCTTGGGAGAAGGATGGCCGATGTCTCATTGTCTTTCAAGTGCTGTTTGCCAGGCGATCACTCAAGCCTGCTGTCCCTACAGAGAGCCTGCACAGACTCAAGTCCATCAGGACAGGCAGCGGGTGCCACTCAACTTCCCCATCCCACCACCTGCTCCCCTCCACTGTCTCAGGCCCGATCTCCAGACCCAGCTGGAGCTCCAGATGGGAGCAAGGCCAGTGGAAAGCACACCATTACTCCTGCCACAGGGGCAAGCAACCTGAGTACTCAGGTTCTCCCATCGGGTGAAATCCCTGCCTTCCTCTCACTTAGCCAGGGTGAGGCAGAGAGACGGAACAATGCAGCCCCTGCACAGCACACCAGACACCCGGTAGATACTCAGGGAGAGGCTGCCTCTCCTACTCTCTGGCCCCACAGATGGAGCCATTAAGAACACACTGACCTAGATACCAATTTCGACGAGCCTCCCGGAGTGAGGAACACACAGGACAGCAGAGAAAATGGATGAGATTAATAGTACCAGCCATTTCCCAGGAGGGGACTGCCTTGTATCCCCAGAAGCCCTGCTTCCCCACAATCCCTGGCTTCCATGAAGATCAGGTTCCCCATCCTGAAACCACACGCTCCAAGGCCAGCTTGCACTTGCACACTCCTCTGTTAATTAAAAATTGATATGTATTTATATCTTTGGGGTTAGGAGCACATGTGCTATGGTTTGAATGTAGAAACCACAGAACAGCTTTTGGGCACTGATCTCGTTTTCCACCATGTGGGTCCCAGGGATTGATCAGGTCTTTAGGTTTGGTGGCAGGCACCGTTACCCACGGAGCCATCTCCCGGGGCGCAGCTCATCTAGAGGGGTACAATACAGAAGGCAGCCTGCACCACCTCTTAGGAGACCAACCAGGCAACATCTTTCAAAGTGAGGCTTAGGTGCCCTTTGCTCCAGCATTTCCACTCACTGCAACCTTCCTTCAGTTCCCGTGGACAGGAGTATCCACGGTGGCCTGGCTACATAGGCCAGGAGGGCCTCAGCGCTCAAGATTGAGTAGTCTGTGGTGTACAGTACTACACACCTTTATAAACGCATGTCCCACCCAACACACCAGAGTCACATAGGCCGAGTTGCTTCCCATAAAATCAATCCGAAAGAATTACTTCCAGAACACAGACTGAATTCTATCTGCTGTAGCCTTCAATCTGCTAAGATATGTGGTTCTGATTACGGTACCTGAAGAAAAGCCAGTCTCACCCAGATAAAGCCTTTTCAGACAACCATGGCCTCTCTTCTCGGACCAGTGGTAGTTTCTTTATGGGTCACTGAAGTGTGGAATCTGAACCGTATCAATGAACTGTTGTACTCTGCCCACATTCCCAACCCGCACCTTGAATGGATCATTTACCCAGGCAGGGTTTTGTAACCTGGTGATGCATGGGTCACGTGAAAATATATATTGGCTCGCTAAGTTTTGCACTCAGGAGAATGTGATCAAGGCAGATGATGTCTCAGCATCGCTGTGAAAAACTGTTTGGATCTGGAGGCCCTCAAAGGAGCTTCACGTTGTTTGCAAAACTCCCTCACATTAACCACACTTTCTCTGGAACTTACAGACACTCCCTGAAGGAAGTGTTGGGGGAAGGTAACTAATATACATACATCCAGGATTTGGCCAGAGTCACTACTGAAGAGCAAATGAGCCCAGGACCTCCCACATCCCAAGCACTGTGGACTGTGAGCCTTGTGCCCCACATGCACATTCTCTCTCTCTCCCTATTCCCCAAGCTGCAGCAGCACCCTGCAGTCACTGGGCTGCAGGGGTTGGGTCAGGAACCCTCCCAGCCCCAAAGGAGGGGCCCATTGTCAGAAGTGTGTCTCAGCACTGCATCACCTCCTTCTCTCCCCAAATGACAGGCCTCCCTCAGCAAAGTACAGGGGCTGTGCCCAGGCATCACAGCTGATACTCCCTAGTCTCCTGAAATTACATATGCATGCATATTTATAGCAAAAACACAGATGCCCATAAATAACCAGTCACTCATGATGCTTTTGCATGGTCAACCTCCCCTGCTCAAAGGTCTTCAAGGAACTTGGATGTTCAAGCCTTGTTCAATGTGTTTCCTCCTCTCCAGATCTGTGCACAGCCTACCCATTTCTCCCTTCCCCTTCCACCCTTCCAGCTCAAGGTCCCCCCACAATCCCTCTGCCCACAACCCGTTTCCTAAGTTGTTCAGCATACCTTATACATAGCAGATGCTAAGAAAATCAATTCAACTAGTATTTCCAGGCACTTACTGCACACTACACCCATACCAAGAGGGACATCTGTCCTGCCTCTCATAAGAATAACACCCTTTGTTCTGCTATAGCATCGAGACCTTCTCCTGATGGCGGGCATACTGCAGACCACTTCCTCCTGTGCTTATCTATGTCTGCAGCTCCAAGGGCAGATTCGGCATCATTCTGCATCCCCTTTGTGTACACGGGATGCTCAGTAAGTTCCATGTCATGGAAAGTGGACTAAAGTGCTACCCACTGGAGTAAGAATGGAGATGTCCAAGGGGCTATTACAAACTTGTACAACTGTCAGCTGTATTTCTGGAGGTGTAATCAATATGTTTCATGCTTGCACTAATTTAAAAGACTCTCTTCTTACGTATATGAGTGTTTTGACTGAATGTGAATATACCACCTGCTTGTCTGGCGCCTTGGAGGCCAGAAGACAGCATCAGATTCCCTGGAACTGGGGCTACAGATAGTTATGGGCAGCCATGTGGGTGCTGGGACCTGAATCCAGGTCCTCTGCAGGAGCAACAGATGCTCTTAACCACTGTGCCATCTCTCCTGCCCCATGTTTAATCATTTAAGCCAGGTGGCTCATGCACAGAATCCCAATACTTGAGAGGGAAAGAATCACTTTGAGCTCCAGGCTAGCCTGGGCTATATAGTAAGTTTGAGAAGAGCCTGAGCTAATAATAGGGTGAGTTCTCGTCTATAAAAATAAAAGTCATTTTTAGTTGTAACTAGGGGAGAACCACCTCCAGCGCTGCTCTGGATGGTGGTCCATAAATCACATAACCTCGAGCAGCATGACAGGATAGCTGGGTAGAGTGTCCCTAGCTCTGGATCCCAGGCTGCTGGAGATGTCTGGTTTTCTCATCAAATGTCCCACAAGAGCATGTGAACTGGTCTAGTTCGCTAAAGCTGCCACCCCTGACAATGTTCTCCTGAACACACCATCATCAGTACTAGCCCTGGGCAGGCGGGATTCCAAGACAGGGCCCCCGACTCCCACCAGTGGTCTTTTCCTGTCAAGAGATTAGCCTACATGGCAGGGGGGTTACAGGTGCAATGGCTGATTGCCCTGGGCTGGGGAGATAGCTCAACTGGAAAAGTGCTTGCCACAGAAGCTGAGGACCTGAGTTCCATCCCAAGAGCCGCATAAAGCCAGGTGTGGGAGGACACTGGCTTGGCAGAGAGACAGGTAGGTCCTTGGGCTGGTCAGCCTAGCCTACTTGGTAAGCTCCAGTCTCCTATGAAACCTTATTTTAAAAAAAAAAAGTAGTGTCAGGAGTAACATCCAAGGTTGACCTTTCACCTCATTGAAACCCACATGCACACATGTGCCCTTAGGAAAGAAACTGAGTTGACTTGACCTCAACGATCCCTGTAAAGACAGTGTTCTAGGCTGAGGAGACGGCCAGTCAGGAGAGTCCTTGCTCAACAACAAGTATAGGGACTGGAGTTTGATTCCCAGAATCGTGTAAATTAGGCACAGTAAGAGACCATCTGGTAGAAGTAGTGGTCCCTTCCTGTAATCCTAAAACCCAGGAGGATGAGGCAGGAAGATTACTAGTCTGAAGCCAGTCTGGGCCACCACACCCAGCAAAACTTGTCAGTTGTTTTTGGAATTTTCCATTTGGTATTTGCAAACCAGCTGACCACAGATAACTGAAGCTGAAGGCAGGGGAGGCTACCCTGTGAGCCCCAGTGGCCTCCTGAGGGACAGTATGTCTATTTAATGCAGACCAGGGATTTATCCAAAGGGTAAGGTGTTCGGGTCTGGGTGTGAGGCTCAGAACAGGACGTCATCTCTGTCCCTGGCACTAGCAGGAGGTAGCACCAAGTGGGGTCCCAGTGATTTTAATAAAGCTCCAACTTCTGTTCCCAGGCTCCCTCCACAGCTGCATGAGCAGCCAATTGTGCTCAGGTACAATTATCTAGGAGAACTCTGCAAAGGTCTCATTCATACTTCAAAAAAACCACAGGGCTGGGATACAGCTCAGTTGGGAGTGTTGGCCTAACATGCAGACAACTCAGGGTTTGATCCCCAGCTCCACATAAATGGGGGATGGTGTCACATACCTGTAATTCCAGCATTTAGGGGTAAAGGCAGGGGAATCAGAGGTTCAAGGTTACCATTGTCTGCAAAGTAAGTTTACTTTGAGACCAGTCTGGATTGCAATAAGACCCAGTCTAAAACAAGAAAAGCAACTGTAGACACAGAAGCAGTTGAGCAAGCCCCCTGTGACCAGGGTAGGTGTGTCCAAGCACAGATGTGCCTTGCTTTACTCATCAAGGGAGCAGTGTGCAGTGACCCTGCCTCTGTCTCGCCAGCCAGACAAACCCTGACATTTTGCTTGTACCTTTCAATATAAAATTCTAGTTGGACTGATAAAAACAGCAACTGCCGCTTCCTGCAACGGATACCCCAGTAGGTGCCGGTGCCTGAGAGGAAACCTGGCAACCCAGCCTACCACTAGGTGCCAATCCTGCCCACAAAACTTGGGATGACAGAAGGCTGGGGTCCACTCAAAAGCTGTTGGGGAGTGCCTCGCTCCCTCACCCCTTTCCCAAACACCTAGGACTCAGACTGGAGATGGGGACATAATCACAGAATCATCCATCAGCCTCCTCCCTTCATGAGCTACACAAGGACACTTCAGGAGGCCTCCCAGGAATACTTCGGGGGCCCCACTGTCCCCTCTGTTGCCTACCTGACCAAGGCCCATCCTCTCTAATGCCTGTTCCTAGTGGGTCAGATTGGTGGTCCTAACAAGGGCCCACTCTGGGACAGAGTTCTAACGGTCTAGGGCAGCAATCGCAAACCAGACTGCGTGCTGCTTCTGAAAGGAAGGAACAAGAACTCAAGGGAAGAGAGGGAGGGTTCTGCCAATGCCTCAGCACTGAGTCCCAGCAAGGATGCATTCCATCAGGCAGCCAGGGCCACAGCCTGGCCACCCTGACTCCTTGGCCACAAGGTCTATCTGGAGACCATGTGCACAGCCTGCCTCTCCACAGACCTCAAGATCTACCTCTCCCTCTCCTGCAGTCTCCACATTCTTTCTGTCTCCTAGTCAAGTACAAGTGCCCATTCAGTTTTTGGCTTCTTTTAAATCTCCTTGCCATAGGAAAACACACAGGGATCCTCACAGGAACATACAACACACAACTCAGTCCACAGATGCCCCTTCTAGACCCTTCCATGTACAAGAAGAGCCGGCCATGCCCTGCTAACTCAAGTACTTTACTGGGGCAGGTGGACCAGCCCCCTGTGAAGCACCCTTAAATGTAGCCAACCTGGTTGGGGATTTAGCTCAGTGGTAGTGCTTGCCTAGCAAGCACAAGGCCCTGGGTTCAATCCTCAGCTAAAAAAAAAAATTAAAAATCCAGCCAACATTCTTGTCAGGTAAGACAAGCTCGACACATACACTTCACCTAGACAAAGCCACCTGCCTGTCACTAAGATGCTCTTTAGAAGTGTTCCCACTCATTCAAATGCTCCAGCCTCAGACACTAGGCTCCCATTAGAAGAAACCATACCTCCTGGTGTTCCGGAGCTTCGGAGCTGAAAAGGACCTTTCAGAAATGCTTTCCCAGGCACAGCACACAGCAGCAAGCAGGGGGAAGGGCTGGGCAGGGATTAAAGGGCCTCATTTCACAGATGAGCACACACAGCCCAGAGCTTCCCTCAATCCCTGGCTGAACCTAGGAGACCAATAGGAGGCAGAACCTTGATCTCCCAGAAAAGCCAAGTCAAAAGAAAATGCCTGAATAGGCTGCTTGACTGGCTTATTGTTTTTTTTTTTTAAAGATATGTACTGGCGCCGTCATATGAGCTAAGCTTCAAAATGTACATAATATCAAGCATGGAAGAGAGATGGGGCAATGGACACTTAGTGGAAAAATAAGTAACAGTGAAAGGCATTTATGACTTTAATAAAATTTAAAACTGCCATACCTGCTTTGAAAGATACATGACAACAGGCTTCCAGAGAATCACTGCATATATTTCCAAGGAAAATGAGGACCAACTCAGTTTCTGCGTAGAAGATGATATGAGAGCCAGTGTCTGGCGATGAAACGGATGGACTACTATGTGGCCATTAAAAGGGAAAGAGCTCCTTTCTATATAGTGACAGAGGCTAAAGAGTACTGAACGAGGTCGGAGTATAGAAAATCAAACTTGGCCGGGCGGTGGTGATGCACGCCTTTAATCCCAGCACTCGGGAGGCAGAGCCAGGCAGATCTCTGAGTTCCAGGCCAGCCTGGTCTCCAAATCAAGTTCCAGGAAAGGCACAAAGCTACACAGAGACACCCTGTCTCAAAAAAGTAAAAAAAAAAAAAAAAAAAAAAAAAAAAAAGAAAGGAAGAAAGAAAGTAAGGAAGAAAGAAAGAAAGAAAAAGAAAAGAAAATCAAACTTCAAACACAAACTTGACCTGTGAAACACACCAAGGAAGGGATAGACTTTCACACACATCATTTTTCTATATTGTCCAGGTATACATGGAATCTGTCCATATATTTAAATTCAAAACGACAATTTAAAGCACAATGTTTTCCTTGGTCCCCTCAGAACAGACCTTGTGAGGAAGCCTGGCACTCCACCTTGTATTATGGCATCCCAGCCTTTGAACTCTGCCCTACCTACCTAGCACACCCCTCAGATGTCACCTCCCTGAGGGGCATTCCCCAACCCCTGTGTCTCCTCAGATGCTCCCTGTCCTGTTCCTCTTCCCCATACCACGCAGTTCTCTTTGCCTGCAGACCTTTTAGGGGTACCTGCAGTGATTGGCTCTGCCTGTTATCAGCCTCCTCCAAATGAATGGGAGCTTAGGAGAACGCGGCTCACCCTCTTCTCGGCTGAATTCCATAACCAGGCAGAGAACAGATGACAAAATAAGCCCATGAACACATCAGGAATGAAGAGACTAACGATGTCCACTTGCTCACCGCTCCAGTATGGAAACAGCATTCAACCCTAGCTGAGCTGTGACCACTGACTGCCAACCCTGCACACCGGAAGCTGAGGTCCAATGCAAACTCTTTGAGCTCAGCCTTCCTCCTGTGTCACCTACAGGACAAGCCACTCAGGACAGAACACCATACCCTCCTCCTTCAGATTCCCAGGCTGTAAATTCACATGCAGGCATGTGTAGATGAAGGCACTCACTATGCAGTCTCAGGCCCAGAGGAACTTTAAACTCTGGACCCTGGGTGCCCCTGCCTTGGCTCTCTAGAAGAGAGCTCCCTGCCTGCTGACCTCGCTCCTGCCCAAACAAACTGGCCTGGCTATGCAAACCTGGCAAGCAGCTCATCTAGGGGTTTGAACAAGGAAAGGATCCCTTTATCTTAATTAGGAAATAAATTCCACTTGGCCTCCATTGATCTTTGCTCAGCCCCTCCTGGGGAGCCCGACAGGAGCAGGTAGAAAGGGCTAAGCTTTGTTTCCCTCGCTCCCACGGTCTACCCCTGCCCCCATGGCTGACATGGAAAGCACCCACTTGGCAGAGGGGGGTGGAGTGACAGCCCAGGTAGATGTGGTCCTCGGGCGGGGCAGGCTGCAGCAGCCACAGCTCTCCCACGGCCCTGCTCTGCAGGAGGAGCCACACAACTGGTCCTGCAGGCACATCCTTGCCAAAGCCTGGCACTCAGCCTCCTCCTCCTGCCCCCCTGGGCTCCCCATGATCCTGTCTCCTTCTCTGGGCTCTTTCTCCATCTCTCCACCTTGGCTCTGTGCCCAGAGGACATCCCATAGGCTATCCCATTGCTTAGAGGGAGGGGATCACACAGACATTCCCACACTAATGTCCAGTTCTCTGCCCAAGACAAGCCAAGGGAGACCTGGGGATGACGCATCTATGGGCCGCCTTCCACTGAACCCAGGCCTGCTCCCCCTGGGCCTAGACTGGTGCTTCCCTGACCCGGTTTCCTAGGTGCAGTGCAGCCCCAAACTGAGAAGCAATTGGGCACTGAGGGAGGATGGAGAGGAAAAGAGCCCTGTCCCTTTGGAGAACCAGCAGGACCTGACTCAGTCTCCACTCATAGAGCTAAGGAAGCTGAGAGCTTGTGTTTGCTGACCTTATTCTACACATACAAAAACAAGGGTCCAGACAGAGAGAATGATTCATCTGATGCCCACAGCACTCAATAGAGCCGGAGCCAGAACCCACCCAGCTTCTGCCTTCCACCTTGTCCACACTGCCCATCCATCACAGGCTGACTCTCCAATTCTTCCTGCACACAGGGGTGACACACAGGCCCCTTATTACTGCTTAGCATTACACAGACAGACTAATTCTTCCTGCACACAGGGGTGACACACAGGCATTATTACTGCTTAGCATTAGAGCTTGCAAGACCCGGGGACATCACAGTGAGACTGTTAGCAGGACCCTCTGGAAAGCATCCATTTTCTAGAAGAGCCACCTGAACCCACAGTGGCAAGGGGACCTGCTTATGGTCACACAGGCAGAGTCACTGTCCTTCCTACCACAGCTTCAGGTGGAGGGTCCCACTGTGAGATGAAGAGGTGGAGGTGGCCTAGGGCCTTGGTTGAGCTGAAACACAGTAACCCTACAGACCACAGAACTTGGGGGAAGACCACTAAGGGGAAAATGTCTGGGGAAACAATTATGAATTCATGGAAAGTACAGTGCAGTTTCTCAGGTAACTTATTTGGCTCAAGGCCTAGCGGTTTAGCCAAGGCTGACCTCTGTCTGGGATTAAAGGTGTGTGCCATCACACCTGGCTCTAACTGGGATTTCTAAGACCACAAAGCTGACACTTTCGTTTCTTTGTTTTTTGAAGACAGGGTTTTCTATGTAGCTTTGTGCCTTACCAGGAACTCGCTCTGTAGCCCAGGCTGGCCTCAAACTCACAGAGATCCACCTGCTTCTGTCTCCCGAGTGCTGGGATTAAAGGCGTGCACCACCACCACCTGGCCACTTTCTTTTCTTTTCTTTTCTTTTTTTTTTTAAGTCAGCATCTCAGGGCTAGAGAGATGACTCAGTGGGTAAGAACACTGACTGCTCGCTCGTCCAGAGGAACCAGGTTCAACTCCCAGCACCCACATGGCAGCTAACAACTGTCTCTAACTCCAAGCTCTGACACCCTCACACAGACACACATGCAGGCAAAATACCAAGGCAAATAAAAAAATAAATAAATTTTTTAAAAGTCAGGATCTCCCTTGTATCCCTGGCTGTTCTGGAACTTGCTATGTAGACCAGGATGCCCTGGAACTGAGAGAGCTGCTGCCCTCCCCAACCCCGCTCCCAGTGGCATTTTAGACTTCTGAGATTAAAGATGTGCTCTACCACCATTTTGAGACAGGGTTTCATGTAGCCCAGGCTGACCCTGAACTCCTGATCCCCCTGCCTCTACTTCCCAAGGGCTGGGGTACAGGTGTGGGCCACTGTGTCTGCTTTAATCCAGGCCTTTATGCATGCTAGGCAAGCACTCCACCAATCAGCTCATCTCAGCCCAAGGACTGTCACTTTAACAACAGGCCACAAAGTTGTTTACCTTGTCTTCCTAGGGGGCACCTAGACAGGGCTGCAGAGAAAAGGTTTAAGAGCAAGAAAGAGATAAGGAGGGAGAGAGCAAGGGTGGAGCCATGGCTGTGGACCCCATGCAGGCCAACCACAGAACAAGCTCCCCATCTCCATTCTGTCTCATGAGGATGGATCAAAGGGGAAAGGGAGCTGGCCATGAGCAGCCCACCAGATGCCAGACACCATTCCAGGGAACGCTCTCCAGTGCATGGTCTCATCTCACACCATCCAGACAGCCTTACAGTGACACACAAGCAGCATTTGATCCCCGGTCCTTCCTGACCCTGTGCCAACTGGAATTAAAGGGGAGCCCTTCCAACCTCTGAGTCCCCTCTGTCCCTCTAATCCCCTCAGTGTCTGCCCCATGTGCTAACAGCCCAGAGAGAGCTGGCCAGGCTGGCAGGTGTCAGCTTTAGATGCCTTGAGAAGTGGTACCAGCAGAGGGTTGCCGGGGGCAACTAAGAGAGAGTGACCTGTAGTGGAAGCCATATGGAAAGGACTCATAAGTCCTGCAGAGATGCCGTTTCTGTAAACTGTGGGTGCTTAAGCTCTGCCTCTTCCTGGCCCTCCTTTCAAGGGTCCCAAGTAAGTGTTTCCTGGCCCCGAAAAGGATTCACTAACCCAGATCAGCTGAGGCAATTCAATTATGAAATTTACCACATTAGATGAAAAGCAGCATCTCAATCGGCCAATTCATTTGTGGCCACTACTGTTTGCTGGTGCACAGCGGGGAGGGAGTCAAGCTCCTGCCCAGGACATACCACACTGCCAGCTAGTTAGTGAAGGTTTCAGGACTCAAGCAGTGAGCTCGTTAGCATGGTGAGTCTTCTCAGGAACACACACACACACACACACACACACACACACACACACCCCAGAAGCTTCATGGGAAGCCAGGTCCTCCAATGAACCTAGAAGGCTGCCCATGTTCATCACACTATCACAGCCAAGAATGAACCTTTTGGTCACCTCTCATCTGCCTCTCCCCTGACCTCACCTGTGCCTAAAGTGGGCATCCTAGAGCTGGCTCTGGAAGAGCATGGATGCATGGCAAGAAAAATGGCTGCAGCCCAGGGTATGGAATCCGGGTTGTGGCAGGCCTTTGCTATCTCCCTTTTCCTCTCTCCAGGAAGCCTTCACTTCTTCACTCCAGCTCCCTGCGATCCTGTTCACTGGGGCTCTCTGCACACTATGGTGTGTCAAAGCCCCCATCCATGTGCCAGCACCCCTCTCTCTACATGCAGGGTCTAAGTCTGCTCAAGTGACGGATCAAACAAACGAACCACTAACACCACCCCACATCACGTGCTCACTGCTCCAGGCCATCCCCTCCCTCTAAAGAGGGGGAAGGTAGACTGCTGTCCCTGCACACCACACACAGGTCCATTTCTTTTCTTCCTACTCTTCTCTACACACACTGGTGCCCACAGGCTCACGATGCCATCAACAGGAATCCAGCCACTGTGGAACACGCAGCTGACCCACAGCTCTTTCTCCGCAAAGCCCAGGGGAGCCAGCTGCAGCCTGAGGCCCAGGACAAAGGTTTCTTCCACCTTCCCCTGCTTCCTTTAGCACACTCTCCCTGGACTACTTGCTGATAAATGACTCAAAGCTGAAATACCAGTAATTATAGGGCCAGGGACAAGACTGACTCTGCCAGTCTCCACAGACAAAGCCTGTGAACTCAAGAACCCGTCTTAAAGGGACCAAATCTACTGTAGGGCAAGAGCACTCTGGGTCCTCCCTCCCATCCCCAGACACAAGCCTTCAGCAACACCCATAAGATGTCCTCACAGCATAACTGTGTCACCTATGAGAGGAGAGGCCCAGCATCCTGGAAGGTCAGGTCCCAAGTCCCCCTCCCTCCCTGTCCTACTCCAGGGGAAGGTGAAACCCAGGCAACTGGCATATCTTGTCCTCCCTGAGCAGTAAATCTTGGCCAAAGCAACTTGGACTCAGCAGAACTCCTCAATGCACAGATGAACTGGGGGAGGCCTGGGATTGCCACCCTCTTTCAACTGTGGTCAAGTTTCTAGGAATTCTGTGGATGGGCACTGTGGCACTTGCTTATAACCCCAGCACTCAAAGAGGGTCCCAAGTTCAAGGCTGGCCTGACTACATATCAAGACTAAAAAAGAAAAATTTACCTTAGACTACCGGAATGGGATGTACTTTAGGGTCCTTGAAACAGTTGCACTCAACGGTGTCTGCTGCCCCAGAGGCTCAATTCCACAACAGGAAAATGAAGCTTCTTCTACAACTATGAATTACAGGCAAGTGAGGGCCTTGCAAACCACAGCCGAGTTCTCCACCCCGGGCAATTCTAGGGAGAAGGAGGGTCGAGCAATTGGGAAGGAGGAAGATTTGCTATAGCCCCAGGGTGGAGCCACCACCTAGCTGGATGGGTGTGACTCCGGGAGTGTCACCACGCTCCCTGGACAGACAACTTCCCGGGACAGGAAGGACCCTGGGCGGCGGGCCACACACGGCTAGATTCCGCTGGCTTCTCCTCCCTTGTCTAACCCCTCGGCCATCTGGCTAGGCGTGCGGACCTTGGCTAGGCGCGGGCGCAAAGCTGCGCTGTTCCCATCCTCGAAGACAAGCAGCCTCCTCTTTCTAGGATCAATAGTCATTTTTTAAAGAGTCAGCGGACTCGATGAATCAACCACTCCCGGGGGAGGGTAGCAGCTCCCGAGCGTAACATCCGTTTACAAAACAATTCACTGCCTCCGCGGGAGCTCTGAGCAAAGCCTTACGGGGTCCCCAACAGGCTCGACCGAGGGGCCCTCCCGGGTCAGCCCCCCACTTCCCAGACCCAAGGAACCCGGCCTGGGGTCTGACGCCCTGCCCGGCGCTTCTCTCGCAGGGTCGCTCGCTGTCCCGGTGACAAGTCCCGACGACGGCGCCCCCTGTCGGCCCGGTCCCGACCTGGTCCTCACCTTATGGCCCCTCGCGCTCCACAGTCCCCGCAGTCCCCGCTCAGTCCCCACGCAGTCCCCGCTCAGTCCCCACGCAGTCCCCGCCGCCGCCGCTGCCCCCGGCCGGCTCACCAGTCCCGGCCGCGCTCCCGCAGCAGACCTGCACCGGCGCCGCCAACAAACTAGTTTCTCCGGCCTTCCCGCCCCGCCTTCCCGCCCCGCCTCCCCGGCCCGAAGCGCAGCAGCCAATCATAGGCCGCGCCTCTGTGACGGATGGGCCAACTAACCCGTAGTACAGCCGCGTGAGGAGAAAGGGGTGGTGATCCCGGCCGCCGGTACCGGGGGAGGCGGGGCGGGGAGAGGAAAGCCACTGCTACCAGATTCTTAAAGCGACAGGCCATTGCCTTCCGCCCTGGTGGCCAGAGTTGAAGAAAGAAAAGCGACCTTCTCTAGAGCTTTCCTAAGGAAGAAGCTTTGTAGATTACACACATGCTTCTTTCTGTTCCCGACTCACAATCATTTTTACAGAATTGCAATCTAACCCTGCCTATGTTAAGGAAATCATTGGTTATTCCCGGCTAGTTTCAATATAGTTTCTACAGCCGCAAATCCCTGTCCACACTCGGAATCCATATATTTCAGGGGAGAGGACATACTTCAGCTGTCCTGTCAAAACGGCCGTTATTTCTTACTAAACTTTTTTTAAAAATAGCCTTCCAATATTCTTTACACTATCGGAATTCTCTAGAGGAACAAAATTAATAGATAAAATCTATATCTGCATATACATAGATACACAACATATATGGAATTTATTAGACTGATTTACAGCCTGTGGTCTGGCCAAGAATCCAGTTATCAGTCCATGAAGTTGGATGTCTCAGCTGGTCTTCAGTATACTTTGGAATCCAGAAGTGGCCTCTAATACCAATGAAGGAATGAGTATACCAGTGAGAAGGAAGGCAAGAAGGCAAACATCAAGCGCTTCATTCTTTCAGGTCCTTTATGTAGGCTGCCACCAGAAGATCTAGCCCAGATTGATGGTGGTTCTTCCCATCTCCAAAGATCTGGATTTAGCGTGGTTCTTCCTATCGCAAATGATCCAACCAAGAAAAATCCCTCATAGGTGTGCCCTGCTGCTTGGGTTTTAGCTAGTTCCATATATAATCAAATTGACAATCAAGAATAGCCATCGCACAGGGCGTGGTGGTGCACACCTTTAATCCCAGCACTCGAGAGGCAGAGCCAGGCGGATCTCTGTGAGTTCAAAGCCAGTCGGGGCTACAGAGTGAGTTCCAGGAAAGGCACAAAGCTACACAGAGAAACCCTGTCTTGGAAAACAACAAGAATCACTAGGCCAGGCAGTGGTAGTGAGTGCCTTTAAACCCAGAACTGGGAAAACAGAGGCAGGATAGTCTCTGAGTTCAAGGCTAGCCTGGTCTATAGAGTGAGTTCCAGAACAGCCAGGGCTACACAGAGAAACCCTGTCTCGAAAAACAAACTAACAACAAAAACGAATTACTAGATGTCTTTACCCTATGACAGAGGGGTGTTGTGTGTATGCACTATAATTCTGAGACCTTGTAATCTGGGTTTGTCCTTTCTTCCACCACATCAGCTTGCTATGTGTCTGGTCTCCTTGTCTGTAAAGCAGCAGATGTAAACTCCCCCTGGAATATCTGCAGGATTGAAGGACCAAATAAGTCATCATTGAAACAGCTCACTTAAGGACACCAAGAGCCCAAGTTAAGAAAGTGATAAACTGTTCAGGCATAATAGTGCACACTTTTAATCCCAGGAGGCAGAGGCAAACAGATCTCTGTGGGTTCAAGGATAGCCTGGTCTACACAGTTCAAGGACAGCGATATGAGGTCAGAGTCACATTGTCAGATTCCATCTTAAAAACAAAAGTGACAAGCACCACAGAGGCACAGAAAGGATGGGGATAAATCCCAGAGAGCAGATTTATGCTCTCTTATGGCTAGTGCCAGGAGGAAGGTCTGTCAGGGAGGGGAGGGTGCAAAAGATTTGGAGATAAATAGCAGGCTGACTGGTGGAAAATGGAAAACAGATCCCTTGTGCAGAAAGCTGCTTAGCCTGGCAGAAAGAGATCTTTGCTACACACACAACATAAAGTGTACCGGTGGGAAGGCGGGAGCAGTCAGATGTAGCTGCAAGTAGCCTGGCGTCCAGGTTTGAATCTAACTCTGCCCCTCAAGACCTCCGAGGAAGTGCAGGCAAGTTGATCTGTTTTTGAGTGTCTGATTCTTGTAGGCAGAGGGAATATCACCAAACCTTCCCCATAGGATTATTGTAAAGAGCTAGGGCTTGCAGCCAGTAAATGCTCAATAGAGTGTCTCCATTTGGCCCAGATCTGGAGACATTTAAGGCAGAAGGGCTCCGTCCTATATTTTAAGAGGAGCCTTGGCCAGAGGTGACCAGTTGGCCTAATGTGCTGTTAAGGAACTTTCCAAAGGGAAAAGGCAGCATCAAACAACAGTTTCATTCAATGAATGACAGCCTGCATTTATAGTTTTAGTACCCTGCCAATTTCATGAGGCTACAGCACTTAGGTCTTTGTGGGCTGGATAAAGGTTCCCATGCAAAATTGATTCTTAGCAAATTCATAGCCGTGACCATGGTTCCTTAAAGGCTCTCTGTGAACTTGTACATGCTAACCATCTAAAATCCGGCCCACATTATCACTGTTCCCATCTTCAACTCTGAGGCATAAATGAGGTATGGCATACATGAATATTAAATATAGCAAATGAAAAGACATCAGAGCAAGAACACGGGTTGAATTATAGACTTTAGCCATGAGCTGAAAGAAGAGATAAGTCTGCTCTGCCAATGTTTCAGTTTTAGCATGGACCCTGTAGCCTCCCACTGTCAGAGCCCCTACCTGCCAGGCCAGCCCAGCACACATGGAATCCTGAGGGGAAGGGGCCCACCTCGGTTACCTCAGAAATCTCGGTGTTATACACAGTGGGCTTTGCAGTTTTGAAGTACTTCCAGCAAATCTTGTAACATTCAGAACTCTTTTTTATTTTTTATTAAAACTAGATTCTTCTATCATAGAATGCATCTCTACAACAGCTCCCTCCCCCCACTGCTGCCAGCTCTCCCTACCTCTCCTCTCCCCCAGATCTACTCCCCCTCCATTTTCTCAGAGCTCTCTTATACGGAATATGAGAGAAAAGATGAAATTAACTATGACATAAATAAGACAGAAGTTTGTTTCTGCAAGGGCAGCTGAGAAATACAGACTTTTTTTTTTTTTTTTTTTTTTTTTTGCCAGTGCTGGGGACTGAACCCAGGGCCTTGTGCTTGCTAGGCAAGCGCTCTACCACTGAGCTAAATCCCCAACCCATATATGTATGATCCTTATTGACAGATAATTCACATAGTATACAATTTTCCTGTTTACACAATTTGATAGACTTTAGTCTAGCATCCTAATAGGCCCATAACACCATCACCACTTCCTTTTTTAGAACATCTCTGTCTTCAATTTCTTTCTTTCCCATTTTTTTTAATGCTGAATGCTGTTTATTGAAGGAGGGAGGAGGTCTTAAATACAGGCTTACAGCACAATGGGAGAACCCTGGAGGGCAGAAGTTTGCTTCTGATGTTTTACAATCTTGTATCTAAGCTGTTAACGCCCAATATGCTGGATACACAGACAAGGAACTTCCCTTAAACATTCAGGAGGGTGGAATCTCACAGGGAATTAGCATAGGGAGGATATCAAGGTCAAGGTCAGCAAGCAAGGCAACAGTTACCCAAAAGGGGGGGGGAGGGACCTACAGCCCCCCCCACTTTTACTAAAAAATGAGCTTCTGACTTAGGTTGCGTGGGACATCAGCAGGTCAGCTTACCCGTCATGGAGACACCTGTCCAGGCCACACAGGTGTTCTGTCTTAGGTTGGTGAGTACCCCCCAGGAATTACCCGTCTCTGAATACTCATTATCATACAGGCTCAATCGTGTGACAGCTGCAGAGTTAACTGTTGCCAAAGATCTCTAAGTGACACTGGGCTTACAACCTGTGTGTTGGACACAGAATAGATCAACAGAAGTCTTAACCCACCAATAGCGGGTAGGCTAAAGGCAACTGAGCCATTCCTTTCCTTAATGAGCCTTACTGCAAATTGGAGTCCTTGTAAGATGGTATCCCAAACGTAAATGGAACTTGAGTTTGTAAATGTAAGTTTCAAAGCCAATCGAAATGTATATAACTATTGATTTAAATTTGTCATGCCCAATAGAATAAAAGATTAATTAACTCTGGTAGCTACTTTTGCTGCCAGGGTCTCCACTGTGCTAGCTGTAGTAACCAATTACGAAATGGCAATCCCAGAAACAGTAGTAGCAGTGGTCGCTGCTGTTATAACAGTAACAACAACAGCAGCTATGTCAAATTCTCTTCTGAAGCGTGTGGGCATCCATTGGCATGGACACAACTCCAGGAACACGAACCGCCGAGGCCCATTGAGAAATACAGACTTTCATGTAAATATTTCTCTTCTCGCTATAAGCTATGGCTCTGGTAACAGGGGAGAAGGAAGGACAGGTGCTTCATGTCAACCAACACTCCTACCCTACACCCACTAAGATCGCCATCTAGCTAGTACTTCAGGGAGCCCACAATTTAAGGCCTGTTTGGTTTTGTTTCTTTGTTTGTTTTGGTTTTCTAGATTTTTTTTTAAGACAAGGTCTCTCTACATAGCCCTGGCTGCCCTGGGTCTCACTAAGTAGACTAGGTGGGCCTCAAATTCACAGAGATCCACCTGTCTCTGCCTCCCACATGCTGAGATTAAAGGCGTGCACCACCATGCCCTGCTAGTTTAAAGTATCAAAAAATTCTAGAATGAGCCTGGGGTGATAATCAGTCGGCAAACTGCAAGCAAATGACCTGAGTTCAATAAACAAAACCTACCTTCGAAGGCTGGGCTTGGAGGGGTGGACATTTGTAAAGCTAGCGGGAGACAGAAGGATACCAAAGGACTCCTGGCCTGTCAGCTTGGCCAAAATGAGCCTCAGGCTAAGGATAGACCTTGACTCCAAGGAGATGGATGGAATTCTTGGAGGTGGCCTTTGTGAGGTTATTATCTGGCTTCCACATACATGCACACACATTCACTTTCACATCACACACATGAAAGGGACACACATAAAAAGCAAATCAAAGTTGATGTATAGAACTCAATGCACACTTTCCCTTAAGCATTCATGAAACAAGAACAAGATTGCATATGTCTGGATCTGGAAACAGACAGTACTAAATTTAAAAAAGAATTTAAATTACATAATGTGTGCTTTGACTTTAATGGGACCAAACTAGAAACTAGCAACAGAAAGATAATGAGAAAATTTCTAAACATGTAGAAATTTAATAATATACTTTTAAAAAAATCTCTGTTTTGTAGCTCTGACTGTCCTGGAACTCCCTATGTAGACCAGGTTAGCCTCGAACTCACAGAGATCTCCATACCTCTGCTTCCTGAGTGCTGGGATTAAGAGTGTGTAACACCACACCTGGTGTAAATAATATATTATTTAATTACTGTAGACAAAAAGAAAACAAATCTTAAAGTGAATAATCTTTTTTAAAATAATCTTAGGAAAATACACAAGCTGGGCATGGCGGCACATGTTTGTAACCCAGCAATTGGGCAGCAGAGGCAGAAAGATCAGGAGTTTGGGATACATGAGGCTTTGTTTCAGAACACACATACACACACACACACACACACACACACACACACACACACACATCTCAAGATGTCACTCAAGCCAATGTAATATTAAATGTCACATAATGGGCACATTATGTGGGTAATTACGATAAGATCAGTTAGATCCTGATAAAGTTTAATGTGTTACAGCAAGGAAAGGCAAATACAGTTAAAAATTTACTGTGAGCCGGGCGGTGGTGGCTCATGCCTGTAATCCCAGCACTCAGGAGGCAGAGGCAGGTGGATTTCTGTGAGTTCAAGGCCAGCCTGGTCTACAGAGCTAGTCCAGGACAGGCTCCAAAGCTACAGAGAAACCTTGTCTTGAAAAACCAAAAAAAAAAAAAAAAAAATTACTGTGTTCTTCAAGATAGTTAGAAGGAGGTTTGTAAATGTTCCCATCACAAAAGACAAGTGTTTGAAGTGCTGGGTATGGTAATTACCCTGATTTGATCATCTCACTTACACATCTATCAAAAATCCCACATTGTAGACCATAAATGTATTGTTATGTACCAGCTTTATAACAAGTCACAAAAGTCCAGTTCCCTATAAAACCAACAGATCAAGCAGGAATCTCCTTCATGAGATAGTGTTTGCTTAAAATCAGAAAGATTGATTTGGGCACCAGCTGGCAAATGCCTGGACCATCTCCTTCTCCTGAAAAGAGCAGATTGCCAGGAAACCTACACACAGCTCAGCAGGCAGAGTGTCCATGCCTCTCTCTTCCACTGTTTTTTCGGGACTTAGTTTAAACCTAGGTCCTCAGGCAAGCTACTGAGCTACATCCCCAGCCCATCCAAGGTTTCACTGATCTTCCTCCAAGATTGACAGGGTATCTTTGAAATGTTACAGACCTACACTGGAGGTGTGGAGGGTTATTGTGTTTGCTTTTTTATTTTTACACAGGAAATGATGGAGCTTTCGAGTTGAAGTTCTTCATGACATCATTTACGTGAAATAATATCACAGACAATGGATAATATGCACATTGGACTACTACCAAATGAATATACAAAGTATCAAAATGTGAGGTGCAGCCGAAGGAGTCCTGGGATATCGACAGCATTCAGTACATCAGAAGGGAGTAAATTAAGTTCCCACTTCAAGACAAGGGGAGAAAAGAGCAAGGGAGGAGAGGGTGCTGTAGGGTGTGAGAAGGCTAGAGGACAGAGAGATGAATGTGATCACTGTGTATTATATATATGGACGAGATTCACAAGTAAATTAATTTTTTGTTGGAGCTGAAGATTGAACCCAGGGCCTTGCACTTGCTAGGCAAGCGCTTTACCACTGAGCTAAATCCCCAACCCCTGTAAATTAATTCTTAAAGAGTGATTTTTAAATTTAAAAATTTTAAATTTTAAACGTAGATGCCTGTCAACTGAAGAATGGATTAAGAAAATGTGGTACATATACACAATGGAGTACTACTCAGCAGAGAAAAACAATGACAGCATGAAATTTGCAGGCAAATGGATAGAACTAGAAAATATCATCCTGAGTGAGAGGTAACCCAAACCAAGAAGAACAAACATGGTATGTACTCACTCATAAGTAGATTCTAGATATAAAGCAAAGAACAATCAGTCTACAACCCACAGAACCTGGGAGGATGTATAGCAGGGGGGACCCTAGGATGACTGTGGCTTATAATAAGTTTTGGTTTTATTCAATTACTGGGCAAATCTCAATTAAACATTTCACTATTAGGATAAGAATTAATACTGTATCAAGCTGATAATAGAAAAATAAATAAAAGTGGAATTTTTTTATAAGATTTATTTATTATGTACACAGAAGAGGACGCCAGATCTCATTACAGATGGTTGTGGGCCACCGTGTGGGTGCTGGGAATTGAATTCGGGACCTCTGGAAGAGCAGTGGATGCTCTTAACCCCTGAGCCATCTCTCCAGCCCAGAAAAAAATTTTTCAGTCTAACATATTGTGAAAATCTCTATCAGATGAGCAGAACACTGTAGACAAATTCTAAACGGTCTTATTAAATAAGAAACACAGAGCCATACAGCGTTAAAGCCAAGAGATCAGAGCAAGAGCCACGACTACCTTATCTGACCACCTCCACGCTGTTCCTCCCACCACCACCCAGAGAGAGACCTTCTTCCTATTTGACTGTATTTTTAATTGCCTTTCTGTTCTGCCATCTCATTGGCTCTAAACTCAACCACATGACTTCCTTGTCACTGTCTGTCTATACAGACCTTAGGTCTCTATGGTTGATACTGGGATTAAAAGTTCAGGTCAGCTTGCTTGGCTGTGTCCTTGACCACACAGAGACTCTACCTGCCACGTGATCGGATTAAGGGCGTAAGCCACCACTGCCGGATTTCTGCTAAATGGCTATGACCTCGGATCTCCAAGCAACTTTATTAACATACAAATAAAATCACACTTCAGCACAAATAAAATATCACCATAGAACACATAAATAAAACACACGTTACAGTCTTTTTCCCAAGTTGTATATCACAACAAGTATTACATGGCAGATCTCTATAAATGGAGTTCCTGACGATGCAATATTTCAGCTGGGTCTTGGGAAAGGGCTCAGTAGTACAAGTGTTTGCCCCCAGGCCTGATGACCTGAGTATGTGACTCTGCAGTCCTACATGAGAAGAAGAGAGAACTGACTTCCTCAAGTTGTCCTCTGACCTCCACACGTGTGAGGTAGCACATGTGTACATTCACACAATTAATTAATTAAAAAGTGAAATCTTGGGGCTGGGGAGAGGGCTCAGTGGTTAAAAGCACTGGCTGCTCTTCCAGAAGACCGGGGTTCAATTCCCAGTAACCATAGGGTGGCCCACAACCATCCGTAAAGAGATCTGGTGCCCTCTTCTGGCCGCAGGCAGAACATGGTATTAATAACAATAATAATAATAATAATAATAATAATAATAATAATAATTGAAGTGAAATATTTCAGTCAAATGGTGATATTTCTATATGACAAAAAAGCATAACCCAAATGCAAGGAAATAATGAAGAGCAGAAAAATATGAGGAAGAAAAAAATCAATAAAACAAAAAATTCTGGTTGTTGAAAAGATTACTAAAACATAAACATCTAATGAGAACAACAAAAGCAAAAAGACAGAGGTCACACTTACTAAGAACAATGAGGAGCTGGCCCCACACACCCTTGGCTCTCTCATTATGAATCCAATGGAGGTGAGCTAGCAGCAGCTTGAGAGAGATAAATATGACACCTTTTTGAAGAAAGGTCCAATTCTTCCAAAACCAAGAATTAGCAAAGGAATCTCCCTCGTTCTGTAACCACTAAAGAATCAGAATTAGTGAAATAACAGATTCCAAAAAGTAATTGTCCAAGTCCTGAGAGTCTCACTGGAGAATCTGTGAGATGTTTAAAGAATGAAACCAAGGAGACATAATGTCTTCCAAGAACCAGGATGGAGTTTATTAGTGAGGTTCTCTTCAAAACAAAAAATATCACATCTGTCTGTCTGTCTCTATCTCCATATGTGCACATTCATATATAGCATTTTGTCACATAAAAAAGTGATGATAGTTTTTTTCTTTTTGTTGTTGTTTTTCATGGGTTTTTTTGTTGTTGTTGTTGGGTTTTTGTGTGTGTGTGGTTTTTGTTTTTTTGTTTTTGTTTTTGTTTTTGTTTTTGTTTTTGTTTTTTTGAGACAAGGTCTCTCTATGTAGCCCTGACTACTCTTGAACTCTCTGTAAACTAAGCTGGCCTTGAATTCAGAGAAATCCCCTGCCTCGAATGCTGACATTAAAAGTGTATGGGAGTGGAGGTGGGGAGCTGCAGGGATGGCTCAGAGGTTAAGAGCATTGGCTGCTCTTCTAGAGGATTTGGGTTCAATTCCAAGCACCCTGTCTGTACCTCCAGTTCCAGGAGATCTGTCAACCTCAAACAGACATACATGCAGGTAAAACACCAATGAACATAAAATAAAAATAAATCAATAAAATTAAATTTAAAAAAAAGGTCTGTGCCACCACGCCAGCCCAACTTCATGTATAATTTTTAAAAATGTATTAGATTGGCTGACCTCAAAGCTGGTTGGATAATCCTGTAATAGTCATCTGTTTGCTAAAAGCTCAAAGAACCCTGTAAGTTACCCAAGCCAAGAATCTAGTACCTCCAGGACAAGAGGGAGCAAGCCGACTTTCAGCCCTATTCAAAGAATGAGGGCCTGAAAGCTCCCTCCATAGCCTTTGGTGGGAGTCTGCAGGAAAGGCCAGGGACCTGGTGATCAACGCCCTCAAGTCAAGGTAGGACCCACAGGCACATCGGATCAGGAAGTTGGACTCCACATGTGCTATCTGCCTTCCTCTTCCTTATGCTTTTTCTCCATGAACACTCTGAGCCTGCTGGACAGAGCCATCTCCATCAGGGTGGGTCTTCCCCCAACTCAGTTGCTGACTCATGAGCCAAACTGCTGTAGAAACGCTCTCACAGACACACCCAGAGGTGTGCTTTACTCTCCCCCTGGCATCCTCTCATGCCAATCAAGCTGACAATGCAGATTAAATCATTACAGGAAGTAACAGCCCAACTTCCTTTATGAACCCACTATTGCCTTGTCATCAAAACCAGTAAAACAAAACAAATGACGGAGAGAAAGTATATAGGGGTATTTTCATGAACTGAGCACAAGGGCCCTCTCCAAAACACCAGCAGAGTTCAGTGATCTAGATCCATGACTCGGTTGGATTAATTCAAGGTATACAAGGCTAATTTGCTATCCAAAAGCTAATCAACATACTCTGCCATATAAACAAACTTTTAAAAGCTTGTGACAAAATTCTCCAGCTATTTATGATCAAAGCTCTCAGCAACTTTTTAGGTTTTTTTTGTTGTTGTTTTGTTTTTGTTTTTGTTGTTGTTTTTTGTTTGTTTTTTTTGTTTTGTTTTGTTTTTTTGTTTTTTCAAGACAGGGTTTCTCTGTAGCTTTTAGAGCCTGTCCTGGACTAGCTCTGTAGACCAGGCTGGCCTTGAACTCACAGAGATGCACCTGCCTCTGCCTCCCAAGTGCTGGGATTACAGGCGAGCGCCACCACTGCCCTGCAGCTCTCAGCAACTTAACTGAATATTACTTGACAGAGAGCATCTATGAAAAGCTCATAGAATGTTTAGTCTAAGATTCAGAAGAAAGAATAAGTAGGAAAAAATCATTCTTCAGATCGGAACACTTATCAATTATGAAAAAATGTGTTAAGTAGTTTTTGGTGTGTGTGTCTTTTTTTTTTTTTTTTCAGAGCTGAGGACTGAACCAGGGCCTTGCGCTTGCTAGGCAAGTGCTCTACCACTGAGCTAAATCCCTAACCTATGTTATGTGTTTAAAAAAAAAAAAACAACAAACTTTTTTTGTGTGTTTTTTTTGAGACAGAGTTTCTCTGTGTAATTTTGGTACCTGTCCTGGAACTCACTCTGTAGACCAGGCTGGCCTGGAACTCACAGAGATCTGCCTGGCTCTGCTGTCCGAGTGCTGGGATTAAAGGTGTGTGCCACCACTGCCCGGAAGTAAAATGTTTATTTATAGGCCCCAAGGGGACACAGATTAATGGGATAGACTGAGGAAACCAGAAATTGGCTCACATATATGTGGTCATCTTATTTTAGACAAAGATAAGGAAACAATTCGATGCAAAAAGTATAGAAATATCAAATGCCACTCTCTTCGGTCACACACTATAAACTCCTGCTTAGGACAAGGGATTCAGATATTTTTGTCTCCCTCACCTTGTGAGATTTAGATGCAAAGGTTTTAATCCCCCACCTAGTAAACCTTGGTTTACACAAAGGCCTCCTATTGCATTCCAGGAATCTGATGGCCTGGAGCAGTGACCCCTTTCTCCCTTCATTTTCTGCTCACCAATTCTTTTCAGACTAGCCAATGGAATAACACAGAGAGGTCTGACCCCAGCCAAAGGGAAAAAGACACAGTCACCACCTGAGTTAGAGTAAACACCAAATGCACTTCCTGCCTCTGTGTTTGTCTTTCTGAAGCACCCTTAGGATCAAGAGCCAGTTTGCCTTGTCCAGACACTCTGTTGGAATGGTGGTCTCTTTCTTTGTAACCCTCAACAGAAGGATTACTGTTTAAACAACAACAACAACAAAAAAAAAAAAAAATTGTTGAAGCAACTAAAACAGACACACACAACAAAACAGTAAGCTTTAACCTAAGCCTCAGATCGTAAACAAAACTCATCCACAGAGAATCACAGACTTAAAACACAAAACTATAAACTTCCAGAAAGAATGAGGCAAGGGGCTTGTCTTAGTTAGGGTTTTTATTGCTGTGAAGAGACACCATGACCAGGGCAACTCTTTTTTTGTTTTGTTTTGTTTTTTGTTTTTTGGTTTTTTTTGTTTTTTTTTTTCCAGACAGGGTTTCTCTGTAGCTTTGGAGCCTGTCCTGGACTAGCTCTGTAGCCCAGGCTGGCCTCGAACTCACAGAGATCCACCTGCCTCTGCCACCCAAGTGCTGGGATTACAGGCATGCGCCACCACCGCCCAGCTCAGGGCAACTCTTATAAAGAAACATTTAATTGAGGCTGGCTTACATTTTCAGAGGTTCAGTCCATTATCATCATGGTTCTGAGCAAGGCAGGGAACCTGGTGTACAGGCAGACTGTGCTGGCTACAACTTGGCTTGTAGGAAACAGGAAGTTGACTGAGACATTGGGCAGTAACCTGAGCATAGGAAACTCAAAACTCAACCCCACACTGACACACTTTCTCCAATAAGGCCATACCAACTCCTACAGAGCCACACCTGCTAATAGTGCCACTGGCTATAAGATTACGGGGGCCAATTACATTCAAACTACTGCAGAGCTGGAGAGCTGACCCATTTGTTAAAGTCTGCAGAGCCATGAAGGCCTGGGTTCAGATCCTCCACATCCATGTAAAAGCTGTTAAAGTGCATTTGTGCAACTAAGTTGACTCCAAGGTTTAGAAGTTGAGTAGGTAAGCGATGTTACCCTCAGAAAGGGTGTGTGTATGTGTGTGTGTGTGTGTGTGTGTGTGTGTGTGTGTGTGTGTGTCAGGGTGGGGAGTGAGGGGGTAGGGGTTTGGGGGCGAGCTTCACTCTTCTAGAACTCCACAGAAGGCGATGTGAACCTTGAGGACATACAACCTCCCAAAGATCTCCCATGGTTTGACAGAATGTCATCACTCTGACAAGCCCCTGAGAGCAATTTAAAGACAGAAAGCGTTTATTTTGGTGCCTAGAACGGTTTCCACTGTGGTTCTCTGGTGTCATTACTTTAGGCCTGAGGTAATATCGTCATGGTGGAGAGGACATGTGGAGAAAGGAACTGTTCAAGTCACAACTACCAGGGAGGGAGAGAATGACCGGAAGAGGTGAGGTGTCTTTCTAGGACAAGCCCCTGTGACTTAGTCCCCTAAATCAGGCCCCACTGTCTGCACTTCTGTCTCTCAGAGGTCTATTCAGAGTGTAACTCCATCGGTGGATCACCCCACGGCCTCACTATTGACACTGCTTGCACAACATGTGAGCTTTCGGATCGTTGCATCTAATGCACAGACATACCTTACTTTCTGCCAGACTAAGTAAGTTCAGGGAAAAACAAAGTTCCCTGTTGTTGACGCTGTTATTAATGTTATCATTCTCCCTAAGCAAAGCTTTGGTTCCTCACATTGTTCTCTCAGTTCTAGCATTTGTTAGGAAAGGATTTAAAGCCAGCCAGCAGTGATGGCGCAGAGGCAGACAGATCTCTATGAGTTGGAGGGTAGCCTGGTCTACAGAGTGAGTGAGTGAGCTAGGGATACATAGAGAAATCCTGTCTTGGAAAAAAAAAAAAAAAAAGTCTGAAGTCCTGTGTGGCTGCAGGAGACATCTGAAGTATCAAATTTAGTCTTGCACTGGGTAAGAAAACTTGAATTTCTAGCAGTTTCTAGCTGCCAGACAATGAGAAAGCCAGAGGAAATTGGGTTAATAATGGTCATTACTGAATTTTTTGCAATGGCCCTTTGACCATATTTCATGAAGAAGATTTTCATCACTCGTGGACTAATAATAATGGAGAAAAGCTATTCCTTTTGCAGGAAGACTTCAGACTGAAAAACAAAAACAAACAAAACAGGCCACAGAAGCCTGATGGTCTCGCCATCCGTGGAGGAAACTGGGACTGAAGTTACAGCAGGCTAATTCATCTTCCAGGCACACTGGTCCTGATGAGGAGGATGGGGACAGTGAAGACTCACCTGTCCTCGGGTCTGTGCCTGATTCCTTAGCCGATCTCTGGGACCCAGAACACGGGCAGAAGGATGACATCTGTGAGCCTCAGCACAGAACAAGTTTCTGGGATCCAGAGCGGGTGGCAGAGAACATCCCCATTTGAGTTGTCTGTGGCAGATTGCCTGTAGGGACTGGGTTGGCGGAGGAAAGGGAGTAGGAGTCGGGATGTGCGTGGCTCCAGGGAACCTTGACTCATTCTCTGATGGTGAAAACAGAGAAGATGGGAGATCCTCAAAAACCTTCAGAGAATCAGGTGGCGGCGTTTGTGCGAGGACTTTCTGTTCTTTCAAAGGAATTAAATTTCTACCGTCTCACGTAATCCATACCGCATGGTTCCCATCCAGATGCTGACTCTGAGGTCCACTTTGGGAACCCCGCAGGGCCATGAAGGCTCCAGAAAGCCTACTTAGTCTCCTCTCTTTAGAAAAACTGCACTCCCAGCAAAGCTCAGGAAAGTCTATCTGGGACGTAAAACAACCCTGTCGTTCAGTTGGAAGCAAAGGGTGGGTTGAGCAGCCTCAGACCAGTTTCCTTGTATCTCATTTAGTAGATATTTAATGATAATTGGCTTTTGAGTTGCTTTAAAAAAATATTTTAGGTACTTGGGGATTTAGCTCAGTGGTAGAGCACTTGCCTAGCAAGCACAAGGCCCGGGGTTCGATCCTCAGCTATAATAATAATAATAATAATAATAATAATAATAATATTTTAGAGCAGGGTGGTGATGGTGCACACCATTAATCCCAGCACTCAGGAGGGAGAGGCAGGTAGATCTCTGAGTTCAAGGCCAGTCTGGTCTGCAGAGTGAGTTCCAGCACAGCCAGGGCTACAACGGAATTTTAGAGCCTGTATATTCTTCTAGCTTCTAGTATTTCAATAGGTAGTGCTGGTTAAAGAGGCGCTGCTCGTGGCTGGCGGAGAGTGCCAGACAGAAGAGTCATTGCAACATAGTTACCTTTTAGAGCTTTATTGGGAGAGAGAGGGACAGAGGGTGGGGGGGGAGAGACAGAGAGACAGAGAAACAGAGAGACCACACAGAGGGAAAAGAGAGGAAAGAGAAAAGGAAGGCACAGAGGGCCTGCCCACTTTTTAGGCTAGGACACCATCGCAGGCTGATGACGTTAATTAAGGACAGTCCTTAAGGTAGATCATCTGAGTGTTAGACAACCTCCCAAAAATTGGGCATAGACCCGATGCCCTAGTGCCTAATGCAAGGCTCCCTAAGTCTCTCCCAAAGGTCCCTTTTCATCTAAGAAATGCTTCCATGACCCTAGATGTCTTAGTTTCATTTTCTGTTGCTGTGAGAAAACACCGACAACAAAATCAACATGGGGAGCAAGGGTTTATTATAACTCTATTCCAGATTATGGTCCATGATCCATGGGAAGTCCCAGGGTCAAAGCTTGAGAGAGTTGATCCCCCTTCTACAGTCAACAGAGAGAGAGAGAGAGAGGGAGGGAGGGAGGGAGGGAGGGAGGGAGGGAGGGAGGGAGAGAGAGAGAGAGAGAGAGAGAGAGAGAGAGAAATGAGTTCTTGTATGCATGCCCACTGCTCAGCTTTCTCCCTCTTCATACAATCCAGGACCCAAACTCAGGGAAAGGAGCCTCCCACTCTTAGGTATAGTGATATTTTATTTGTATTGAAATGTGATTTTATTTGTATGTCAATAAAGTTGCCTTGAGGTCAGAGCAAGCCAGAGCAGAAGCTGAGCAGTAGTGGGGCACACCTTTAATCCCAGCACTTGGGAGGCAGAGCTAGGCGGATCTCTGTGTGTTCAAGGACACAGCCAGCATGGCAGACACACGCCTTTAATCTCAATACCAACCATAGAAGACCTGGAGATCTGTACAAACAGGCAGTGACAAGGAGGTCATGTGGCTGGGTTTACAACCAATGAGAAAACAGAACAGAAAGTCTTTAAATAGACAGGACACACAGCAGTAGGTCTCTTGCGGAGAGGAAGAACCGCAGAAGCAGTGAAGGGTAAGGTTTTCCGCTCTTGCTCTGACCTCGTGGTTTTTAACTCTGCAATCGGTTCTGTGTTTCTTATTTAACAAGTCGGATACATCTACACTTAGGGCTGGTCTTCCCACATCAATTAATGTAATCAGCACTCCCTCCCACCATACAAGGGCAACTGAGCAGGATAATCTAATCTAGATGATCCTTTATTGAGACTCTACTCACATGATTCAAGTGGACAATTACAACTAAAAATCACACACCAGGCACATAGATCTCTGAAACAGAAGTGTAAAGCAAACATTTACAGATAATAGATCTTAAAGAAATTCAGTTTATGCCAGGTGTGGTGGTGCATGCCTTTAATCTCAGAACTTGAGGAGGCAGAGGCAAGCAGTTCTCTGTGAGTTGAAGGCCAGCCCTGTCTACTAAGTGAGTTCCAGCACAGCCAGGGCTACACTCAGAGAAACAAAACCAGGCCAAAATAAAACAAAACAGTCGGTCCTTCATCCGCAATGGAGTCTGGAAACATTGGTTCTGGTAGCAATAAAGGAGTCAGCATCAGCAATGGGTAAATCAAGCCCTCAGCAAAGGAAAGGATGAGTGAGCAAGAGGTGAATAAGCTTCCTTCTGACCTGTTGTTGTGTTGTTTTTTAATCTGGGATTCTAGCAGAAGGCAACACCCATACCCCGTGTACGTCTACCTGCATCAACCAAGGCAGTCAGGACAGATTTTTCAAATAAGGATCCCTGCTCTCCAGTGACTCTAATTTGTGGAGATTTGATACTTAACCCAACCATCACCCAACACTGAGAAATGATGGTGAGAAAATATTCAGGGCTGGAGAGATGGCTCAGAGGGTAGGAGCACCAATTCCCAGCAACCATATAGTGGATCATAACCATCTATAATGAGATCTGATGCCCTCTTCTGGTGTGCAAGCAAACGTTTAGACAGAACACTGTATATACAGTAAATCGATGAGAGAGAGAGAGAGAGAGAGAGAGAGAGAGAGAGAGAGAGGAAGTATTACAGTCTTTGTTGTCTGCAATTAAACCAATGTGAATAGTCTCAGATCTGAGCTGTTTCAGGCAGTGTTTAACAGCATTACGGAGAACAGTAACTTGCAATATGAAGTGCACGTGTGTGTGTGTGTGTGTGTGTGTTTGTGTGTGTGTGTGTGTGTGTGTGTGTGTTCAGAAACAAGGCTCTAGTGAAGGGTGAACGTTGCAAGGAATACCTCAAATTTTTTTGTTTGTTTGTTTTTTCTTTTTTTTTTTTTTCCGAGACAGGGTTTCTCTGTAGCTTTGGAGCCTGTCCTGGACTAGCTGTGTAGACCAGGCTGGCCTCGAACTCACAGAGATCCACCTGCCTCTACCTCCCAAGTGCTGGGATTACAGGTGTGAGCCACCACCGCCCAGCCAAAAATAAATTTTTAAAAAGTGAATTGTGTGGCCTGTACACATCCAGAAACTTTTACTGTTGGCAGACTTTCCACAGCCCCATTTTCAGGTTGCAGGACCCACAGTCCAAGAAGCTCTCTTAAGCTCCTGAAGAAGAAGATCCTGACAGAACATGATAACTACAGAACATGATAACGAACTTGGCACCAAAGGCTGGAACACCAGACGGGGGCAACTTTCATAGGGTTGTCACTGAAACACTTCTCAGCTGAGAGGCAGAGAGCCAGGGCTCCTGAGGGAACAGTGAGGCACAGTCCTTACATAACTCCCACCAGTGCCAGGAGAGCAGCTCCCGGATTCTTCAGACACGGCTTTCGTTTTTGGCTGCTGAGAAATGTCAGCTCTTCTTTCTGTAATAAAGATGCAGGGTGTCCTCCATCACCCTCCAACCCAGGATGGAGGAAAGAAAGGGACCCCGCCTCGCCCCCACTGAGCATCTCTGGCTGCACCTGAGGGTTTGGAGATCCCTGGCTCTTCTGCTGGACTCTGGTCTCTGTGTAACTTGAACGTTGAAGCCCACTGAGCACCACCTGCTCACCCCTGGAGGCCCTCAGAAGCAGGCTTGTGGCACTTCTATTTGTCTGCTTTCTATTGTTTCATTTCACGTGTAGGGGTGTTTTGTCTGCATGTATGTCTGTGTACCACACATGCACCTGGTGTCTAAAGAGACCAAAAGAAGTGGCAGATGGTTGTGAGCCACCACAGGGTTGCTGTGATGGAACCCAGGTCCTCTGGGAGAGCAGCCAGTGCTCTTAACCACGGTGTCCACTCTCTAGTCCTATCATTATTTCTTTACTTATTTTTATTTCAGTCTACACAACAGTTCTGATTATTCTCCCAATATTGCCTTTCAGGAAAAAGCACTAGGGTTTTGTTGTTGTTGTTTAATGATTTGGGCTTAGAGAGAAATTTACAGGACATATAGGACCCAGAGCCCATCAGCCATCGCTGTCTGCAATGTCAGTATTTTTTGTTGTGTCTTTTGAAACACTCAGCCTTGAACTGCTCGATGAACATTGATGAATTCATGAGTACGGAAGCGTTTGACGCTGTTGTAAAATGGCACTTACTTTACATTTTCATTTTCTGTTAGTTTGTTGGTCTGACCTAGATATATAACCTTCAGTGTCTCTGATAAGCTGACTTATTTAAGTATAGTAGTTAATGTAACCATCATCTCCTTGGATAACGGTTTTATTTCTTCCTTCCAGTTCTCAGGGTTATTTTTTTCTCATACTTTATGGCATTGCCTATGACCTCAGAGATATGGGTGACAGCATGGTCCTCAAAGGCAACCTATCTTGTTCCTGATTTGGGGGAGGGGGGGGTAGACTCTCAGTATTTTGGATGTAAGTGGACTACTTGATGGAGATTCTGTAGCCAAGCTGTAGTGAATCCCTCCTATGCTCTACTTTGGATTCTCCACCTCCTTCTCCCATGTGGCTCCAACTCTGGCTGCTGGAGGCATCTTTTTATCAGGTCTGAGCAGGGTCTAGGCGCACAGCACCTTTCTTTTGTGCTGCATGACTCTTCCTTCACACCTAGAGAGCCACCCTGCCAGTGCTGAGTCAACACTTCATGGATCCCCAGTGTGCGTTCACATAAGCACAATCCCTAGTTCATCTTTGACGTGTGTAGACAGAAGCTAGATGATCAGTTTGCCTTTTCTGTTTCTGAGCTAGGAAGCTGACGGTCCAGGCAGGGCCCAGTTGCCAGTGTCTCACATTGGCTCTCCTCCCTGATTGCCTCATCTGCTGTAAGTCACTACTGGAGCACCTTGGGATTCCTTTGGGCTTGGCTGTCTGGGAATCCCAGAGCAAGATCACTGACAGTGAATATGATGCTTAAAAAGATAATTTTGGACATTATTTGCCAGTTGAAAGAGTAAGGATCCTATTATTAGTACTACGTGTGTGTGTAACGGTGACCCCGGTAATTGACATGTGGTTCATTTAGATAAGCTGCAGGTGGGAAGCCAGGCACATTTTCTGTGATAGATGTGGTACTTGGATGCTGGTCCTCCAATGATAAGCACAGGGACTGTGGATACAAGCTGTGGGAAGCCTTGACAAGCCAGCCAGCTGCCATCCAACTGTACCAGTGCTCTGAAGTCATGAGCTATTTATTTGTTTGTTTGTTTAGTTTTGGTTTTTCAAGGCAGGATTTCTCTGTGTAGCCCTGGCTGTTCTGGAACTTGCTCTGTAGAGACCCACCTGTCTGTGCCTTCTGGGACTAACAGTGTGCACCACCATGCCTGGCTTCCTTTCCGTTTCTGAAGTGGGATCTCACCATCCCACCTAGGTTAGACCTGAACTTAATGGGCTCAAGTGATACTCCAGCCTCAGTCTCATTGGTAGTTGGACCTGTAGGTATGTGCCACAAGGCCTAACTCTCCTATCCACTTGCTCATTCGCTCTCCCTCCCTCCTTCCGTCTCTTTCCTCCATCAACCCCTTCTTCCCTCCCAGAAACACTGAGAATTAAACCCAGTATCATATCGTTCTTGCTAGGAAAGCACTCCACCTCTGAGCTGCTCCTTCGATCACTCTTGCCCATTGCTTTCCACTTGTCTTTAAGTACAAAATATGTTTCTAGTAGAGAACGCATAGATAGATGGTTCTTACCTCCTGTTTTCCTTTATCACATCAACCCTTCTCTGCCTCTTCACTGGAGTGCTGAGGCGAGGCTTTGAAGAGTGTGTCTTATCCTTCCACGGCTTATGACAAACATGCTTCTATATCCATAATTTCCCACTTTTACACAAGGGAAGTCTGCTTCTGAAGTATTGTTCTGTACTCTACTTCCTCCCCTCTTGACAACGCACCATGGAGATGAGCCCATAACAGTTTCTAGGCCTCTCCTCACTTCTTGGTATAATTACGGTTGGCATTTGGGTCTGTTCTCTAGCTACACAAGTGCAGTTGGGAGGACTAGCTTTGTGAGCTCACCTTCACATACATTGTCTTGCATATGTGTCTTCTGGAGAGATTTGCTTCTCAGAGAACAACTAGGTGCATGATTCTGCTGTGCATGGTAAAATCCCTCCTCATAGCAATTTCACAGAAGGGGCTTCTTGAGTGGAAGCTGGACATCAGGGAATCTTTCCTCTGGAGTGTTCCATGCTGCTCAGCTGTTTGCCTAGAGAATAAGTCACTCCTGGGGTCCTGTGTGGTGAGGCAGAGCGGCCAGACAATGGAGGTGTTCTATTTGCTCCTTATGTTCATCTTTGATGGTTTATGATTAAAACTTGGAACATGTTATTTGAGTTAGCCTTCTGTTTCCTGATATTGGGGGGCAGTTGTTTTTGTTTTGTTTTTAACACAGAACCTCTTGTAGCTCAGGTGCTGCAGGCCGCAGGAATATGTCATAAGAACTCAGCTGGTTATGGCAAAGTCATTACCTGGAGGGATCAAGGAATTCCTCCAGAGGAAGCCAAATTCCAAGGAGTTTTTGATGTTTTTTGGCTTGTTATATATAAGTTGTCTTCTCTTATGAAAATCATGTGTGCCTTTATACTTTTCCCAATTGACTTTTCCCTAAGAAGGGCTAACAGTGTGGACTGATCACTCTCTGGACATACACTGTAGTGCTCCAGTGTAGTTACCCAGTTACTGGGTAACTGCCGCCCTGCTTGACTGACCTTGACCTTGATGTCCTCTGTATGCTGATTCCCTGCTGGTCTCCAAACTCCTGAATGCTCACTTGAGGTTCCTTGTTTGTGTATCCTGCATTTGGTGTAAACAGCTTAGATGCAAGAATGTAGAACATTCAGTAGCGAACTTCTGCCCTCCGGGCTTCCTCCCTTGTGCTGTAAGCCTGTATTTAAGGTTCCCTCCCTTCTTCAATAAATGGCATTCGGCATCCTCTGGCATGAATGACCCACTGTCTTTTGTCTCTGTTTTTCGATCCACAGCCCCTGGCTCCGACATGGTAAACGGGTGGTGGTAGCACGATGCTACCTCAACAATACACATTCCAGGTATTTGGAGAACAGCCTCAGGAAAGGCTTTCTCTGGAATCAGATATCTCCCTTAGCCACTTTCAAGGACTAGCAGTAATAACAGTCCACATGAAAGTCTCCCAATTCAAGGTAAATTCCACAAGGAGACACCGCCTAGGTCAGGTGGACCTTAAGTAATAGCTTTACACAATTCAGCTCGGGCCCTCCTTTCTTACTGTTAGTTATTTGGCAGCGCTCTTACCCTGGAGGAAGTGTCACGAAACATGACAAGAGTTCTATTAAGATAGGAAAGAGACAGACAGACGTGCATAGGCCTGCGGAAAACACACGTGATCAAGAGAAAGTGGAGCCAGGGAATATGGCGGTGCTGACTTATAAAGGCTGGGCTGCGCCTGCGCACACGGGCTCATGTGGCTACTCCACACATTCACATAGATCACATGGTTGCTCTGCATCCTTTATGCAACCACGCAAAGCCACGGGGTCCTGGTCACTCGAGATGTTTTGACCCGGAAATGGCAAGGTGGAAGTGTCTAGGTCCACCGGGCATGCCCAACTGTAGGGGCATGTTGTGAATTCATATCACTTACAGCCTTACTAACTTTATAGACGTCTAACTCCTTACCTAACCATATCTAGGAGTATTTAGATAACTTTCTGTACTGACAGCTATACTCAGCCTGAACCCCAGTTCAAGCCTCCCTGTAATTATCATCATTGGCACCATCCAGCCAGGTTCATCCCTAGATGGAGGAAAGTACCTTATCAGAGATACCTCTGTACTCTCTAAGAACAGACTTAAGCATTTAGGCTACCTGTTTGAGAAGGCCTGAAGGATGTGCCAATTAAGCTTAACTTCCTCTTTTCTCAAATCTTACCTCCAGTTCCAGATCTCTCTTTAACTATCACCAGAGGCATCTACCTGTACACAGGTTGCCTAGCAACTGAGCACACTTTCCCCCACCCTGCAGAAAAAACGGCAGATAGCTTGGACAGATAGGAGCCACAGGAAAAAAAGAAAGCAGTTTTATTTTCTCCCATTGACCTAGCAATTTATAGAGTCTTAACATTTTCTACTAATCACGTTTAAGACTATAGTTGAGCACATAAGATCCCTCTTCTCAGATATTACCCGAATTTAGCCTTTAGTTAATCCATTTCCCCATTGGTCACTTTCCTTTGGGGTTGCAAATGATAATATTTATTGCCTCTAGATGTGATTTTTTTTTTTTTTTTTTTTTTTTTTTTTCAAGACAGGGCTTCTATGTGTAGCTTTGTGCCTTTCCTGGGAAGGCTGGCCTCGAACTCACATAGATCCGCCTGCCTCTGCCTCCCGAGTGCTGGGATTAAAGGCGTGTGCTACCATCACCCAGCTCAGATGTGATTCTTATCACCCCTCCGTTTGGCCCTGGAAGCCTGGCTTTATATTGCTAAGGGAATACTACTTGTAAGTGTATATATACCAGGACTTCCAGGGCACAGGGGACGGGAAGAAAAAAGAGAATAGAAGATCTAGATGGGTAAGAACTTGAGAGGAACAAACTGAGACGGGGAAGAACTAGATTGAAGGGCTAGAAGAGAGTACTAGAGGAGATGGAAGATGGGGAAGAACAAGATGAGAGAGAAAGAGATGGGAGAGGAGATGAGATGGGAAAGAACAAGATGGATGAGAACCTAGAAGGGGCAGAACTAGATGAAGGAATTAAGATAGAACCTAGAGGGGACCACAGATAAATGTAGAGAGAAATCAGGTAAGAAAAGAGCTAGGCATGAGAGCAGAATAGAAGCATGTAACTGACGCAGAATAATAAAGTGTGTGGACCAAGGAGTTTCGTGTACATAGATTCATTTCTTTATATCAAAGATTAATTATCAGCTGGTTGTAGATTCTTCCCGGACCCTGGGAGGGGACTATCAAGGGGCTGGACCCCCCCCTAGTCCCCAATACCTGGCTGGCGGCTAACATGCTACATGGCTGAAGATGAGTTTGAACTTCTGATCTTCCTGTTTCCGTCTCCCAAGTGCAGGGCTGACATACTTTCAGAGCTCTGGCTTTATTAACCCAAGCAGCAAACAGACACACATAAAACAACAAAATCACCCAAGGCAAGGAAAGCCAAAAAGTCAAAATCAGATGACAAACAAGGTATCTGTCGAACTGTGTTTGTGCTGACAGATCTTGGACATGCCCTGCGTGTTCAATGGTGCTTGGAGTCCTGTAAGATGAAGATATGAGATAAATATGTATCTCCCCCCGCCCTCCCAGCGAGCACGTCACCCTTGCACAATCGGTGATCTAAGTACCATCTATCCACGCCTTACATCTATCAGATACCGTCCTGGGATGGCAAACAGGCTGACCAACCCCTGTCAGGGAATTCACAACCTGATGGGGATGATAGAGGAGAGGTGGACCAGCAATGAGATGACGCTCATGATGATAGTGAACACTACAGAGGAGTCAAGGATTGAGTTGCCTTAGTCAAGAATGTACGCTTTTAATACGTGCTTGCTCTGACAGTGCACGCATTAAAACTGAAGCGATACGGAGAACTTGGCATGTGTGGCCTCTGAGCACAGATGACAGAAGCTCATGAGCACTTTTATTTTTGTGAGGCAATGTGTTGGAGTCAGAACGTGTTGTGTAAGAATGTCTCAGAAAACCTGGATTTGATCCCCATCTCTACTCGTTTGCATTAAGCATGTCTCCCAACTCTCCGGGCCTCAGCTTCCTCACTTTTAAAAGATGAGTGGGCACTATGAAATGATTGCAGGGGCCATTCTGGGTAGAACATCCCATGGGGTGAATTGCACTTGTTCTCTGACAAGGAGCTCATGGCTCCTATGCTGTCCCTGCACCGCTGGGCTAAGCAGCCAAGGAGGGTCTTGGGTGTAGCTGCTGGGTCTAGAAGTACTTTCTTGAGGAAACAGTCCTGACAAGTTTAAGAGCAGCGGCATCATTGCCCTTTGGTTCTTAAGTCAGAGACAGGATGGCCTTGTTATAACAAAACGTTGCCTGGACCATCCACATGGAGTGTCCTCATTCCCACCCCACCCCCCAGCACAGTGAGCAGAGCACAGATGGTGTACACCAGACAGTTAAGGCTTCAAGTTACCAAGTCCTGCTTAGGGTGGGGCTCCATTTAGGAACCATTAACATAGCCTGACCACAGGAGTATTTCTTGGCAATCTTGTCCAAGGTAGTTTGATCAGCTTGGAATATATTTCTCCATTCTCTTCTGGCTATGGATCTGCTGAATAACACCGGAAATGTGTTACTGGAGCCCAAGGGCGTCTCTAGGGAAGAACCTGGTGTTCAATAAGATCTAGTCACCCAAAGGACGAATGTATGTTTTGATTTAAGATACATTTTGAAGACATACCTTTTCCAAATTCATGTGCATAGGTAAACCCAGGTCAAAATCTCATTTCAAAAAACATGCTGTTCACTATACCAAGACTCCATGTGAAGCAGAAGTTTAATAATGCTCTGCATGAGGATTTATTTATTCATTATTACGTGTGTGTGTGTGTGTGTGTGTGTGTGTGTGTGTGTGTGTGTTGTTAAACCTGAGATTCTTGAGAAAAAAGGACCAAGTCCATGACTCTCCAAATGAAAGCAAGGTGTATTTGGGTGCACTGGATGCTGGCTAGCCAGCTGTTTGCCCCAACATCAGAGTTTGAGAGAGCAGCCCCCACTGGCCTCTTGAAATCCCTCTTAGAGGAGAGATGAGGCGTTCACAGGGTGTGAGCCAGTTGGCAGTTACTCATTGTTAAAAAGATACAATGAAAAGAAGGGGAACAAAGGCAAGGCTACACATCAAGTGCGTGGGGGGTTCACACCAGATCAGGAACTTATTCTTGATTACAAACAGAAGCCTTAATTAGCAGGGACTTAACACAGGACAAATTATCTCTTGGCTAAAAACAAACAGGAATTTCTTTTAACTATTTTGATTATAAATAAAACTCCTTTGTTTTTGTTTTTGTTTTTGTTTTTCAAGACAGGGTTTCTCCGTGTAGTTTTGGTGCCTGTCTTGGAGCTTGTTCTGTAGACCAGGCTGGCCCCGAACTCACAGAGATCTGCCTGGCTCTGCCGCCCGAGTACTGGGATTAAAGGTGTGCGACGCCACCGCCCAGCTACACAGAACTCTTAACCTGCAAGGTAAATTTTGGATTTTGGTCTTCCGTTAACCTGTGAGGTGTTTGTTTCTGCTTCAGTTCTACATTATAAACCAGACAACAGTCTTAGTTGTTCCTCCTCAGGAGTCATCCATCCACTGTGCTTTTTGAAACATTCTCAGTGGTCTGGAGCCTGCATGTAGGTCAAGCTCAGCTGGCCTGCCAATGAGCCACATAGCTTCATGTGCTTCTGCCCTCCTGGCTCTGAGATTACAAACCTGGGCCACCATGCCTAGTCTTTTCATGGCTTTTGCAGATAGAACTCCAGTGCCTGTGAGGCAAGCACTTCCCCAGCTGAGCATCTCCCCAGACCTTTCTCACCTGTGATAAAGGTCATACAGAGCCTCAACCATTTGGGGGGTATATGCTTTAGTAGTAAGTACAATAACATAGCTGGGCAACCGATCTCCAAGATACTCTTCACTTTGTGCAGCTGAAACTCTGCACCCATTAAACCACCACCATTATGCTTTCTCTCTGTGAACGTGAGTATGCTAGGTACCACTCTGGAATCCTATGGTGTTGGTCTTAGGTGATTGGTAAAACACCAAACACCAACCCTATGGTGATTGGTCCAGCCATGTAGCAATATCAGAATTTCCCTCCTTTGGAGACTAAATGGTTGTTGAGGACCAGATATTTGTTATTCCCCCAGATTTATATATTAGCGAGACTCCACACACACCCCTAGTATGGTTATATTTGGACTAAGGGAGTAATGAAGGATAAAGGAGGTCATAAGGACACTGCCATGTTGTGACAGAAGAGACTCCAGAGAACTCACTTAGGCCATGGTGGCTATTTGAAAACCAGAAATAGAGCCCTCACCAGAAACTGATTCAGGAGATACTTGATACTGGACATCAAGCCAGAATGTTGAGAAAATATACTTAGGTTGTTTAAGACAGTTAGCTAACAGTATTTCATCATGGAAACCCAAGCAAACTGATCAAATTATATATTTTTTAAATAAATTTTTCCTCTTTTAGATTAGTGTGACTAGTGGTTGCTTTGAACATGATGGTCACTGTATCTCTTCAAGGTCCCACTTGCAGATGTTTGGGGTATATGAACAGAAGCGGCACTGATGGGTGGGTTGTATGGCTATACTATTTTTCACTCCTTGAGAGACCACCATCCTCTCCACAGTGCTTTCACCATTTTTACATTCCCACTACAAAGGTTCCAGTTTCTCTACCTCCTCACTACAACTTGTCATTTTCTGCATTTTATCCATCTCTGTGGATGTGAATGGGGGGGTTTATTTTCAAGGAATTGAAATGATAGTGATTTAATTTTTTTTGGGGGGGGGGAGCTTAGGATCGAACCCAGGGCCTTGTGCTTGCAAGGCAAGCGCTCTACCACTGAGCTAAATCCCCAACCCGTGATTTAATTTTTTTAGACAGGTTCACACTATGTAGCGTTGGCTAGCCAGGAACTCAGAGATCTACCTGCCTCTGCCTCTTGAGTGCTGAAATTAAAGTTGTATGCCACCATGCACAGCCTTTTTTTTTTTAATTAAGAATTTTTAAATTTATTTAACTTTATTTTATGAGCATTGGTAAAGGTATCAGATCTCCTGGAACTGGAGTTACAGACAGTTGTGAGCTGCCATGTGGGTCCTGGAATTGAACCCTGGTCCTCTGGAAGAACAGCCAGTGCTCTTAATTGCTTTTTCTTTCTTTTCTTTTTTCTTTTTCTTTCTTTCTTTCTTTCTTTCTTTCTTTCTTTCTTTCTTCCTTCCTTTCTTTCTTTCTTTCTTTCTTTCTTCCTTTCTTTCTTTCTTTCTTTTTTTTTTTTTTTATACAAGTTCTCTTTATGTAGTTCTGGCTGCCCTGGAATTCACAGTTTAGACCAGGTTGGCCTCGAACTCACAAGAGATCCACTTGCCTCTGCCTCCCAAATACTGGAATTAAAAGCCTGTACAGATTTACACAATGGAGTATTCCTCTATTGGGCTTTGTTTTGTTTTGTTTGTTTGTTTGTTTTTCAAGACAGGGTTTCCCTGTGTAGCTTTGCACCTTTCCTGCAACTCGCTTTGTAGACCAGACTGGCCTCAAACTCACAAAGATCCACCTGGCTCTGCCTCCCGAGTGCTGGGATTAAAGGCGTGCATTCGAGCATGCGCTGCTGCCCACCCCACCTGGGGTATTCCTATATTGTTAAAAACAAGGATGGGGATTTAGCTCAGTGGTAGAGCACTTGCCTAGCAAGCACAAGGCCCTGGGTTTGATCCTCAGCTCAAAACAAAACAAAACAAAACAAAACAAAACAAAACAAAACAAAACAAAACAAAAACAAGGGCACCAGGAAATTTGAAAGCAAATGGATGGAACTTTAAAAAAAAAAAAAAAAATCATCCTGAGTGTGGTAACCCAGAAACCCAGGAGGAAGACAAACATGGTATGTACTACAATCCACAGACCCTGAAAGACTAGATAACAAGGAGGGTTTATGGGGGAACATCCAGATCTCCTGGGGAAGGGGAAATAGAAGAGATTTTGAGTGGACTGAGGTACAACAGGGATGGGAACATGAGCCATCAGGTTAGGGGCGAGGCACAGAGCAGGAGAGCGCCGAGGTGGACTTCTTGGGGGTGCATTTCGGGTCCTGGCGCAGGGGAATCTTCCTGGAATCTGTAGTGAGGATCCCAGCTTAGACTCCTAGCAATAGCAGATCAATAGCCTGAACTGGCCATCTCCTGTGACCACATTGGTTCCTGGCCCAGCTGTCACTATGGAGGTGCCATCTAGCAACTGATGGAAGCAGATGCAGAGAACCACAGCCAAACATCAGGTGTTCAGGAATCCTGTGGAGGAGGAGGAGGAGGAGCAGGAGCAGGAGGAGGAGCAGGAGGAGGAGTAGGAGGAGGAGAAAGGAGTGTAGGAGCCAGAGGGATCAAGGACATCTGAGGAAAGCTCACACATCAACTAACCTGGGCTCACAGAGTGAACTGACAACCAGGGAACCTGCATGAGACCAACCTAGGCCCTCTGCATATATGCAGAGTTGTGTAGCTTGGTCCTCCTGTGGGATTCCTAACAGTGGGATCAGGGGCTGTCTCTCTGACTCTTTTACTGGCGTTTGGGACTCTGCTCCCCATACTGGGTCACCTTGCCCAGCCTTAATACATTGTGTGTGTGTGTGTGTGTGTGTGTTGTGTGTGTGTGTGTGTGCTTAGTCTTACTGCAACTTGATATACCATGTTTTGTTGATACTCACGGGAGACCTGCCCTTTCCTGGATAGAGACAGAAGAGGATAGGAGTGGGGGGAGTTGAAGGAGTTGGGGGAAGGACTGGGAGGGGAGGATGGGGGAGGGAGGCTACAGCCAGAATGTAAACTAAATAGATGAATTAAAAAAAAAAAAAAAAAGCTTATATCACCACCCCACTCAGCCATTTTCTTGATTAGTGGGGGATTCCTGTGAGAAACCCCAGCCCACAGTGGGGGTGCCAAATAGGGCAAGTGGACCTGGGTTGTGTAAGAAACAAGCTGAACTGTATGCCCAGGGGCATTCATGGTGTGTGTGTGTGTGTGTATGTGTGTGTGTGTGTGTGTGTGTGTGTTTGTGTGTATGTAATTTCTCCAACTTCAGCATTCCTTAGTTGGCTCTAGTTATTATTTATTTATTTATTTGTTTGTTTGTTTATTTATTTATTTATTTAAAAGTTGAGGCCTCTTGCGCTTCCTAGATAGGGGCATATTAAAGGACATGAAAATTTTCCAGGTATGACTTTAATCCCACCACTCTAAGCAGAGGCAGGCAGATCTCTTGAGTTCAAGGCCAACCAGGGCTACATAGTGAGACCCAAAACCCAATCTACCAACCAACCAAACAAACAAACAAACAAAAACCAAATATAATACATGGACATCTTTCCCTCAGCAGACTTCCCTCATGTCTTATTAGCCAAAAATATGTCACATGCCCATATTTAAACCCATCACTAATAAAGAACAGCAAAACCATGTTTGGATTGAATCTGTTATCTTTGGGTTAAGATTAATCCTCTTTTGTCTAGGCATGGTGGTACAAGTATAATCCCAGCTAGGAGGCAAAGGCAGGCAGATCTTGGAGTTCCATCTTCTTGGGCTGGAGAGATGACTCAGAGATTAAGAGCACTGTCTGCTCTTCCAGAGGTCCTGAGTTCAATTCCCAGCACCTACATGGTGGTTCACAACCATCTGTGATGAGATCTGGCACCCTCTTCTGTATACATAATAAATAAATAAATCTTTTTTAAAAAAGTAACCCTTTTGAAGCCTGGAGGTGGTGGTGCACACCTTTAATCCCAGCACTCAGGAGGCAGAGGCAAGTGGATCTCTATGATTTTGAGGCCAGCCTCGTCTACAGCTGAGTTCCAGGACAGCCCAAGGCTACACAGAGAAATCCTGTTTCAAAAAAAAAGTTAACCCTTTTGAAACAAGGCTGAAATCGTTCAAAATGGCAGTGCCAACTAAAGGAAGAGAAAAAAATTGTTTTCAGTTAAAAAAAAATTAAAATAAAAAAAATTGGCTTTTTCAACCAAAAAAAAAAAATTAAAGGAAAAAGGATGGGAAATACATGTGTGCTGGTGGCCAGCAGCAGCACACTGTTAGTTCTTTAGCAGCGCTCTTACCCCGCGAGGAACACGTTCCTAACACGACAAATCCACAGAAGAGCTGTTTATTAATAGAGGATAGAGGTGACAGGCCTGTGGGAAGCACACACGTGAGTGAGGAGAGGGGAGAAGAAGAGGAAGAGAGACCTGTGCAAAATGGCGCCGGCTTTTTAAAGAGTGGGCCGCGCATGCGTACAGGACCGCATGTGGCTACTCCACGCATGCGTGTAGATTACATGGCTATGCGCGCTTTATGCAACCATGTAAAGCCACGGAGTCCTAGTCACGCGAGATGTTCTGACCTGGAAATGGCTAACTAGGCGGTCCGCCGGGAAAGCCCAACCGTGTGGACATGTTGTGATTTCCTATCACACTACACAAGACAAGCAGCTTCTGAGATCTCAAATTGCTCAAGGCACTTTTGACCAGTTTTTATTAACAAGTTTTATGTTTTATTGTTTGGGTTTTTCTTTGAGAGAAGGTTCTCTATGTAGAGGTGGCTGGCCTCAAACTCACAAAGATCTACCTGCCCCTGTCTTTCAAGTCCTGAGACTAAAGGCACACCCAACTTTCCACCAGTTTTTAAAGCTTGCCATGAAATAACCTTCCAGGTGCTAGAAGCAAATTTTGGCAAGAAGTTCCAAAATGTAGCATCTCATGGATGCTCAGCTCTTCCCTGGGGTGACTTTGAAGTTAGGAAACAGGGGAGAAACCAGTGTAGTCAGCTTTCCTGGTAATTGCTGGTCCTTGGAGGTAGTTATCTGAAATACGGCTGTCAGAAACAGGTAAAAGAACGGACACACGTCACCTCACCACTGTGACCAGGCTTAAATCCTCAGGAGGACTCAGTAGCTGGTGGGCCCCTCAGGTCCCACCACAGAGGGCCAAGGCAATGAATTCTTTCAGCCAGGAAAAAGGACCGTGAAGGAGGCTCCAGTAGGGTGGTTGGTTATTAAAGGATTACCTATAACAAGTCCTCTTAAGCACTGCTAAGTGCAAAGACCTACTGTGCTGGCTAGTTTTATGTCAGCTTGGCACAAGCTGGAGTCATCTGAGAGGAGGGAGCCTCAGCTGAGAAAATGCCTTCATAAGATACAGCTGTAGGACATTTTAAAATGACTGACTGATGTGAGAGGGCTCAGCCCATTATGGGTAAGGTCAACTCTGGGCTGGTGGTCCTGGGTTCTATACAAAAGCAGGCCGAACAAGCCATGAGGAGCAAGCCAGTAAGCAGCACCCCTCCAAGGCCTCTGCATGAGCCCCTGCCTCAGGGTTGCAGACCTGGTTGTGTTCCTGTCCTGACTTCTATCAGAGACGAACAGTGGTATGGAAGGGTAAGCCAAATAAACTCTTTCCTTCCCAATTTGCTTTTGGTCATGGTGTTTCCTCATAGCAATCGTAGCCCTAACTAGGACACCCAATAAATCATTCTCTGTTGTTTTTCCGCCCCCATGCTCTATCCAGGCTGTGAATGAGTCAGGCTTATGGTTCAACTGTAGAAAGACAGTACCTCTGTGGACCCAGCTCTTAGATGGAGTGCCTGACCTGAGTCTTTCTAAGGAACTAGGGCCTGAATAAGGCAGGTGAACTGCAGCAAGTGGTTACTAGGTGGGGTGGGACTTGCCCCAAGCCTCTCACCCCACCCTGGAGATTTATGACTGTCCATGTGGAAGGGGGAAGATAAGTCTGTTTCCATTGTAGGATGAACACACCAACAATGATGTCCCAGCCCACCTGGAAGGAGCCTTGACATCAAGAGGATGAGTTACTCATCTACTGCCATAGGATGGATCACACGTGTCCTCCAAAGGCCCATCGGAAGCTTTAGCTTGGTGCCACTCGGACATAAAGGAACCTTTAGGAAGTGGGGCTGAGTGTGAGGAAGTCAGTCATGGAGGGGCTATGCTCTGGCAGGGGCTACTGGGACCTGCCCCCGCCCCCTCTGTATCTCCCTTCACTTACTGGATGTCATGGAGTGAGAGTCATCCCCTATCACATGCTTCTGCCCACGGTGCACTGCCCTGCCACAGACCTGAAGCAGTGAGCTGACTAACCATGTGTAGAAACTTCTGAATTCAGAAACCAAAAGTAAGCTTCCCCCTTAAAATGTGATCATATCAGGTATTATATCTCTGGGGTGAAAGCCTGACTAATATGCCAGGTCACATAGCTGACGAATAGGTTCAGAACCCAGGCCAGACTGAAGAAACAGGACGTGGTGATAAACTGTATTATGGGAAGATAGATCAGGGAGTTCACGATGCTGTTTGTGAGGCAGGCTGCACTCTCTCCTCCACTCTGTCTTCCCCACCCTACCCCAACCATCATACCTCTCCCTGACCCAGTCTTCTCTCCCTCTTCGACAGGAAGTAGCTTGGGGACAAAAAAGTAGAGAAGACTTTCGGCCAAAAGGGTACCTACCCCTTTATGGCTATTTTAGGGACAGTCTCTGTTGTATGCTCAAGGTCATGCTCTTATCAGGGAAGGATTCCTGGTTTCCATGGCAGCCTAGAAGGCAGAGAAGTCCCAGGGGCTGCTGGCACCTGGGTCAGAGGTTGCCTGTGGTCATCTGGGCATGTATGTGTTCCTGGAGCAGGAGGGGAAATCCTGGCTGAGAGAGAGTGAGACCTCATCAGGAGATGAGCGCATGGGTCTCACTCAAGAAAGGACACAAAGCACAGGAAGAGAAATCTCCAGTGGAGGCTTTAGAGAAGCCAGCACCGAGCTGTGGAACCAGGAAGCTGGTCATCTGGGTGGATGGGCATCATGGCCTCCCCTCCATACAGATTCATCAGGGCCCTGAGGACGCTGGAGCAGGGTGGAGGGTGAGATAGAGGGAAGAGGGTATTATTTCCTCCTTCATCTGAAACGGTCTTAAGATCTGAGAGGCTCTTAGAAACGGTTCCTGAGCTGAGAGTATAGAGGAGGAAGGATAAGGAGGGGGTGGGTGTGTGAACATGAAGGTTGCGATGCCGAGACAGCACCCTGATGTTAGTCCTGACAGCCCTCAAGCCGTCTGTCTGTCCCCATGTCCCTCTCCATCTTCTCTTTCACGGCCTTTTCCTGAGATGTTAGTGTGATGCTAGTAGTCTCCCCCAAAGAGAAGATCTCACCCTCCAGATGGTGAATTGGCAGAGCTCTTGTGCCAGTGAAAGTGGCTGGCTTCCCTCCTGTCTAAGTCAAAACAAAGGAGGCTGCACGGCCAAGTGGAAACTTGGCTCCTTTTTTGGCGGTGGCCAAGGGACTCCTTCCATTCTGAGCTTCAGACCAACCAGCCTCGGTGGAAACTGCAACAAAGCCAGGCCACATGGGAAGGCTTCCAATGCTCTCTACGAAATGCAAATGGCCCTGAATTGTGTTTTCCAAGGGTTCTGTTTGTTCTCAGCACAGGACTTCAAGGCAGGGTAATCTGACCATGATTCCAAGTCCTCAGCCCTCTCCCCTTCAAGACAGGACCTGGAATGCCTGCTTCACAAGTGAGTGGCCCAGACATTTCTGTATTAGGAGACAACCACGTATTGAATTCCCACTGTCTTCTAGGTCCTGAGCAAAGTGTTCTGGTTTCATTAAAATGAGTAATCTCCCCCAGCACTTGGGATTCCCTACCCTGTAGACAAAGAGATCAATGCTCTGGACTTTTTTCTTTGTATTTATGTTCAATTTCTTTCACACCACACTTTTTTTTCCCCTTTCCTTCTCTGCAGGGTTTTTTTTGTTTTTTTTTTTTGTTTTGTTTTTTTTGTTTTTTTTTGTGGTTTTTTTTTTTCCCATCATTCTTCCTTTCTGGTTCAGGGGCAACCTTTGACTTTTTTTGGAAGATCATCTGGATGTGACAGCAGAGCTCAGGTGTGGGGGAATCCACTCAGGAGTCCTGTGGATGCTGGGACACATGCTGGGCGCTCTCCTCACCTGGAAATGTTCTATGACCCAAGAATCCGTGAGAACCAAAGTGACATTTTAAGTTTTAATTACTATGTCTAAGAGACCCATGAGACAAAAATGCCTCTGATCTGCAAGCCCCTTGTCTAAGGACAGATACTTCCTGAATTGCTGGAGGCTATTGCTTATGGGAGATGATAGGCCACCTGTCTTTCATTTCCCTAAACAAGTTTGACCCATCTGCACCAGATGTGCTTGTTCACCTGTGGGCAGGAGGTTCACAGGCTGGAGGTACTTCAGGATGTATGCTTGGCTCAGATTGGACCTGATGGGAAATGCAATGAATTATGGGTTTTCCCTTTTTATTTATTTTTTCCTGAGACAGGGTTCCTCTTTGTAGCTTTGGAGCCTTTCCTGGAACTCAGGCTGGCCTCGAACTCACAGAGATCCACCTGCCTCTGCCTTCTGAGTGCTGGGATTAAAGGCGTGCTCCACCACTGTCCAGCTGGGTTTTCCTTTTTAAACCCTTGCCATACTTGATTGTGGGTCTTCTCCCAGGAACCTGGGTATGGACCTGGCCAGAGCCCATCCACCTGGCCAGTATTTAATTAAACTTGCTTCAAATTTGGCTTTAAACTGTGGTAGTGGTCTTATTCTCGACTGGTGGGATTAACAAATCTACATCTAGGACTTCTGGGTAAAATGGCAGGTGACATGCTCCTTCTGTGTGAGCCGGTCAAGAGGAAGAATTGGCGTAGGGAAGAGTAAACTTGATTCCAAAGGAGGACAGAGGAAGAGTTTGGGAAACCCAGGAAGGCAGCAACAGAGTGGCTGAAAAAGTCGGTAGGCTTGTATCTGTCCCTTGAGTAGCTAGCTCTGCAGAGGCAAATGTTAACCCTAACCCTAACCCTTTCCCTCATCACTCGGTCTGCTCTGGCATCCACTGACCTGCCTCATCACGTGGATTCTAAGCCGGAGACAACTGTTGTCATCTGTCTATCTACCTATAGCTACAGGGTAAAGAATTCACATGTACCCCATTTGCTCAACTGGTAGACTGAGTGAGTCCCCCTACCCCCCAAATGTAGACACTACGCAAGTGTCAAGTGTGTCCGTTGTAACCTCTGAACCCACCGCTTTGTCCATTCTTATTCTGGTTTCTCTTTGTCCATTCCTCACAGCTTTAACCACAGAAGGAGACCTCATGGAGAACAATGTGCATGCAAACACCGGGCGGGGCCTGTGAGGCTCGTCTGGTGCCCTGAAACTCTTGTTTACTGGAAGCATGTCACAAACCAGTCGGTAAACAACTGAGTCTCCATCTTAGAATCTGGAAACTTGTTAGCAGGGAGGCAGTGGGCTCAAATGGTTAGCTAATTACCACTAGTCTCCAACCCTCATGACCTCCAACCAAGGTCACATTCCTCCTCCAGCCTCAGGGATACTCCCCCGCCCCAGCTGGGTACACCCTAGCATAGCAATGGATACTAAAGAAACTGGTGACTGCATTGTTACAGTCTACAGGGCTGCCTAAAGATTTCTCCCCCATTTGTCTGCACATTTGTACTACAAGAATTTAAATCCACACACCTGCCATGTGCAGTTCTGTTTACTAACCTAGTCTGTACGTCTAACCATGCAAGAGAAATGGGAGAGAGACAGGGAGAGGCGGAAGGGAGAGGGAAGGAAAGAGAGGGAGCCAGCCTTGTGTAGTCCAACCTGGCTTTGAACTCCCTATGTAGCCAAAGATGACCTTGAATTTCTGTTCCTCCTGCCTCTGTGAAGGGGCTCCAAAATAGCTTGGCCACACAGCATCCATGACAGGCTTAGGGGCCTAGACACAGCTTCTGTGACAGGCTTACTGGCAGGCAACACCCAGATCCAGGAAAAGCCTTAAGCTGATACCACCCAGGGATCCACCCAGGGGTGAGGAAGTACCCGACATCCCAAACATTCCAACCATTAGATCAGGTGGCCAGATGTCCTTGAGTCTAGCACACACCTGTTTTTGTTTTAAAGATTTATTTATTATGTACACAGTGTTGTTTGCACATATCCCTGCAAACCAGAAGAGGGCGCCAGATCTCATTACAGATGGTTGTGAGCCACCATGTGGATGCTGGGAAATGAATTCAGGACCTCTGGTAGAACAGCCAGTGCACTTAACCTCTGAGCCATCTCTCCAGCCCCCTATTTTTGTTTTACAGATACCCCTAGACAATTGTCAGCCAATCAGGGCCCTGAACCCTGGAAATCCCCTCACCCCAAACTCTGCTATGATAAAAATTCTGCCCCACCTGAGCTCAGGGCTCTCTGCTCTCACCCCTGTGTTAGACAGACAGAGGGACCAAGATCTGGAGCTTGGGGCTGGAGAGATGGCTCAGAGGTTAAGAGCACTGACTGCTCTTTCAGAGGTCCTGAGTTCCATTCCCAGCACCCACATGGTGGCTCACAACCATCTGTAATGAGATCTGGTGCCCTCTTCTGGCCTGCAGTCATACAGGCTGTATACATAATAAATAAATAAATAAATAAATCTTAAAAAAAAAAAAAAGAAAAAAAAAAGATCTGGAGCTTGAAATAAAGGCTCTTTGCTTTTACATGTGGGATTCAGTCTCCGAGGTGGCCTTTGGGGTTCCCTGTGATCTGGGCATAACACCTCCATTTCCCAGGTGCTAGAAACATAGGCATGTGTTATGCTTGGTTTATGTGGTATTGAACACTGAACCTAGAGCTTCCTGAGTGCTGGGCCAGACAACTGAGCTATACACATCCTCAGCTCTAGCCTTATGTAGATATATAGTGCTCCCAAATAACTGAGCTATATAAATCCTTAGCTCTAGCCCTATGTGGATATATAGTGCTCCCAAATAACTGAGCTATATATATCCTTAGCTCTAGCCCTATGTGGATATATAGTACTTGTAATGTTTAAAGAAGAAATGTAAAAAGACGTTTCCCCACAATTTTTATTATGCTTATTAATACAATATATTAAGCCGGCGGTGGTGGCGCACACCGCACACCTTTAATCCCAGCACTCGGGAGGCAGAGGCAGGCGGATCTCTGTGAGTTCAAGGCCAGCCTAGTCTACAGAGCTAGTCCAGGAAAGGCTCCAAAGCTACAGAGAAACCCTGTCTCAAAAACAAACAAACAAACAAAAGCCAAAAACCAAACAAAAAAACCAATATATTAAAGCAGCAGGGTGGAAGAGAGTGCCTGGTATAAACACAAGAAGTTCTTATGCTCTACTCACCTCAGGAGAAATGCCACTCTTAGTCAACCTCCCCACAGTTACTAGGTGCTTTTGAGACAATTTTTGTCTGTTTGTTTGTTTGGCTTGGTTTGTGTTTGAGACAGGGATTTCCTGTGTAGCCCTGGCTGTCCTGGAACTCTGTACACCAGGCTGGCCTAGAATTCAGAGATCAGCCTGCTTCTGCCTCCTGAGTGATGGATGGGATTGTGTGCCACCACATCAGGCTTAGCTTGCTTGTTTTATTTTAGTTTTGTATTTCTGAGGCATTGGCCAGGCTGGCCTCTTAGCCAAGCTGGCCTTTGTCAGGGACCCCCAGCAAGCCTCAGGACCAGAGGCAAGAAGAGCCTGGTGAGATAAGGTACCATTTTTGCAGGCATTGGGTTAAAAAACTTCCAGAGTCTGACCTGGTGGTCTATTCTCCTTACTCATTTAAGCACAATGATACACTTGAAGGAGGTTCTATGGGACAATTATCACAACAAAGCTTTAGGCAGAGCTACACAGAAACTCCCCAGCAAGAGAGCAAAGCACCTGTGACCTTTACAACAAGAATGAGTTCTGTTGGCTGAGAAACAGAGCTCAGGGCCTAGAGGAAGGACAAGGATGGATTCTACTGGTGAAGGATAAAAAATAATGGGCCCTCCTGCATAGGGATGAGTTCCATTGGTGGAGAGACAACGCCCAGGGTTAGAGCTTAAACAGTGCTCAGGATATTGAGGGATTCAGGCTCTAATAAGATCAAGTTGTTTGGCCACTTTCACTGACACTCCAGGTGACCAGGCATCATTCCTTCCTTCCTATGAAGAAAATTGTGGTTGACACTCCTGGTTTCTGCGATGCTCACTCAAAGCTGTGCTTCCAGCAGGCCTGGTCCGCCTCCTTGACCCTCCGGTCTTGACCTCTGAGGTGCTGTAATTACGAGCTTTCAGCCCCATGCCTGGATTAGGGATTTTGCGTTTGTTTTTTTTGGTGTTGGGGACAGAACCTACGACCTCGTGCAGGCTAGGAAAGTGCTCTACCCCTGGGCCACGCCCCCAACACCTTAGCTGTCCTCTTTTGGTGCCCCACCACACTTCGTCACAGGTGTCCCTCCCTTCGTCTTTCCAGTGGGGTTGGGAAACACTCAGGGATGCTGAGTGACTCACGGGGAACACACAGAGAGTGAGCTGGGACGCTGGCGGTGACTCCTCTCTTAGCCTGTTGGGGCCATCATACTGAAGTACTCCCTTTTCAGAGATCTGGAGGGCAGGATCCCACGGTCCGGATGGCCGGAGGTGGAGTCGGGGTTGGCTTCTGAGGCCTGCCCTTTTGGCTGGCAGCCAGCTTCTCGTGGATCTTCCCACAGCCACGTATCTGTCTCTTCCTCTGGGGGAAAATGCCAGCGTTACTGAATTAGGGCCCAAATGTAACACTGTATTCATTTGCGTGAAACCCCCCCCCCCCACCACCACCACACACACACACTTCCTTCTGCTTCCTCTGCTGCTGGAAACCATCTTTCTGCTCTGAGCATCTATGAGACCCATTGGATCTGAGTTATATATATATCACTTCCGATGATGTCCTCCAGTTCTAACGCTGTGATGGCAAGACTTTTGGCGGCGGGACAGTATTTCCCTGTGTGCACCACATTCTTCTCTTTGCCTACTCATCTGTTGATGGGTTGATTCCATATCACTATTAAGATTCTTAAATACATTTAAAATCAGAAACTACCAGCTAATGCAGAAATCCTGTTAGTAGGTAACTAACCCAAAGGAAATGGAAACAAGTGAGAAGGGCCGGTTCTTTGCCATATACTGTCCGAGAACTGAAAAAGAGTGGAGTATTTTGGATTGCCAAATGGGGAACTGTTTGGGTGCGAGCTCCACCTCAGCCCCTGGCACCCTGGCATCCTACACCCAAAGAGTCTGGAATGTTATGATGGAAAGTCCACCTCAACTCCCCTCCCCCATCTCTTTCCCCAAATCCGCCCCTGCAAAGCCTGCCAAACACAGCTCCTCCCCCAGAGGGGCTCAAGACCACTCCCACAGGGTATATAAGCTGCATTCCAGAAAACAGACGTGTGGTTTTCCAGTCCTCTGTGGGGCGGGAGAATCACCTGGGAATGCTTTACCCATTAAACCTGGGGCCTTTTCTTTCTTTCTTTCTTTCTATTTAAGGATTTATTTATTATGTATGACTGCAGGCCAGAAGAGGGCACCAGATCTCATTACAGACGGTTGTGAGCCACCATGTGGTTGCTGGGGATTGAACTCAGAACCTCTGGAAGAGCAAGCGGTCAGTGCTCTTAACCTCTGAGCCATCTCTCCAGCCCCCCTGAAAGGTTTTTTGCACCCTGATAAATCTCTCTGCCAACGCAGGAATCCAAATCAAACCAAATCAGACTGAATTAGAAAAAGCCCTGGGGTGGAGAGATGGCTCAGAGGTTAAGAGCACTGACTGCTTGCTCTTCCAGAGGTCGTGAGTTCAATTCCCAGCAAACCACATGGTGGCTCACAACCATCTATAATGAGAGATCTGGTGCTCTCTTCTGGTCTGCAGGCTGAACACTCACTGTATACATAGTAAATAAATAAATCTTAAAAAAAAAAAAAAAAAAACTTTCAGGAACACCTTCAGTATTTCTGTTTGAGGGAGAACTGCAGGCTTCAGGTAAAAAAGTCTACACTGTCAGTTTTTCAACGTCCTGCCTTTTCCATCTGTCCTTACGGTGTATCAGGGCAATTGTGAATTACCATGTTAAAACTGTCTGCTAAGAAGTAATGGCCTAACTCCTGATAGGAAGAGCTGGGCATGGAAAGCCTAGAGCTTCAAAGATACATGCTCAGAAAGCGCCCTTTCTGCAGCTAAAAAGAAGCTAGGGAAGGGTGGGAGGGAGAGCCATACTGTGGTACAGGTAGTGTGGAAGAGAAGAGTGTCAGCGCCAGGTAGTGAAGACATCTTTTTTGTTTGTTTGTTTTTCGAGACAGGGTTTCTCTGTGTAGCTTTGCGCCTTTTCCTGGAACTCACTTGGTTGCCCAGGCTGGCCTCGAACTCACAGAGATCCGCCTGGCTCTGCCTCCCGAGTGCTGGGATGAAAGGCGTGCGCCACCACCGCTGGGCAAGACTGGAATCCACGTCCAGCTTTTTTTTTTTTTTTTTTTTTTTTTTTTTTTTTTTCTTTTTCTGGAGCTGAGGATTGAACCCAGGGCCTTACACTTGCTAGGCAAGCGCTCTACCACTGAGCTAAATCCCCAAACCCGTGAAAACATCTTTTAAGCTGAGCTGTTTGTCATGTGTTGGTCTCTACTGATTCCACCCTGAGTTTGTGAGTGAATAATTTCAGAAGGACGGAATGGAATCTCGGAGCAAGGAATATTTCTTGTCAACGGATCCTACAGTCTCTGAGCCTTTCTAGCATCAGGCTTGAGAGCTCCTGGATTCAGGATTCAATGCTGTTGGAAGCCTGCAAAGGCAGCAGGAAGTGGACTCCTTGGACCTATGCTCTTCCTGCCCCGCCCCCAGTCTTCCTCCCATTCCTAAGAATGTATCCCAAGGAACCAACCAGTGTCTGTGTAAAGATGCACACTGGACTGGAGCTGAATCGATCACACTAGCGCCCAATGAGAAACAACCCCAAGTCTGAAAGCAGCTGACCCAGTGAATCTCAGGATAGGAGATTGCATTTATGAATGCAATACCTATGACCAAGGAGATAAATGTATCCGTGTAGTGCCGGGAAGGTTACTTACACCAGTGGAGAGCTAGTCATTGTGCAGAACACAAACTAACTGTTAGCTGGTGCATCTTAGGGGACTCTTGGCCTTTTGTGGTGTTTGAAGCATGGTGACATTCCATCAGTTGCAGAGGACTGACAGCAGGGCAGGCCACTCTTCTTAGACTGAAGGGAGCTCCGCCCACTGGAGCTCCGCCCGCTGGAGCTCCGCCCGCTGGAGCTCCGTTCAGTGCCTCCTTCCACCTGCCCGAGTACATTTGTCCATTCACAAAGCCACTTTGTGTGTGTGTGTGTGTGTGTGTGTGTGTGTGTGTGTGTGTGTGTGTGTGTGTGTGTGTGTGTGTGTGTGTGTGTGTGTGTGTGTGTGTGTGTGTGTGTGTGTGTGTGTGTGTGTGTTCCTGCCCAGGGCCTCCTGAATGGTTGGCAAGCACTCTCCTGCTGAGCTGTCTCCCTTGCTCACTTCAGTGTTCCTGTCTGTAAACTTCTGAGCCTTTTTGGTTTTGTTTTTGTTTTTTTTTCCACTTCTTGGTGCTAGTTGTGACTTCCTCATGTTCTCCCATTAGTAAGGAGTTAAATAAAAGTGTAAACACGTTCACTTTATGTTTCTAGGGCTTCAGAAGATAGGTGCTCAGGACTCTAATTTGGGCACTCCTGATTTTATTTGACCTTTTCTTGAAAGCTACCCTAAACCACTGAGAGATACTTAAGGTTCCTAGCCAGTGCTGAGAGGTTAGTTTCAAACAGTGTGTAAGGAAAAGTGGTTCTGGGTCTGGTGGTGCACACCTGTAATTCCAACACCCAGAGGCTGAGACAGGAGGATCAGGACTTGGAGGTCAGCCTGGACTACACAGGAAGACCCTGTTTCAAAAGCAACGCCGGCCCCAGCCCCACCAAACAAAACACACACACACACACACACACACACACACACACACACACACACACAAGTCTCCAACACATGCAAACCAACCGGGGCATGGAATTACAATTCCCAGCACTGTAAATGAACACCACTGTGTCTTGTGTTTATCTCAGGATGGGCTCTTGGGCAAATTTAATTATCTCAATTCTTGTTTTATTGGTTAGGCTTAACGTGCATTACTGGTGAATGAAATGATTTAAAACAACTAAAGAAACAGGAATCAAAATCTGGGACATGTCATCCTTTTCAATCAACTCCTGACTGATTCAGATCCCCTCTCCTTCCAGTCTGGGGGATTTAAGGTCTGGAAATGACTCTGAGCATAATCCTGCCTTCCACAAGGGGAGTGAGGCAGCTATCCATTGAAGAGCTCTGGGGAGCAGGTGGCCCTGGGGGACTCTGCTGGCCTGTTGGATGGAGAGTTGAAGCCTGTGGTTCAACCTTCTAAGGGTGATTCCCTGAGACGTTCCGACTGTGGCTGAATAGACAAGACATTTAAGGGACTGCTTGTTTGTAAAATGGGAGTCTAATGGTTATAATTTAAAAATGCCAAGTCATCTATTATTTACATCTGAATCTAGTGGCTGGAGCCACAGGGATAGGTCCCACTGAGCACATGGCTAGTGAGATCCCTGATTGGTTTGAGCTAGTGCGTTTCTCTATCTCTGCCTGAAGAGGAGAGTGGACTAGATCCCTGGGGGTGCTGGAGGTCACAGGACACAACCATGATGTTTCACTCTATCCAGGTCACCCTGAGTCCCTTGGCTCATGAGGCAAAGGATCCAGAAGGATGTTACCAGCTGTAAAAGCTGCTCAAGTGTCTGAGAACCGGGGAAACCCCTGGTTGGACAGCCTCTGTCTGGGATGAAATGCATGTCCCTCTCCACTGGTGCTCCGTTTTCAGACTGATTCACAACTGAACCAGGAAGGGAGCGATGTGAAGGGATGCTGACACCTGCTTCCCCAGACAGTAGGTGCTGACTCAGACCGCCGGGTCTGGAGGGCTGTCTTCTGCAGGTTAATTGCACAAGCCGCAGCTGGTCGCAGTCTGAAGCCTGGCGCTCAAGATGCCGCGCACGCGCCCTCTGGCGGCGAGCACTGCGCATGCCCTCCTTTCTTCTCACTTGGAAGCTCCCCCATTGTTCAGCTAGCGCACTCACATTGCTTTAGGTGCTTTATTTCTCATTTTGTAGGTCCAAGGTGTATTACTTGTGAATAATGGCACCAGATGTCTTGCTAACGCAGCCAGACATAAAAAAGGACGTGGATCTGGAGATGGATGGAGAATTATTTTCAAATTTAAATAAAATACAAGTAATAACTCATTTCCCAAAAATTAGAAATACTTTCAGTGATGCTTACCAGTTTGAAGACTTTTTCATCAAACATACGTCTATTCTTTACTTAGATTCGCTCCATCTCTCAAGCCCTGTTCTTTTCTTCCTGATTCTTTTCAAAGTAGCTGGCAAGTATCAGAACACTTTCTTTCAAACACTTAGCCACCACTGCAGCCCTCAGTGGTATATGTACATGTACACATGTGTGCCTGTGTGTATGGAAGCATGAGATGGATATTGGGTTTTTCCTATTTTCTATTTTTATTTGTCACACGTGAAGGGAACCCAGAGTTGACACAGAACACATCCAGACACCAAACTGTCAGTACAAAGAAGTTTTATTACTCAAGAGGAGAAATGGGGGCTGGGGATTGCCTCTGCTCAGACAAAGACAGACAGTAGATGTCTCTATAGAAGAGTTTTTGTTTTGTTTTGTTTGTTTTTCTTTTTTTTTTTTTTCGGGGGTGGGGGTGGGGGCCGTGTTCCTCTGTGTGACTTTGCACATTTCCTGGATCTCGCTCTGTAGCCCAGGCTGGCCTCAAACTCATAGAGATCCGCCTGGCTCTGCCTCCTGAGTGCTGGAATTAAAGGCATACACCACCACCGCCCGGCTGTAGAAGTGGTTTTTAAGGGGAAAGTCTTTGTTAGAGTGAATTGGTAAATCCTGATTGGGTGTGTTAGCCAGTGCAGCCAAATAATGAATTTTGATTGCTAGACCTTGGGGTTTTGATAGCTGTACCTTGGAGTGTTAGGCATAAGGTAGAGGCCAACAAGGGAGAGAGAAGGGAGTGGGCAAGACCAGCTGGTGCCATGTTTGCTATGCTTGGGCCAGTTAGAGCCCTTCAATGTGTATTGGTGTTTTGCCTCCACACATGTTTGTGCAGATTCCCTGGAACTGGACTTATAGACAGTTGTGAACTGCCCTGTGGGTGCTGGGAAATGAATGTGGGTCTTCTGGAAGAGCAGCCAGTGCTCTTAACCACTGAGCCATCTCTCCAGCCTCCAGACATTGGGTGTCTTTTTTAGCCACCCTCCACTTTGAGAGTCTCCTGCTGAATCAGGAGCTTATTGATTCAGCTAGGCTGACTGACAAGCAAACCCCGAGGATTCTCCTGCCTCTGCCTCCCAGCATGGGGATTAGAGGTGTGTGTCGCTTTTTGCATGAATACTAAGGACCCAACCTCAGATCCACGCCTGTGTATCAGTCACTGTCTACTATGTCATTCTCTACTCCACGCCCTCCATTTTTAATTATTGTAAAATTTATTTTCATCTGTCTGCATTTATACATGTGCACCAAGTGTGTGCCTGGTGCCCTCAGAGATCAAAAGGGGAAATTGGAGCCCCTGGAACTGGAGTTACAAATGGTTGTTAAGTCACCACATGGGTACTGGGAATCGAACCCTGGTCCTCTGCGAGAGCAGCAAGTGCTCTTAACTGATGACCTATCTCTCACTTCCAAGGCCTTATCTTTATTTTTACTGTTGAGATTATAATTTTATCACCCTTTTCCTCCTGCCAAACCTTGCCTTGCTCTATTTCAAATTCATGCCTCTTTTTAAATTAATGGTTTTTACATGCATATATGTACATGCATATGCAACTATATTCCTAAATATAACATGTTCAGTCTGTGTAATTTTACTTGTATGTATATTTTCAAGGCTGATGGCTTGGCAATAGACAATCAATTGGTATGCTCTTTCCTGGGGAAGAACACCTCTATGGCTCACTGAAGAACCCAAACACCTCCATTTCAAGCAAGCCTCTCACCCCAGCTTGAAATAGGCCTGAGTTTAAAAATTCCCAGAGCTGCTGACATAGTTCCCAGGAACTCCAAAGTACAAAGTCAGGATGTTTGATGGACTATCTGGTAGCAAAAGATTAACCACAGAATGCCCCAATGCCAGAGACAGTCTATAAAGTTTAACAAACATCCAGTCAAAACTGCAAAGTAAGATAACACAGAAAAATCTGACAGCCCCTAAGACTTGAGCCAATCAGAATTGTACCCATACCAGCACCCCTAACTGATGTAACCTTGTGATTTTTTTTGCCTTTAAAAACTGAGCTTACTCTAAGTTCCCCCATGCAGCCTCACAGATCCAGTTGTAGAGAAAGCATTTGGACTCAAAACTAACTGACCAATTCTTTGCCCTTTGTACCAAGTGAGTGATACTTAGGTCCCAGGAAATAAATGCTGATAATTTGTGTGGAAAACAAAAACAAAAAAAAAAAACTGAGCTTGCAGAGGGGCGGGCACCTCCTCTAGCCTCCGCTGCACTGGGGTGCTCGACAAGGTCCCTGCCATGCTGCTTGAACTGCTCCAATAAACCTTGCTTTTGCATTTTGATGAGTTTGTGTCTCTGGTGGTCTCTTTGGGGGTCTCACGCCTAGGGCACAACATTCACCATGCCTGGCTTTAACTAAGTATTTCTTAACTCAAGCAATAGTCCCCTCCCTGTGCCTCTCTCTATATTTCTAAATACTATATTAGATTACAAAAAAAATCGGGTGTATGGCAATTTTCAGCCTACTACACTTGACCTGCTCTTCACTTTCTTCTTTATCTCCTTAGCAATGGAGCTTGGATTAACACCATCTCACCCCTGAATACTTGAAGTTACTCAAGGATTCCCCGTCAAGTTGGCCTTGTTCTCCTCACTTGACAAAACCTTGCCCCCTTATCCATTATTCTATTCCAAACCTTTCAATACACTAATTCTTGCTTCTGAAAATATATCAGTCCTAAATGGGGGCTGAAGGAGGGCTCAACCAAACCCAACTATGAAAAATCATGGTTTACTCACCTGTTGCTCACATGGGGTGAATAAATGCTATTTTTCCATATTCAATATGACACTGTTGAATTTAGTCATTTACCCCTTCTTTACAGCCTCAGTATTTATCCCTCTATCAATTATTTTATATCTTGTCTTAGGGATACTATTGCTGTGATGAAATACCATAACCAAAGCAACTTGGAGAGGAAAGGGTTTATTTGGCTTATGATTCTGTGTCACTGTTCATTGTTGCAGCAAGTCAGGACAGGAACCCTTTCAAGCAGGGCAAAAACCTGAAGACAGGAGCTGATGCAGAGGTCATGGGAGAGAGGGGTACTATTGTTGTTTGGTTTTGCTCTTTTAGGGGGCCTGCCACCCAGCTCCCAAAAAAAATCACACATGGAGGCTTATTCTTTTTTTTTGTTTTTTGTTTTTTTGTTTGTTTTTCTAGACAGGGTTTCTCTCTGTAGCTTTGCTCCTTTCCTGGATCTCACTCTGTAGACCAGGCTTGCCTCGAACTCACAGAGATCCGCCTGCTTCTGCCTCCCGAGTGCTGGGATTAAAGGCGTGCACCACCACTGCCCGGCAGCAAGGCTTATTCTTAATTATAAATGCCTGGCCTTAGCTTGGCTTGTTTCTTGCCAGCTTTTCTTAACCTAACTTAGCCCATCTGTCTTTCGCCTCTGGGCTTTTCTAATCCTACTGTTACTCTGTGACTTGTTGTGTAACTAGACGGCTGGCTCCCCCTCCTTCTCTGGCTACTTCTTCTCCTTCCAGATTTCTCTTTCTATTTATTCTCTCTGCCTGCCAGCCCCGCCTATCCTTTCTCCTGCCTTGCTATTGGCTGTTCAGATCTTTATTGGACCACCAGGTGTTTACCCAGGCACAGTAACACAGCTTCACAGAGTTAAACAAATGCCACATACACAAAGTAGCACACCTTGAAATAACATTCCCTACAGGGTACTGCTTACCGGCTTGCTCCTCATGGCTTGCTCTTCATGGCTTGCTCAGCCTGCTTTCTTATAGAACCCAGGACCACCAGGCCAGGGATGGTACCACCCACAATGGACTGGGCCTTCCCACATCAATCACTAATTAAGTAAATACCCTACAGGCTCACAAACAGTCAGATCTTATGGAAATATTTTCTCAATAGAGGCCTGCTCCTCTGAGGACTCGAGCTTATGTCAAGTTACATAAAACTGATTGGGATATATCTATTTCATCCCTTTCACAAAAATAAAATAAAACATCCATCATATTATTAACTACTTCAACAGTACTTCTGTCATTAGGGCTCTACCCCCACTGACCTTTATTTTCCAAAAGAAAAATTATTACTGAACTATTAAAAACAATAGCCCTGGGGCCTAGAGAGATGGCTTAGTGGCTAAGAGCACTGGCTGCTCCTCCAGAGGACCTGGGTTCAATTCCCAGCACCCACATGGCAGCTCACAACTGTTAGTACCTCCAGCTCCAGGGGATTCATGGCACCAAGCATGTGTATGGTGCATGCAGGCAAAAATACCCATACACATAAAATAAATAAATCTGTAAAAGTAAAAAAACGAATAAGTTATAAAAAATAAATAAAACAATTGCACTATCAAGGCTATGTCTAAAGCTATAAGAGTCTTACTAACCTATTCTTCTATATACACTTAATTTTGCAGTACCTCACTTACTAGCTTCCCGTCCACTATCAGCATCAAAATAGTTTACCACTAAGAAACATAAAAAAATAACTGAGTACTCATCCCTTGATTATTTGTGGTACTTTAACCCTCCCATTCTCCCTATAATTAGTTCCCTTAACCAGAAGTTTAGGATATAATTAGTCCAAGAGCCTTCAAAGCCCTAAGCAAACTTTTAAGTTTAACTTCTGCTATCTGAGGGTTGCCAGACATTATCTTCCATCTACTGAATGCAAATCATTGCTCTTATTAAGTCAAATCCTCCTCTAAATTGATGGAGCTGCCCCCATGAAAGCGTAGTTAATGATAAAATACCCTACAACTGTCTCCAGTCTACTCCTCTTGCCTGAGAGGAAGGGGAAAACATGTCCAGAAAAAGGCAGCTGAGCTGGGATCTGAATGGACCTACAGCTTTTGAACCAGCAAATCCTTTCCTGTATCACAAGGCTGATTGCATTTTGTTATTTTACATTAGCATTTTGCTTAGCATTTTGGAAATACTTCTCTTCCTCCTTCCATCCCACAATCCTTCTCCCCCTCCTCCTCCTCCCTGCTCCCCCATTCTTGAGACAGGACCTTAAGTCACCCAAGTCGGCCTTGAACTTTTTATGTAGCTGAGGATGACATTGAACTTGTGAACCTCCTTTTTTTTTTTTTTTAAGATTTATTTATTTATTATGTACACAGAGGAGGGTGCCAGATCTCATTACAGATGGTTGTGAGCCACCATGTGGGTGCTGGGAATTGAACTCAGGACCTCTGGAAGAGCAGTCCGTGCTCTTAACCTCTGAGCCATCTCTCCAGCCCGTGAACCTCCTTTCTTGAGTGAGGGGGTTATAAAGTACACCACCATTATATATATGGTGTGTCAGTACTTTTTTTGGTTTTTCTGTGTAGCTTTGAGCCTTTCCTGGAACTTGCTTTGTAGACCAGGCTGGCCTCGAACTCACAGAGTTCTGCCTGGCTCTACCTCCCGAGTGCTGTGATTAAAGGCATGAGCCACCACCACCCGGCTCTTTGTTCCTTTTCATTGCTGGCAATATTACATTGCATGGGCATGACACATTTTTATACAGTCATTCACTAGTGAATGGGAAATCAAGGAATGGAAATTATCATCATATACTGGATGCTGTGACTAATGATAAAGATGCATTCTTCATGTGAATTCCCACCAGAGTGTAGGGCTTGCTACATCTTTACCAATACTCACTATTATCTGATTTAAGAGAAATTGTTATTATTATTATTATTATTATTATTATTATTATTATTATTATTATTATTATTGGAGTTTGTTGTGTTGTTTATTTGTTTTGAGACAGGGTCTCACTATGTAGCCCTGGATGTTCTGGAACTCACTCTGTTGGGATTAAAGGATTTCACCACCACACCTGGCCTTATTTTTCCTTTCGGGGCAAGATCTCACTGTAGCCTTGAATGGCCTGGAACCACTATGTAGACTAGGCTTGTGATGATGATGATGATGGTGATGATGATGGATGATGATGATGATGATGGTGATGATGATGATGATGATGAACTTGTGATCATCTTTCTGTCTCAGCTTCCTGGATGTGAGGATTACAGATTTGCTTCACTATGAACAGTCTAAATTTTTGAGAGTTGACAGTTTAGCACATGGGAAGCCACACCTCATCATGGTTTTGCCCTTTTGTGCCTTAATGTTAATAACACTGAGCCCTTTTGATGTTTATATTGGGCATTGTATGCCGTCTTTGAAAGTATGCCTGCTTCAATCCTTCTGCCAATTTAAAAATTGAGCTATTTGCCTTTTTGTTATTGCTTCATTGTGTGTGTGTTTGTGTGTGTGAGTGTGTGTGTGTGTGTGTGTGTGTGTGTGTGTGTGTTTTAAATATGGAATGCTTCAGGAATTTGCGTGTCATCCTTGCACAGGGGCCATGCTAATCTTCTCTATATCGTTCCAATTTTAGTATATGTGCTGCCGAAGCGAGCACCATTGTGGGTTTTATTTTTAAACATTTATCTTATTATTTTCATTTAAAATTTTAATTATTTTAAATTTTGATTGTGTGTATGGGTGTGTGCATGTGAGCACAGTTACCTTCAGAGATCAGAGGTGTCAGATCTCTTGAGCTGGAGTTCCAGGAGATCATGATCCAGTGTGGGAGCTGGGAACCAAATTTGGGTCCTCTAGAGGAGCATCACATGCCATTAAAGCCACACCATCTCTTCAGTGCCCTTGTGGGTACTTTAATAAAGGGGAGTGGGCTGGCTGATTAATTCACTGTCTGTCTGTCTGAAGACGAGTAGGATGGGAGCCCAGGTTTTCTCATACCTAGATTCATTCACTCACACTTTTTCTACTTCATTGCATATATATTAATATAGCTTTCCATTCCTCAAGCTGTGTCATTTTTTTCCTGATGCATTTCAGACTATCTTGCAAATATCAGAACACTTTCTTTCAAACACCTAGGCATGTGTAGCAGTCTACAGTTGTGTGTGTGCATACACATGTGTGCCTGTGCATCCATCTCGCCATCCAACAGGCCAGCAGAGTTCCCCAGGGCTACCTGCTCCCCAGAGCTCTTCAATGGATAGCTGCCTCACTCCCCTTGTGGATGGCAGGATTATGCTCAGAGTCATTTCCAGACCTTAAATCCCCCAGACTGGAAGGAGAGGGGATCTGAATCAGTCAGGAGTTGATTAAAAAGGATGACATGTCCCAGATTTTGATTCCTGTTTCTTTAGTTGTTTTAAATCATTTCATTCACCAGTAATGCACGTTAAGCCTAACCAATAAAACAAGAATTGAGATAATTAAATTTGCCCAAGAGCCCATCTTGAGATAAACACAAGACACAGTGGTGTTCATTCACAGTGCTGGGAATTGTAATTCCATGCCTGGGTTGGTTTGCATGGGTTGGAGACTTGTGTGTGTGTGTGTGTGTGTGTGTGTGTGTGTGTGTGTGTGTGTTTTGTTTGGTGGGGCTGGGGCCGGCGTTGCTTTTGAAACAGGGTCTTCCTGTGTAGTCCAGGCTGACCTCCAAGTCCTGATCCTCCTGTCTCAGCCTCTGGGTGTTGGAATTACAGGTGTGCACCACCAGACCCAGAACCACTTTTCCTTACACACTGTTTGAAACTAACCTCTCAGCACTGGCTAGGAACCTTAAGTATCTCTCAGT